>NW_028225381.1:0-535953 GCF_052327205.1 Somniosus microcephalus
TTCTGATTCACCCTCCAGGCTTCACCTTCCCCTTCTCCTTATTCTACTTCTTCTGATACACCCTCCAGACTTCACCTTCTCCTTCTCCTTCTTCTACTTCTTCTGATTCACACTCCAGTCTTCACCTTCTCCTTCTCCTTCTTCTGCTTCTTCTGCTTCACCCTCCAGACATCACCTTCTCCTTCTCTTTCTTCTGCTTCTTCTGATTCACCCTCCAGACTTCACCTTCTCCTTCTCCTTCGTCTGATTCTTCTGATTCACCCTCCAGACTTCACCTTCTCCTTCTCCTTCTTCTGCTTCTTCTGATTCACCCTCCTGACTTCACCTTCTCCTTCTCCTTCTTCTACTTCTTCTGATTCACCCTCCTGACTTCACCTTCTCCTTCTCCTTCTTCTACTTCTTCCGCTTCACCCTCCAGACTTCACCTTCTCCTTCTCCTTCTTCTACTTCTTCTGATTCACCCTCCAGACTTCACCTTCTCCTTCTCCTTCTTCTGCTTCTTCTGATTCACCCTCCAGACTTCACCTTCTCCTTCTCCTTCTTCTGCTTCTTCTGATTCACCCTCCTGACTTCACCTTCTCCTTCTCCTTCTTCTACTTCTTCCGCTTCACCCTCCAGACTTCACCTTCTCCTTCTCCTTCTTCTACTTCTTCTGATTCACCCTCCAGACTTCACCTTCTCCTTCTCCTTCTTCTGCTTCTTCTGATTCACCCTCCAGACTTCACCTTCTCCTTCTCCTTATTCTGCTTCTTCTGATTCACCCTCCAGACTTCACCTTCTCCTTCTCCTTCTTCAACTTCTTCTGATTCACCCTCCAGACTTCACCTTCTCCTTCTCCTTCTTCTGCTTCTTCTGATTCACCCTCCAGACTTCACCTCCTCCTTCTCCTTCTTCTGCTTCTTCTGCTTCACCCTCCAGACTTCACCTTCTCCTTCTCCTTCTTCTGCTTCTTCTGCTTCACCCTCCTTACTTCACCTTCTCCTTCTCCTTCTTCTACTTCTTCTGATTCACCCTCCATACTTCACCTTCTCCTTCTCCTTCTTCTGCTTCTTCTGCTTCACCCTCCAGACTTCACCTTCTCCTTCTCCTTCTTCTGCTTCTTCTGCTTCGCCCTCCAGACTTCACCTTCTCCTTCTCCTTCTTTTACTTCTTCTGCTTCACGCTCCAGACTTCACCTTCTCCTTCTCCTTCTTCTACTTCCTCTGATTCACCCTCCAGACTTCACCTTCTCCTTTTCCTTCTTCTGCTTCTTCTGATTCACCCTCCAGACTTCACCTTCTCCTTCTCCTTATTCTGCTTCTTCTGATTCACACTCCAGACTTCACCTTCTCCTTCTCCTTCTTCTACTTCTTCTGATTCATCCTCCAGACTACACCTTCTCCTTCTCCTTCTTCTACTTCTTCTGATTCACCCTCCAGACTTCACCTTCTCCTTCTCCTTCTTCTGCTCCTTTTGATTCACCCTCCAGACTTGACCTTCTCCTTCTCCTTCTTCTACTTCTTCTGATTCACCCTCCAGACTTCACCTCCTCCTTCTCCTTCTTCTACTTCTTCTGATTCACAATCCAGACTTCACCTTCTCCTTCTCCTTCTTCTACTTCTTCTGCTTCTCCCTCCAGACTTCACCTTCTCCTTCTCCTTCTTCTGCTTCTTCTGATTCATCCTCCAGACTTCACCTTCTCCTTCTCCTTCTTCCACTTCTTCTGATTCACCCTCCAGACTTCACCTTCTCCTTCTCCTTCTTCTACTTCTTCTGATTCACCCTCCAGACTTCACCTTCTCCTTTTCCTTCTTCTACTTCTTCTGATTCACCCTCCTGACTTCACCTTCTCCTTCTCCTTCTTCTGCTTCTTCTGCTTCACCCTCCAGACTTCACCTTCTCCTTCTCCTTCTTCTGCTTCTTCTGCTTCACCCTCCAGACTTCACCTTCTCCTTCTCCTTCTTCTGCTTCTTCTGCTTCACCCTCCTTACTTCACCTTCTCCTTCTCCTTCTTCTACTTCTTGTGATTCACCCTCCAGACTTCACCTTCTCCTTCTCCTTCTTCTGCTTCTTCTGCTTCACCCTCCAGACTTCACCTTCTCCTTCTCCTTCTTCTGCTTCTTCTGCTTCGCCCTCCAGACTTCACCTTCTCCTTCTCCTTCTTCTGCTTCTTCTGCTTCACCCTCCAGATTTCACCTTCTCCTTCTCCTTCTTCTGCTTCTTCTGCTTCACCCTCCTGACTTCACCTTCTCCTTCTCCTTCTTCTACTTCTTCTGATTCACCCTCCAGACTTCACCTTCTCCTTCTCCTTCTTCTGCTTCTTCTGCTTCACCCTTAGGACTTCACCTTCTCCTTCTCCTCCTTCTGCTTCTTCTGCTGCGCCCTCCAGGCTTCACCGTCTCCATCTCCTTCTTCTGCTTCTTCTGCTTCACCCTCCTGACTTCACCTTCTCCTTCTCCTTCTTCTGCTTCTTCTGCTTCACCCTCCTGACTTCACCTTCTCCTTCTCCTTCTTCTACTTCTTCTGCTTCACCCCCCTGACTTCACCTTCTCCTTCTCCTTCTTCTGCTTCTTCTGATTCACCCTCCTAACTTCACCTTCTCCTTCTCCTTCTTCTGCTTCTTCTGATTCACCCTCCTGACTTCACCTTCTCCTTCTCCTTCTTCTACTTCTTCCGCTTCACCCTCCAGACTTCACCTTCTCCTTCTCCTTCTTCTACTTCTTCTGATTCACCCTCCAGACTTCACCTTCTCCTTCTCCTTCTTCTGCTTCTTCTGATTCACCCTCCAGACTTCACCTTCTCCTTCTCCTTATTCTGCTTCTTCTGATTCACCCTCCAGACTTCACCTTCTCCTTCTCCTTCTTCAACTTCTTCTGATTCACCCTCCAGACTTCACCTTCTCCTTCTCCTTCTTCTGCTTCTTCTGATTCACCCTCCAGACTTCACCTCCTCCTTCTCCTTCTTCTGCTTCTTCTGCTTCACCCTCCAGACTTCACCTTCTCCTTCTCCTTCTTCTGCTTCTTCTGCTTCACCCTCCTTACTTCACCTTCTCCTTCTCCTTCTTCTACTTCTTCTGATTCACCCTCCAGACTTCACCTTCTCCTTCTCCTTCTTCTGCTTCTTCTGCTTCACCCTCCAGACTTCACCTTCTCCTTCTCCTTCTTCTGCTTCTTCTGCTTCGCCCTCCAGACTTCACCTTCTCCTTCTCCTTCTTCTACTTCTTCTGCTTCACGCTCCAGACTTCACCTTCTCCTTCTCCTTCTTCTACTTCCTCTGATTCACCCTCCAGACTTCACCTTCTCCTTTTCCTTCTTCTGCTTCTTCTGATTCACCCTCCAGACTTCACCTTCTCCTTCTCCTTATTCTGCTTCTTCTGATTCACACTCCAGACTTCACCTTCTCCTTCTCCTTCTTCTACTTCTTCTGATTCATCCTCCAGACTACACCTTCTCCTTCTCCTTCTTCTACTTCTTCTGATTCACCCTCCAGACTTCACCTTCTCCTTCTCCTTCTTCTGCTCCTTTTGATTCACCCTCCAGACTTGACCTTCTCCTTCTCCTTCTTCTACTTCTTCTGATTCACCCTCCAGACTTCACCTCCTCCTTCTCCTTCTTCTACTTCTTCTGATTCACAATCCAGACTTCACCTTCTCCTTCTCCTTCTTCTACTTCTTCTGCTTCTCCCTCCAGACTTCACCTTCTCCTTCTCCTTCTTCTGCTTCTTCTGATTCATCCTCCAGACTTCACCTTCTCCTTCTCCTTCTTCCACTTCTTCTGATTCACCCTCCAGACTTCACCTTCTCCTTCTCCTTCTTCTACTTCTTCTGATTCACCCTCCAGACTTCACCTTCTCCTTTTCCTTCTTCTACTTCTTCTGATTCACCCTCCTGACTTCACCTTCTCCTTCTCCTTCTTCTGCTTCTTCTGCTTCACCCTCCAGACTTCACCTTCTCCTTCTCCTTCTTCTGCTTCTTCTGCTTCACCCTCCAGACTTCACCTTCTCCTTCTCCTTCTTCTGCTTCTTCTGCTTCACCCTCCTTACTTCACCTTCTCCTTCTCCTTCTTCTACTTCTTGTGATTCACCCTCCAGACTTCACCTTCTCCTTCTCCTTCTTCTGCTTCTTCTGCTTCACCCTCCAGACTTCACCTTCTCCTTCTCCTTCTTCTGCTTCTTCTGCTTCGCCCTCCAGACTTCACCTTCTCCTTCTCCTTCTTCTGCTTCTTCTGCTTCACCCTCCAGATTTCACCTTCTCCTTCTCCTTCTTCTGCTTCTTCTGCTTCACCCTCCTGACTTCACCTTCTCCTTCTCCTTCTTCTACTTCTTCTGATTCACCCTCCAGACTTCACCTTCTCCTTCTCCTTCTTCTGCTTCTTCTGCTTCACCCTTAGGACTTCACCTTCTCCTTCTCCTCCTTCTGCTTCTTCTGCTGCGCCCTCCAGGCTTCACCGTCTCCATCTCCTTCTTCTGCTTCTTCTGCTTCACCCTCCTGACTTCACCTTCTCCTTCTCCTTCTTCTGCTTCTTCTGCTTCACCCTCCTGACTTCACCTTCTCCTTCTCCTTCTTCTACTTCTTCTGCTTCACCCCCCTGACTTCACCTTCTCCTTCTCCTTCTTCTGCTTCTTCTGATTCACCCTCCTAACTTCACCTTCTCCTTCTCCTTCTTCTGCTTCTTCTGATTCACCCTCCTGACTTCACCTTCTCCTTCTCCTTCTTCTGCTTCTTCTGATTCACCCTCCAGACTTCACCTTCTCCTTCTCCTTCTTCTGCTTCTTCTGATTCAACCTCCAGACTTCACCTTCTCCTTCTCCTTCTTCTGCTTCTTCTGATTCACCCTCCAGACCGCACCTTCTCCTTCTCCTTCTTCTACTTCTTCTGATTCACCCTCCAGACTTCATCTTCTCCTTCTCCTTCTTCTGCTTCTTCTGATTCACGCTCCAGACTTCATCTTCTACTTCTCCTTCTTCTGCTTCTTCTGATTCACCCTCCAGACTTCACCATCTCCTTCTCCTTCTTCTACTTCTTCTGATTCACCCTCCAGACTTCACCTTCTCCTTCTCCTTCTTCTCCTTCTTCTGATTCACCCTCCAGTCTTCACCTTCTTCTCCTTCTTCTGCTTCTTCTGCTTCACCCTCCAGACTTCACCTTCTCCTTCTCTTTCTTCTGCTTTTTCTGATTCACCCTCCAGACTTCACCTTCTCCTTCTCCTTCGTCTGATTCTTCTGATTCACCCTCCAGACTTCACCTTCTCCTTCTCCTTCTTCTGCTTCTTCTGATTCACCCTCCTGACTTCACCTTCTCCTTCTCCTTCTTCTGCTTCTTCTGATTCACCCTCCTGACTTCACCTTCTCCTTCTCCGTCTTCTACTTCTTCTGATTCACCCTCCAGACTTCACCTTCTCCTTCTCCTTCTTCTGCTTCTTCTGCTTCACCCTCCAGACTTCACCTTCTACTTCTCCTTCTTCTACTTCTTCTGATTCACCCTCCAGACTTCACCTTCTCCTTCTCCTTCTTCTGCTTCTTCTGCATCACCCTCCAGACTTCACCTTCTCCTTCTCCTTCTTCCACTTCTTCTGATTCACCCTCCAGACTTCACCTTCTCCTTCTCCTTCTTCTACATCTTCTGATTCACCCTCCAGACTTCACCTTCTCCTTTTCCTTCTTCTACTTCTTCTGATTCACCCTCCTGACTTCACCTTCTCCTTCTCCTTCTTCTGCTTCTTCTGCTTCACCCTCCAGACTTCACCTTCTCCTTCTCCTTCTTCTGCTTCACCCTCCAGACTTCACCTTCTCCTTCTCCTTCTTCTGCTTCTTCTGCTTCACCCTCCTTACTTCACCTTCTCCTTCTCCTTCTTCTACTTCTTCTGATTCACCCTCCAGACTTCACCTTCTCCTTCTCCTTCTTCTGCTTCTTCTGCTTCACCCTCCAGACTTCACCTTCTCCTTCTCCTTCTTCTGCTTCTTCTGCTTCACCCTCCAGATTTCACCTTCTCCTTCTCCTTCTTCTGCTTCTTCTGCTTCACCCTCCTGACTTCACCTTCTCCTTCTCCTTCTTCTACTTCTTCTGATTCACCCTCCAGACTTCACCTTCTCCTTCTCCTTCTTCTGCTTCTTCTGATTCACCCTCCAGACTTCACCTCCTCCTTCTCCTTCTTCTGCTTCTTCTGCTTCACCCTCCAGACTTCACCTTCTCCTTCTCCTTCTTCTGCTTCTTCTGCTTCACCCTCCTTACTTCACCTTCTCCTTCTCCTTCTTCTACTTCTTCTGATTCACCCTCCAGACTTCACCTTCTCCTTCTCCTTCTTCTGCTTCTTCTGCTTCACCCTCCAGACTTCACCTTCTCCTTCTCCTTCTTCTGCGTCTTCTGCTTCGCCCTCCAGACTTCACCTTCTCCTTCTCCTTCTTCTACTTCTTCTGCTTCACCCTCCAGACTTCACCTTCTCCTTCTCCTTCTTCTACTTCTTCTGATTCACCCTCCAGACTTCACCTTCTCCTTCTCCTTCTTCTGCTTCTTCTGATTCACCCTCCAGACTTCACCTTCTCCTTCTCCTTATTCTGCTTCTTCTGATTCACCCTCCAGACTTCACCTTCTCCTTCTCCTTCTTCTACTTCTTCTGATTCATCCTCCAGACTACACCTTCTCCTTCTCCTTCTTCTACTTCTTCTGATTCACCCTCCAGACTTCACCTTCTCCTTCTCCTTCTTCTGCTCCTTTTGATTCACCCTCCAGACTTGACCTTCTCCTTCTCCTTCTTCTACTTCTTCTGATTCACCCTCCAGACTTCACCTCCTCCTTCTCCTTCTTCTACTTCTTCTGATTCACAATCCAGACTTCACCTTCTCCTTCTCCTTCTTCTACTTCTTCTGCTTCTCCCTCCAGACTTCACCTTCTCCTTCTCCTTCTTCTGCTTCTTCTGATTCACCCTCCAGACTTCACCTTCTCCTTCTCCTTCTTCTACTTCTTCTGATTCACCCTCCAGACTTCACCTTCTCCTTCTCCTTCTTCTACTTCTTCTGATTCACCCTCCAGACTTCACCTTCTCCTTTTCCTTCTTCTACTTCTTCTGATTCACCCTCCTGACTTCACCTTCTCCTTCTCCTTCTTCTACTTCTTCTGCTTCACCCCCATGACCTCAACTTCTCCTTCTCCTTCTTCTGCTTCTTCTGATTCACCCTCCTAACTTCACCTTCTCCTTCTCCTTCTTCTGCTTCTTCTGATTCACCCTCCTGACTTCACCTTCTCCTTCTCCTTCTTCTGCTTCTTCTGATTCACCCTCCAGACTTCACCTTCTCCTTCTCCTGCTTCTGCTTCTTCTGATTCACCCTCCAGACTTCACCTTCTCCTTCTCCTTCTTCTGCTTCTTCTGATTCACCCTCCAGACCTCACCTTCTCCTTCTCCTTCTTCTACTTCTTCTGATTCACCCTCCAGACTTCATCTTCTCCTTCTCCTTCTTCTGCTTCTTCTGATTCACGCTCCAGACTTCATCTTCTACTTCTCCTTCTTCTGCTTCTTCTGATTCACCCTCCAGACTTCACCTTCTCCTTCTCCTTCTTCTACTTCTTCTGATTCACCCTCCAGACTTCACCTTCTCCTTCTCCTTCTTCTACTTCTTCTGATTCACCCTCCAGTCTTCACCTTCTCCTTCTCCTTCTTCTGCTTCTTCTGCTTCACCCTCCAGACTTCACCTTCTCCTTCTCTTTCTTCTGCTTCTTCTGATTCACCCTCCAGACTTCACCTTCTCCTTCTCCTTCTTCTACTTCTTCTGCTTCACCCTCCAGACTTCACCTTCTCCTTCTCCTTCTTCTACTTCCTCTGATACACCCTCCAGACTTCACATTCTCCTTCTCCTTCTTCTGCTTCTTCTGATTCACCCTCCAGACTTCACATTCTCCTTCTCCTTATTCTGCTTCTTCTGATTCACCCTCCAGACTTCACCTTCTCCTTCTCCTTCTTCTGCTTCTTCTGATTCACCCTCCAGACTTCACCTTCTCCTTCTCCTTCTTCCGCTTCTGCTGATTCACCCTCCAGACTTCACCTTCTCCTTCTCCTTCTTCTACTTCTTCTGATTCACCCTCCAGACTTCATCTTCTCCTTCTCCTTCTTCTGCTTCTTCTGATTCACCCTCCAGACTTCACCTTCTCCTTCTCCTTCTTCTGCTTCTTCTAGTTCACCCTCCAGACTTCGCCTTCTCCTTCTCCTTCTTCTACTTCTTCTGATTCACCCTCCAGACTTCACCTTCTCCTTCTCCTTCTTCTACTTCTTCTGATTCACCCTCCAGACTTCACCTTCTCCTTCTCCTTCTTCTGCTTCTTCTGATTCACCCTCCAGACTTCACCTTCTCCTTCTCCTTCTTCTGCTTCTTCTGATTCACCCTCCAGACTTCACCTTCTCCTTCTCCTTCTTCTGCTTCTTCTGATTCACCCTTCAGACTTCACCTTCTCCTTCTCCTTCTTCTGCTTCTTCTGATTCACCCTCCAGACTTCACCTTCTCCTTCTCCTTTTTCTACTTCTTCTGATTCACCCTCCAGACTTCACCTTCTCCTTCTCCTTCTTCTACTTCTTCTGATTCACCCTCCAGACTTCACCTTCTCCTTTTCCTTCTTCTACTTCTTCTGATTCACCCTCCTGACTTCACCTTCTCCTTCTCCTTCTTCTACTTCTTCTGCTTCACCCCCATGACCTCAACTTCTCCTTCTCCTTCTTCTGCTTCTTCTGATTCACCCTCCTAACTTCACCTTCTCCTTCTCCTTCTTCTGCTTCTTCTGATTCACCCTCCTGACTTCACCTTCTCCTTCTCCTTCTTCTGCTTCTTCTGATTCACCCTCCAGACTTCACCTTCTCCTTCTCCTGCTTCTGCTTCTTCTGATTCACCCTCCAGACTTCACCTTCTCCTTCTCCTTCTTCTGCTTCTTCTGATTCACCCTCCAGACCTCACCTTCTCCTTCTCCTTCTTCTACTTCTTCTGATTCACCCTCCAGACTTCATCTTCTCCTTCTCCTTCTTCTGCTTCTTCTGATTCACGCTCCAGACTTCATCTTCTACTTCTCCTTCTTCTGCTTCTTCTGATTCACCCTCCAGACTTCACCTTCTCCTTCTCCTTCTTCTACTTCTTCTGATTCACCCTCCAGACTTCACCTTCTCCTTCTCCTTCTTCTACTTCTTCTGATTCACCCTCCAGTCTTCACCTTCTCCTTCTCCTTCTTCTGCTTCTTCTGCTTCACCCTCCAGACTTCACCTTCTCCTTCTCTTTCTTCTGCTTCTTCTGATTCACCCTCCAGACTTCACCTTCTCCTTCTCCTTCTTCTACTACTTCTGCTTCACCCTCCAGACTTCACCTTCTCCTTCTCCTTCTTCTACTTCCTCTGATTCACCCTCCAGACTTCACATTCTCCTTCTCCTTCTTCTGCTTCTTCTGATTCACCCTCCAGACTTCACATTCTCCTTCTCCTTATTCTGCTTCTTCTGATTCACCCTCCAGACTTCACCTTCTCCTTCTCCTTCTTCTGCTTCTTCTGATTCACCCTCCAGACTTCACCTTCTCCTTCTCCTTCTTCCGCTTCTGCTGATTCACCCTCCAGACTTCACCTTCTCCTTCTCCTTCTTCTACTTCTTCTGATTCACCCTCCAGACTTCATCTTCTCCTTCTCCTTCTTCTGCTTCTTCTGATTCACCCTCCAGACTTCACCTTCTCCTTCTCCTTCTTCTGCTTCTTCTAGTTCACCCTCCAGACTTCGCCTTCTCCTTCTCCTTCTTCTACTTCTTCTGATTCACCCTCCAGACTTCACCTTCTCCTTCTCCTTCTTCTACTTCTTCTGATTCACCCTCCAGACTTCACCTTCTCCTTCTCCTTCTTCTGCTTCTTCTGATTCACCCTCCAGACTTCACCTTCTCCTACTCCTTCTTCTGCTTCTTCTGATTCACCCTCCAGACTTCACCTTCTCCTTCTCCTTCTTCTGCTTCTTCTGATTCACCCTTCAGACTTCACCTTCTCCTTCTCCTTCTTCTGCTTCTTCTGATTCACCCTCCAGACCTCACCTTCTCCTTCTCCTTCTTCTACTTCTTCTGATTCACCCTCCAGACTTCATCTTCTCCTTCTCCTTCTTCTACTTCTTCTGATTCTCCCTCCAGACTTCACCTTCTCCTTCTCCTTCTTCTACTTCTTCTGATTCACCCTCCATGCTTCACCTTCTCCTTCTCCTTCTTCTGCTTCTTCTGATTCACCCTCCAGACTTCACCTTCTCCTTCTCCTTCTTCTGCTTCTTCTGATTCACCCTCCTGACTTCACCTTCTCCTTCTCCTTCTTCTGCTTCTTCTGATTCACCCTCCAGACTTCACCTTCTCCTTCTCCTTCTTCTACTTCTTCTGATTCACCCTCCAGACTTCACCTTCTCCTTCTACTTCTTCTGCTTCTTCTGATTCACCCTCCAGACTTCACCTTCTCCTTCTCCTTCTTCTGCTTCTTCCGATTCACCCTCCAGACTTCACCTTCTCCTTCTCCTTCTTCTGCTTCTTCTGGTTCACCCTCCAGACTTCACCTTCTCCTTATCCTTCTTCTACCTCTTCTGATCCACCCTCCAGACTTCACCTTCTCCTTCTCCTTCTTCTGCTTCTTCTGATTCACCCTCCAGACTTCACCTTCTCCTTCTCCTTCGTCTACTTCTTCTGATTCACCCTCCAGACTACACCTTCTCCTTCTCCTTCTTCTACTTCTTCTGATTCACCCTCCAGACTTCACCTTCTCCTTCTCCTTCTTCTGCTTCTTCCGATTCACCCTCCAGACTTCACCTTCTCCTTCTCCTTCTTCTACTTCTTCTGATTCACCCTCCAGACTTTACCTTCGCCTTCTCCTTCTTCTACTTCTTCTGATTCACCCTCCAGACTTCACCTTCTCCTTCTCCTTCTTCTACTTCTTCTGCTTCTCCCTCCAGACTTCACCTTCCCGTTCTCCTTCTTCTGCTTCTTCTGATTCACCCTCCAGACTTCACCTTCTCCTTCTCCTTCTTCTACTTCTTCTGATTCACCCTGCAGACTTCACCTTCTCCTTCTCCTTCTTCTACTTCTTCTGATTCACCCTCTAGACTTCACCTTCTCCTTCTCCTTCTTCTGCTTCTTCTGATTCACCCTCCAGACTTCACCTTCTCCTTCTCCTTCTTCTGCTTCTTCTGATTCACCCTCCAGACTTCACCTTCTCCTTCTCCTTCTTCTGCTTCTTCTGATTCACCCTTCAGACTTCACCTTCTCCTTCTCCTTCTTCTGCTTCTTCTGATTCACCCTCCAGACCTCACCTTCTCCTTCTCCTTCTTCTCCTTCTTCTGATTCACCCTCCAGACTTCATCTTCTCCTTCTCCTTCTTCTGCTTCTTCTGATTCACCCTCCAGACTTCACCTTCTCCTTCTCCTTCTTCTGCTTCTTCTGATTCACCCTCCAGACTTCGCCTTCTCCTTCTCCTTCTTCTACTTCTTCTGATTCACCCTCCAGACTTCACCTTCTCCTTCTCCTTCTTCTACTTCTTCTGATACACCCTCCAGTCTTCACCTTCTCCTTCTCCTTCTTCTGCTTCTTCTGATTCAACCTCCAGACTTCACCTTCTCCTTCTCATTCTTCTGCTTCTTCTGATTCACCCTCCTGACTTCACCTTCTCCTTCTCCTTCTTCTGCTTCTTCTGATTCACCCTCCAGACTTCACCTTCTCCTTCTCCTTCTTCTACTTCTTCTGATTCACCCTCCAGACTTCACCTTCTCCTTCTACTTCTTCTACTTATTCTGATTCACCCTCCAGACTTCACCTTCTCCTTCTGCTTCTTCTGCTTCGTCTGATTCACCCTCCAGACTTCACCTTCTCCTTCTCCTTCTTCTGCTTCTTCTGGTTCACCCTCCAGACTTCATCTTCTCCTTATCCTTCTTCTACCTCTTCTGATACACCCTCCAGACTTCACCTTCTCCTTCTCCTTCTTCTGCTTCTTCTGATTCACCCTCCAGATTTCACCTTCTCCTTCTCCTTCGTCTACTTCTTCTGATTCACCCTCCAGACTACACCTTCTCCTTCTCCTTCTTCTACTTCTGATTCACCCTCCAGACTTCACCTTCTCCTTCTCCTTCTTATGCTTCTTCCGATTCACCCTCCAGACTTCACCTTCTCCTTCTCCTTCTTCTGCTTCTTCTGATTCACCCTCCAGACTTTCCCTTCGCCTTCTCCTTCTTCTACTTCTTCTGATTCACCCTCCAGACTTCACCTTCTCCTTCTCCTTCTTCTACTTCTTCTGCTTCTCCCTCCAGACTTCACCTTCCCGTTCTCCTTCTTCTGCTTCTACTGATTCACCCTCCAGACTTCACCTTCTCCTTCTCCTTCTTCTACTTCTTCTGATTCACCCTCCAGACTTCACCTTCTCCTTCTCCTTCTTCTGCTTCTTCTGATTCACCCTCCAGACTTTCCCTTCGCCTTCTCCTTCTTCTACTTCTTCTGATTCACCCTCCAGACTTCACCATCTCCTTCTCCTTCTTCTACTTCTTCTGCTTCTCCCTCCAGACTTCACCTTCCCGTTCTCCTTCTTCTGCTTCTACTGATTCACCCTCCAGACTTCACCTTCTCCTTCTCCTTCTTCTACTTCTTCTGATTCACCCTCCAGACTTCACCTTCTCCTTCTCCTTCTTCTGCTTCTTCTGCTTCACCCTCCAGACTTCACCTTCTACTTCTCTTTCTTCTGCTTCTTCTGATTCACTCTCCAGACTTCACCTTCTCCTTCTCCTTCGTCTGATTCTTCTGATTCACCCTCCAGACTTCACCTTCTCCTTCTCCTTCTTCTGCTTCTTCTGATTCACCCTCCTGACTTCACCTTCTCCTTCTCCTTCTTCTGCTTCTTCTGATTCACCCTCCTGACTTCACCTTCTCCTTCTCCTTCTTCTACTTCTTCTGATTCACCCTCCTGACTTCCGCTTCTCCTTCTCCTTCTTCTACTTCTTCTGCTTCACCCTCCAGACTTCACCTTCTCCTTCTCCTTCTTCTACTTCTTCTGATTCACCCTCCAGTCTTCACCTTCTCCTTTTCCTTCTTCTGCTTCTTCTGATTCACCCTCCAGACTTCACCTTCTCCTTCTCCTTATTCTGCTTCTTCTGATTCACCCTCCAGACGTCACCTTCTCCTTCTCCTTCTTCTGCTTCTTCTGATTCACCCTCCAGACTTCATCTTCTCCTTCTCCTTCTTCTGCTTCTTCTGATTCACCCTCCAGACTTCACCTTCTCCTTCTCCTTCTTCTACTTCTTCTGATTCACCCTCCAGACTTCACCTTCTCCTTCTCCTTCTTCTGCTTCTTCTGCTTCACCCTCCAGACTTCACCTTCTCCTTCTCCTTCTTCTACTTCTTCTGATTCACCCTCCAGACTTCACCTTCTCCTTCTCCTTCTTCTGCTTCTTCTGCTTCACCCTCCAGACTTCACCTTCTCCTTCTCCTTCTTCCACTTCTTCTGATTCACCCTCCAGACTTCACCTTCTCCTTCTCCTTCTTCTACATCTTCTGATTCACCCTCCAGACTTCACCTTCTCCTTTTCCTTCTTCTGCTTCTTCTGCTTCACCCTCCTGACTTCACCTTCTCCTTCTCCTTCTTCTGCTTCTTCTGATTCATCCTCCAGACTTCACCTCCTCCTTCTCCTTCTTCTGCTTCTTCTGCTTCACCCTCCAGACTTCACCTTCTCCTTCTCCTTCTTCTGCTTCTTCTGCTTCACCCTCCTTACTTCACCTTCTCCTTCTCCTTCTTCTACTTCTTCTGATTCACCCTCCAGACTTCACCTTCTCCTTCTCCTTCTTCTGCTTCTTCTGCTTCACCCTCCAGACTTCACCTTCTCCTTCTCCTTCTTCTGCTTCTTCTGCTTCGCCCTCCAGACTTCACCTTCTCCTTCTCCTTCTTCTACTTCTTCTGCTTCACCCTCCAGACTTCACCTTCTCCTTCTCCTTCTTCTACTTCTTCTGATTCACCCTCCAGACTTCACCTTCTCCTTCTCCTTCTTCTGCTTCTTCTGATTCACCCTCCAGACTTCACCTTCTCCTTCTCCTTATTCTGCTTCTTCTGATTCACCCTCCAGACTTCACCTTCTCCTTCTCCTTCTTCTACTTCTTCTGATTCATCCTCCAGACTACACCTTCTACTTCTCCTTCTTCTACTTCTTCTGATTCACCCTCCAGACTTCACCTTCTCCTTCTCCTTCTTCTGCTCCTTTTGATTCACCCTCCAGACTTGACCTTCTCCTTCTCCTTCTTCTACTTCTTCTGATTCACCCTCCAGACTTCACCTCCTCCTTCTCCTTCTTCTACTTCTTCTGATTCACAATCCAGACTTCACCTTCTCCTTCTCCTTCTTCTACTTCTTCTGCTTCTCCCTCCAGACTTCACCTTCTCCTTCTCCTTCTTCTGCTTCTTCTGATTCACCCTCCAGACTTCACCTTCTCCTTCTCCTTCTTCCACTTCTTCTGATTCACCCTCCAGACTTCACCTTCTCCTTCTCCTTCTTCTACTTCTTCTGATTCACCCTCCAGATTTCACCTTCTCCTTTTCCTTCTTCTACTTCTTCTGATTCACCCTCCTGACTTCACCTTCTCCTTCTCCTTCTTCTGCTACTTCTGCTTCACCCTCCAGACTTCACCTCCTCCTTCTCCTTCTTCTGCTTCTTCTGCTTCACCCTCCAGACTTCACCTTCTCCTTCTCCTTCTTCTGCTTCTTCTGCTTCACCCTCCTTACTTTACCTTCTCCTTCTCCTTCTTCTACTTCTTGTGATACACCCTCCAGACTTCACCTTCTCCTTCTCCTTCTTCTGCTTCTTCTGATTCACCCTCCAGACTTCACCTTCTCCTTCTCCTTATTCTGCTTCTTCTGATTCACCCTCCAGACGTCACCTTCTCCTTCTCCTTCTTCTGCTTCTTCTGATTCACCCTCCAGACTTCATCTTCTCCTTCTCCTTCTTCTGCTTCTTCTGATTCACCCTCCAGACTTCACCTTCTCCTTCTCCTTCTTCTACTTCTTCTGATTCACCCTCCAGACTTCACCTTCTCCTTCTCCTTCTTCTGCTTCTTCTGCTTCACCCTCCAGACTTCACCTTCTCCTTCTCCTTCTTCTACTTCTTCTGATTCACCCTCCAGACTTCACCTTCTCCTTCTCCTTCTTCTGCTTCTTCTGCTTCACCCTCCAGACTTCACCTTCTCCTTCTCCTTCTTCCACTTCTTCTGATTCACCCTCCAGACTTCACCTTCTCCTTCTCCTTCTTCTACATCTTCTGATTCACCCTCCAGACTTCACCTTCTCCTTTTCCTTCTTCTGCTTCTTCTGCTTCACCCTCCTGACTTCACCTTCTCCTTCTCCTTCTTCTGCTTCTTCTGATTCATCCTCCAGACTTCACCTCCTCCTTCTCCTTCTTCTGCTTCTTCTGCTTCACCCTCCAGACTTCACCTTCTCCTTCTCCTTCTTCTGCTTCTTCTGCTTCACCCTCCTTACTTCACCTTCTCCTTCTCCTTCTTCTACTTCTTCTGATTCACCCTCCAGACTTCACCTTCTCCTTCTCCTTCTTCTGCTTCTTCTGCTTCACCCTCCAGACTTCACCTTCTCCTTCTCCTTCTTCTGCTTCTTCTGCTTCGCCCTCCAGACTTCACCTTCTCCTTCTCCTTCTTCTACTTCTTCTGCTTCACCCTCCAGACTTCACCTTCTCCTTCTCCTTCTTCTACTTCTTCTGATTCACCCTCCAGACTTCACCTTCTCCTTCTCCTTCTTCTGCTTCTTCTGATTCACCCTCCAGACTTCACCTTCTCCTTCTCCTTATTCTGCTTCTTCTGATTCACCCTCCAGACTTCACCTTCTCCTTCTCCTTCTTCTACTTCTTCTGATTCATCCTCCAGACTACACCTTCTACTTCTCCTTCTTCTACTTCTTCTGATTCACCCTCCAGACTTCACCTTCTCCTTCTCCTTCTTCTGCTCCTTTTGATTCACCCTCCAGACTTGACCTTCTCCTTCTCCTTCTTCTACTTCTTCTGATTCACCCTCCAGACTTCACCTCCTCCTTCTCCTTCTTCTACTTCTTCTGATTCACAATCCAGACTTCACCTTCTCCTTCTCCTTCTTCTACTTCTTCTGCTTCTCCCTCCAGACTTCACCTTCTCCTTCTCCTTCTTCTGCTTCTTCTGATTCACCCTCCAGACTTCACCTTCTCCTTCTCCTTCTTCCACTTCTTCTGATTCACCCTCCAGACTTCACCTTCTCCTTCTCCTTCTTCTACTTCTTCTGATTCACCCTCCAGATTTCACCTTCTCCTTTTCCTTCTTCTACTTCTTCTGATTCACCCTCCTGACTTCACCTTCTCCTTCTCCTTCTTCTGCTACTTCTGCTTCACCCTCCAGACTTCACCTCCTCCTTCTCCTTCTTCTGCTTCTTCTGCTTCACCCTCCAGACTTCACCTTCTCCTTCTCCTTCTTCTGCTTCTTCTGCTTCACCCTCCTTACTTTACCTTCTCCTTCTCCTTCTTCTACTTCTTGTGATACACCCTCCAGACTTCACCTTCTCCTTCTCCTTCTTCTGCTTCTTCTGCTTCACCCTCCAGACTTCACCTTCTCCCTCTCCTTCTTCTGCTTCTTCTGCTTCGCCCTCCAGACTTCACCTTCTCCTTCTCCTTCTTTTGCTTCATCTGCATCACCCTCCAGATTTCACCTTCTCCTTCTCCTTCTTCTGCTTCTTCTGCTTCACCCTCCTGACTTCACCTTCTCCTTCTCCTTCTTTTACTTCTTCTGATTCACCCTCCAGACTTCACCTTCTCCTTCTCCTTCTTCTGCTTCTTCTGCTTCACCCTCCTGACTTCACCTTCTCCTTCTCCTTCTTCTGCTTCTTCTGATTCACCCTCCAGACTTCACCTTCTCCTTCTCCTTCTTCTGCTTCTTCTGATTCACCCTCCAGACTTCACCTTCTCCTTCTTCTGCTTCTTCTGATTCACCCTCCAGACCTCACCTTCTCCTTCTCCTTCTTCTACTTCTTCTGATTCACCCTCCAGACTTCATCTTCTCCTTCTCCTTCTTCTGCTTCTTCTGATTCACGCTCCAGACTTCATCTTCTACTTCTCCTTCTTCTGCTTCTTCTGATTCACCCTCCAGGCTTCACCTTCCCCTTCTCCTTATTCTACTTCTTCTGATACACCCTCCAGACTTCACCTTCTCCTTCGCCTTCTTCTACTTCTTCTGATTCACACTCCAGTCTTCACCTTCTCCTTCTCCTTCTTCTGCTTCTTCTGCTTCACCCTCCAGACTTCACCTTCTCCTTCTCTTTCTTCTGCTTCTTCTGATTCACCCTCCAGACTTCACCTTCTCCTTCTCCTTCGTCTGATTCTTCTGATTCACCCTCCAGACTTCACCTTCTCCTTCTCCTTCTTCTGCTTCTTCTGATTCACCCTCCTGACTTCACCTTCTCCTTCTCCTTCTTCTACTTCTTCTGATTCACCCTCCTGACTTCACCTTCTCCTTCTCCTTCTTCTACTTCTTCCGCTTCACCCTCCAGACTTCACCTTCTCCTTCTCCTTCTTCTACTTCTTCTGATTCACCCTCCAGACTTCACCTTCTCCTTCTCCTTCTTCTGCTTCTTCTGATTCACCCTCCAGACTTCACCTTCTCCTTCTCCTTCTTCTGCTTCTTCTGATTCACCCTCCTGACTTCACCTTCTCCTTCTCCTTCTTCTACTTCTTCCGCTTCACCCTCCAGACTTCACCTTCTCCTTCTCCTTCTTCTACTTCTTCTGATTCACCCTCCAGACTTCACCTTCTCCTTCTCCTTCTTCTGCTTCTTCTGATTCACCCTCCAGACTTCACCTTCTCCTTCTCCTTATTCTGCTTCTTCTGATTCACCCTCCAGACTTCACCTTCTCCTTCTCCTTCTTCAACTTCTTCTGATTCACCCTCCAGACTTCACCTTCTCCTTCTCCTTCTTCTGCTTCTTCTGATTCACCCTCCAGACTTCACCTCCTCCTTCTCCTTCTTCTGCTTCTTCTGCTTCACCCTCCAGACTTCACCTTCTCCTTCTCCTTCTTCTGCTTCTTCTGCTTCACCCTCCTTACTTCACCTTCTCCTTCTCCTTCTTCTACTTCTTCTGATTCACCCTCCAGACTTCACCTTCTCCTTCTCCTTCTTCTGCTTCTTCTGCTTCACCCTCCAGACTTCACCTTCTCCTTCTCCTTCTTCTGCTTCTTCTGCTTCGCCCTCCAGACTTCACCTTCTCCTTCTCCTTCTTCTACTTCTTCTGCTTCACGCTCCAGACTTCACCTTCTCCTTCTCCTTCTTCTACTTCCTCTGATTCACCCTCCAGACTTCACCTTCTCCTTTTCCTTCTTCTGCTTCTTCTGATTCACCCTCCAGACTTCACCTTCTCCTTCTCCTTATTCTGCTTCTTCTGATTCACACTCCAGACTTCACCTTCTCCTTCTCCTTCTTCTACTTCTTCTGATTCATCCTCCAGACTACACCTTCTCCTTCTCCTTCTTCTACTTCTTCTGATTCACCCTCCAGACTTCACCTTCTCCTTCTCCTTCTTCTGCTCCTTTTGATTCACCCTCCAGACTTGACCTTCTCCTTCTCCTTCTTCTACTTCTTCTGATTCACCCTCCAGACTTCACCTCCTCCTTCTCCTTCTTCTACTTCTTCTGATTCACAATCCAGACTTCACCTTCTCCTTCTCCTTCTTCTACTTCTTCTGCTTCTCCCTCCAGACTTCACCTTCTCCTTCTCCTTCTTCTGCTTCTTCTGATTCATCCTCCAGACTTCACCTTCTCCTTCTCCTTCTTCCACTTCTTCTGATTCACCCTCCAGACTTCACCTTCTCCTTCTCCTTCTTCTACTTCTTCTGATTCACCCTCCAGACTTCACCTTCTCCTTTTCCTTCTTCTACTTCTTCTGATTCACCCTCCTGACTTCACCTTCTCCTTCTCCTTCTTCTGCTTCTTCTGCTTCACCCTCCAGACTTCACCTTCTCCTTCTCCTTCTTCTGCTTCTTCTGCTTCACCCTCCAGACTTCACCTTCTCCTTCTCCTTCTTCTGCTTCTTCTGCTTCACCCTCCTTACTTCACCTTCTCCTTCTCCTTCTTCTGCTTCTTCTGATTCACCCTCCTAACTTCACCTTCTCCTTCTCCTTCTTCTGCTTCTTCTGATTCACCCTCCTGACTTCACCTTCTCCTTCTCCTTCTTCTACTTCTTCCGCTTCACCCTCCAGACTTCACCTTCTCCTTCTCCTTCTTCTACTTCTTCTGATTCACCCTCCAGACTTCACCTTCTCCTTCTCCTTCTTCTGCTTCTTCTGATTCACCCTCCAGACTTCACCTTCTCCTTCTCCTTATTCTGCTTCTTCTGATTCACCCTCCAGACTTCACCTTCTCCTTCTCCTTCTTCAACTTCTTCTGATTCACCCTCCAGACTTCACCTTCTCCTTCTCCTTCTTCTGCTTCTTCTGATTCACCCTCCAGACTTCACCTCCTCCTTCTCCTTCTTCTGCTTCTTCTGCTTCACCCTCCAGACTTCACCTTCTCCTTCTCCTTCTTCTGCTTCTTCTGCTTCACCCTCCTTACTTCACCTTCTCCTTCTCCTTCTTCTACTTCTTCTGATTCACCCTCCAGACTTCACCTTCTCCTTCTCCTTCTTCTGCTTCTTCTGCTTCACCCTCCAGACTTCACCTTCTCCTTCTCCTTCTTCTGCTTCTTCTGCTTCGCCCTCCAGACTTCACCTTCTCCTTCTCCTTCTTCTACTTCTTCTGCTTCACGCTCCAGACTTCACCTTCTCCTTCTCCTTCTTCTACTTCCTCTGATTCACCCTCCAGACTTCACCTTCTCCTTTTCCTTCTTCTGCTTCTTCTGATTCACCCTCCAGACTTCACCTTCTCCTTCTCCTTATTCTGCTTCTTCTGATTCACACTCCAGACTTCACCTTCTCCTTCTCCTTCTTCTACTTCTTCTGATTCATCCTCCAGACTACACCTTCTCCTTCTCCTTCTTCTACTTCTTCTGATTCACCCTCCAGACTTCACCTTCTCCTTCTCCTTCTTCTGCTCCTTTTGATTCACCCTCCAGACTTGACCTTCTCCTTCTCCTTCTTCTACTTCTTCTGATTCACCCTCCAGACTTCACCTCCTCCTTCTCCTTCTTCTACTTCTTCTGATTCACAATCCAGACTTCACCTTCTCCTTCTCCTTCTTCTACTTCTTCTGCTTCTCCCTCCAGACTTCACCTTCTCCTTCTCCTTCTTCTGCTTCTTCTGATTCATCCTCCAGACTTCACCTTCTCCTTCTCCTTCTTCCACTTCTTCTGATTCACCCTCCAGACTTCACCTTCTCCTTCTCCTTCTTCTACTTCTTCTGATTCACCCTCCAGACTTCACCTTCTCCTTTTCCTTCTTCTACTTCTTCTGATTCACCCTCCTGACTTCACCTTCTCCTTCTCCTTCTTCTGCTTCTTCTGCTTCACCCTCCAGACTTCACCTTCTCCTTCTCCTTCTTCTGCTTCTTCTGCTTCACCCTCCAGACTTCACCTTCTCCTTCTCCTTCTTCTGCTTCTTCTGCTTCACCCTCCTTACTTCACCTTCTCCTTCTCCTTCTTCTACTTCTTGTGATTCACCCTCCAGACTTCACCTTCTCCTTCTCCTTCTTCTGCTTCTTCTGCTTCACCCTCCAGACTTCACCTTCTCCTTCTCCTTCTTCTGCTTCTTCTGCTTCGCCCTCCAGACTTCACCTTCTCCTTCTCCTTCTTCTGCTTCTTCTGCTTCACCCTCCAGATTTCACCTTCTCCTTCTCCTTCTTCTGCTTCTTCTGCTTCACCCTCCTGACTTCACCTTCTCCTTCTCCTTCTTCTACTTCTTCTGATTCACCCTCCAGACTTCACCTTCTCCTTCTCCTTCTTCTGCTTCTTCTGCTTCACCCTTAGGACTTCACCTTCTCCTTCTCCTCCTTCTGCTTCTTCTGCTGCGCCCTCCAGGCTTCACCGTCTCCATCTCCTTCTTCTGCTTCTTCTGCTTCACCCTCCTGACTTCACCTTCTCCTTCTCCTTCTTCTGCTTCTTCTGCTTCACCCTCCTGACTTCACCTTCTCCTTCTCCTTCTTCTACTTCTTCTGCTTCACCCCCCTGACTTCACCTTCTCCTTCTCCTTCTTCTGCTTCTTCTGATTCACCCTCCTAACTTCACCTTCTCCTTCTCCTTCTTCTGCTTCTTCTGATTCACCCTCCTGACTTCACCTTCTCCTTCTCCTTCTTCTGCTTCTTCTGATTCACCCTCCAGACTTCACCTTCTCCTTCTCCTTCTTCTGCTTCTTCTGATTCACCCTCCAGACTTCACCTTCTCCTTCTCCTTCTTCTGCTTCTTCTGATTCACCCTCCAGACCGCACCTTCTCCTTCTCCTTCTTCTACTTCTTCTGATTCACCCTCCAGACTTCATCTTCTCCTTCTCCTTCTTCTGCTTCTTCTGATTCACGCTCCAGACTTCATCTTCTACTTCTCCTTCTTCTGCTTCTTCTGATTCACCCTCCAGACTTCACCATCTCCTTCTCCTTCTTCTACTTCTTCTGATTCACCCTCCAGACTTCACCTTCTCCTTCTCCTTCTTCTCCTTCTTCTGATTCACCCTCCAGTCTTCACCTTCTTCTCCTTCTTCTGCTTCTTCTGCTTCACCCTCCAGACTTCACCTTCTCCTTCTCTTTCTTCTGCTTTTTCTGATTCACCCTCCAGACTTCACCTTCTCCTTCTCCTTCGTCTGATTCTTCTGATTCACCCTCCAGACTTCACCTTCTCCTTCTCCTTCTTCTGCTTCTTCTGATTCACCCTCCTGACTTCACCTTCTCCTTCTCCTTCTTCTGCTTCTTCTGATTCACCCTCCTGACTTCACCTTCTCCTTCTCCGTCTTCTACTTCTTCTGATTCACCCTCCAGACTTCACCTTCTCCTTCTCCTTCTTCTGCTTCTTCTGCTTCACCCTCCAGACTTCACCTTCTACTTCTCCTTCTTCTACTTCTTCTGATTCACCCTCCAGACTTCACCTTCTCCTTCTCCTTCTTCTGCTTCTTCTGCATCACCCTCCAGACTTCACCTTCTCCTTCTCCTTCTTCCACTTCTTCTGATTCACCCTCCAGACTTCACCTTCTCCTTCTCCTTTTTCTACATCTTCTGATTCACCCTCCAGACTTCACCTTCTCCTTTTCCTTCTTCTACTTCTTCTGATTCACCCTCCTGACTTCACCTTCTCCTTCTCCTTCTTCTGCTTCTTCTGCTTCACCCTCCAGACTTCACCTTCTCCTTCTCCTTCTTCTGCTTCACCCTCCAGACTTCACCTTCTCCTTCTCCTTCTTCTGCTTCTTCTGCTTCACCCTCCTTACTTCACCTTCTCCTTCTCCTTCTTCTACTTCTTCTGATTCACCCTCCAGACTTCACCTTCTCCTTCTCCTTCTTCTGCTTCTTCTGCTTCACCCTCCAGACTTCACCTTCTCCTTCTCCTTCTTCTGCTTCTTCTGCTTCACCCTCCAGATTTCACCTTCTCCTTCTCCTTCTTCTGCTTCTTCTGCTTCACCCTCCTGACTTCACCTTCTCCTTCTCCTTCTTCTACTTCTTCTGATTCACCCTCCAGACTTCACCTTCTCCTTCTCCTTCTTCTGCTTCTTCTGATTCACCCTCCAGACTTCACCTCCTCCTTCTCCTTCTTCTGCTTCTTCTGCTTCACCCTCCAGACTTCACCTTCTCCTTCTCCTTCTTCTGCTTCTTCTGCTTCACCCTCCTTACTTCACCTTCTCCTTCTCCTTCTTCTACTTCTTCTGATTCACCCTCCAGACTTCACCTTCTCCTTCTCCTTCTTCTGCTTCTTCTGCTTCACCCTCCAGACTTCACCTTCTCCTTCTCCTTCTTCTGCGTCTTCTGCTTCGCCCTCCAGACTTCACCTTCTCCTTCTCCTTCTTCTACTTCTTCTGCTTCACCCTCCAGACTTCACCTTCTCCTTCTCCTTCTTCTACTTCTTCTGATTCACCCTCCAGACTTCACCTTCTCCTTCTCCTTCTTCTGCTTCTTCTGATTCACCCTCCAGACTTCACCTTCTCCTTCTCCTTATTCTGCTTCTTCTGATTCACCCTCCAGACTTCACCTTCTCCTTCTCCTTCTTCTACTTCTTCTGATTCATCCTCCAGACTACACCTTCTCCTTCTCCTTCTTCTACTTCTTCTGATTCACCCTCCAGACTTCACCTTCTCCTTCTCCTTCTTCTGCTCCTTTTGATTCACCCTCCAGACTTGACCTTCTCCTTCTCCTTCTTCTACTTCTTCTGATTCACCCTCCAGACTTCACCTCCTCCTTCTCCTTCTTCTACTACTTCTGATTCACAATCCAGACTTCACCTTCTCCTTCTCCTTCTTCTACTTCTTCTGCTTCTCCCTCCAGACTTCACCTTCTCCTTCTCCTTCTTCTGCTTCTTCTGATTCACCCTCCAGACTTCACCTTCTCCTTCTCCTTCTTCTACTTCTTCTGATTCACCCTCCAGACTTCACCTTCTCCTTCTCCTTCTTCTACTTCTTCTGATTCACCCTCCAGACTTCACCTTCTCCTTTTCCTTCTTCTACTTCTTCTGATTCACCCTCCTGACTTCACCTTCTCCTTCTCCTTCTTCTACTTCTTCTGCTTCACCCCCATGACCTCAACTTCTCCTTCTCCTTCTTCTGCTTCTTCTGATTCACCCTCCTAACTTCACCTTCTCCTTCTCCTTCTTCTGCTTCTTCTGATTCACCCTCCTGACTTCACCTTCTCCTTCTCCTTCTTCTGCTTCTTCTGATTCACCCTCCAGACTTCACCTTCTCCTTCTCCTGCTTCTGCTTCTTCTGATTCACCCTCCAGACTTCACCTTCTCCTTCTCCTTCTTCTGCTTCTTCTGATTCACCCTCCAGACCTCACCTTCTCCTTCTCCTTCTTCTACTTCTTCTGATTCACCCTCCAGACTTCATCTTCTCCTTCTCCTTCTTCTGCTTCTTCTGATTCACGCTCCAGACTTCATCTTCTACTTCTCCTTCTTCTGCTTCTTCTGATTCACCCTCCAGACTTCACCTTCTCCTTCTCCTTCTTCTACTTCTTCTGATTCACCCTCCAGACTTCACCTTCTCCTTCTCCTTCTTCTACTTCTTCTGATTCACCCTCCAGTCTTCACCTTCTCCTTCTCCTTCTTCTGCTTCTTCTGCTTCACCCTCCAGACTTCACCTTCTCCTTCTCTTTCTTCTGCTTCTTCTGATTCACCCTCCAGACTTCACCTTCTCCTTCTCCTTCTTCTACTTCTTCTGCTTCACCCTCCAGACTTCACCTTCTCCTTCTCCTTCTTCTACTTCCTCTGATACACCCTCCAGACTTCACATTCTCCTTCTCCTTCTTCTGCTTCTTCTGATTCACCCTCCAGACTTCACATTCTCCTTCTCCTTATTCTGCTTCTTCTGATTCACCCTCCAGACTTCACCTTCTCCTTCTCCTTCTTCTGCTTCTTCTGATTCACCCTCCAGACTTCACCTTCTCCTTCTCCTTCTTCCGCTTCTGCTGATTCACCCTCCAGACTTCACCTTCTCCTTCTCCTTCTTCTACTTCTTCTGATTCACCCTCCAGACTTCATCTTCTCCTTCTCCTTCTTCTGCTTCTTCTGATTCACCCTCCAGACTTCACCTTCTCCTTCTCCTTCTTCTGCTTCTTCTAGTTCACCCTCCAGACTTCGCCTTCTCCTTCTCCTTCTTCTACTTCTTCTGATTCACCCTCCAGACTTCACCTTCTCCTTCTCCTTCTTCTACTTCTTCTGATTCACCCTCCAGACTTCACCTTCTCCTTCTCCTTCTTCTGCTTCTTCTGATTCACCCTCCAGACTTCACCTTCTCCTTCTCCTTCTTCTGCTTCTTCTGATTCACCCTCCAGACTTCACCTTCTCCTTCTCCTTCTTCTGCTTCTTCTGATTCACCCTTCAGACTTCACCTTCTCCTTCTCCTTCTTCTGCTTCTTCTGATTCACCCTCCAGACTTCACCTTCTCCTTCTCCTTTTTCTACTTCTTCTGATTCACCCTCCAGACTTCACCTTCTCCTTCTCCTTCTTCTACTTCTTCTGATTCACCCTCCAGACTTCACCTTCTCCTTTTCCTTCTTCTACTTCTTCTGATTCACCCTCCTGACTTCACCTTCTCCTTCTCCTTCTTCTACTTCTTCTGCTTCACCCCCATGACCTCAACTTCTCCTTCTCCTTCTTCTGCTTCTTCTGATTCACCCTCCTAACTTCACCTTCTCCTTCTCCTTCTTCTGCTTCTTCTGATTCACCCTCCTGACTTCACCTTCTCCTTCTCCTTCTTCTGCTTCTTCTGATTCACCCTCCAGACTTCACCTTCTCCTTCTCCTGCTTCTGCTTCTTCTGATTCACCCTCCAGACTTCACCTTCTCCTTCTCCTTCTTCTGCTTCTTCTGATTCACCCTCCAGACCTCACCTTCTCCTTCTCCTTCTTCTACTTCTTCTGATTCACCCTCCAGACTTCATCTTCTCCTTCTCCTTCTTCTGCTTCTTCTGATTCACGCTCCAGACTTCATCTTCTACTTCTCCTTCTTCTGCTTCTTCTGATTCACCCTCCAGACTTCACCTTCTCCTTCTCCTTCTTCTACTTCTTCTGATTCACCCTCCAGACTTCACCTTCTCCTTCTCCTTCTTCTACTTCTTCTGATTCACCCTCCAGTCTTCACCTTCTCCTTCTCCTTCTTCTGCTTCTTCTGCTTCACCCTCCAGACTTCACCTTCTCCTTCTCTTTCTTCTGCTTCTTCTGATTCACCCTCCAGACTTCACCTTCTCCTTCTCCTTCTTCTACTACTTCTGCTTCACCCTCCAGACTTCACCTTCTCCTTCTCCTTCTTCTACTTCCTCTGATTCACCCTCCAGACTTCAAATTCTCCTTCTCCTTCTTCTGCTTCTTCTGATTCACCCTCCAGACTTCACATTCTCCTTCTCCTTATTCTGCTTCTTCTGATTCACCCTCCAGACTTCACCTTCTCCTTCTCCTTCTTCTGCTTCTTCTGATTCACCCTCCAGACTTCACCTTCTCCTTCTCCTTCTTCCGCTTCTGCTGATTCACCCTCCAGACTTCACCTTCTCCTTCTCCTTCTTCTACTTCTTCTGATTCACCCTCCAGACTTCATCTTCTCCTTCTCCTTCTTCTGCTTCTTCTGATTCACCCTCCAGACTTCACCTTCTCCTTCTCCTTCTTCTGCTTCTTCTAGTTCACCCTCCAGACTTCGCCTTCTCCTTCTCCTTCTTCTACTTCTTCTGATTCACCCTCCAGACTTCACCTTCTCCTTCTCCTTCTTCTACTTCTTCTGATTCACCCTCCAGACTTCACCTTCTCCTTCTCCTTCTTCTGCTTCTTCTGATTCACCCTCCAGACTTCACCTTCTCCTTCTCCTTCTTCTGCTTCTTCTGATTCACCCTCCAGACTTGACCTTCTCCTTCTCCTTCTTCTGCTTCTTCTGATTCACCCTTCAGACTTCACCTTCTCCTTCTCCTTCTTCTGCTTCTTCTGATTCACCCTCCAGACCTCACCTTCTCCTTCTCCTTCTTCTACTTCTTCTGATTCACCTTCCAGACTTCATCTTCTCCTTCTCCTTCTTCTACTTCTTCTGATTCTCCCTCCAGACTTCACCTTCTCCTTCTCCTTCTTCTACTTCTTCTGATTCACCCTCCATGCTTCACCTTCTCCTTCTCCTTCTTCTGCTTCTTCTGATTCACCCTCCAGACTTCACCTTCTCCTTCTCCTTCTTCTGCTTCTTCTGATTCACCCTCCTGACTTCACCTTCTCCTTCTCCTTCTTCTGCTTCTTCTGATTCACCCTCCAGACTTCACCTTCTCCTTCTCCTTCTTCTACTTCTTCTGATTCACCCTCCAGACTTCACCTTCTCCTTCTACTTCTTCTGCTTCTTCTGATTCACCCTCCAGACTTCACCTTCTCCTTCTCCTTCTTCTGCTTCTTCCGATTCACCCTCCAGACTTCACCTTCTCCTTCTCCTTCTTCTGCTTCTTCTGGTTCACCCTCCAGACTTCACCTTCTCCTTATCCTTCTTCTACCTCTTCTGATCCACCCTCCAGACTTCAGCTTCTCCTTCTCCTTCTTCTGCTTCTTCTGATTCACCCTCCAGACTTCACCTTCTCCTTCTCCTTCGTCTACTTCTTCTGATTCACCCTCCAGACTACACCTTCTCCTTCTCCTTCTTCTACTTCTTCTGATTCACCCTCCAGACTTCACCTTCTCCTTCTCCTTCTTCTGCTTCTTCCGATTCACCCTCCAGACTTCACCTTCTCCTTCTCCTTCTTCTACTTCTTCTGATTCACCCTCCAGACTTTACCTTCGCCTTCTCCTTCTTCTACTTCTTCTGATTCACCCTCCAGACTTCACCTTCTCCTTCTCCTTCTTCTACTTCTTCTGCTTCTCCCTCCAGACTTCACCTTCCCGTTCTCCTTCTTCTGCTTCTTCTGATTCACCCTCCAGACTTCACCTTCTCCTTCTCCTTCTTCTACTTCTTCTGATTCACCCTGCAGACTTCACCTTCTCCTTCTCCTTCTTCTACTTCTTCTGATTCACCCTCTAGACTTCACCTTCTCCTTCTCCTTCTTCTGCTTCTTCTGATTCACCCTCCAGACTTCACCTTCTCCTTCTCCTTCTTCTGCTTCTTCTGATTCACCCTCCAGACTTCACCTTCTCCTTCTCCTTCTTCTGCTTCTTCTGATTCACCCTTCAGACTTCACCTTCTCCTTCTCCTTCTTCTGCTTCTTCTGATTCACCCTCCAGACCTCACCTTCTCCTTCTCCTTCTTCTCCTTCTTCTGATTCACCCTCCAGACTTCACCTTCTCCTTCTCCTTCTTCTACTTCTTCTGATTCACCCTCCAGACTTCACCTTCTCCTTCTCCTTCTTCTGCTTCTTCTGATTCACCCTCCAGACTTCACCTTCTCCTTCTCCTTCTTCTGCTTCTTCTGATTCACCCTCCAGACTTGACCTTCTCCTTCTCCTTCTTCTGCTTCTTCTGATTCACCCTTCAGACTTCACCTTCTCCTTCTCCTTCTTCTGCTTCTTCTGATTCACCCTCCAGACCTCACCTTCTCCTTCTCCTTCTTCTACTTCTTCTGATTCACCCTCCAGACTTCATCTTCTCCTTCTCCTTCTTCTACTTCTTCTGATTCTCCCTCCAGACTTCACCTTCTCCTTCTCCTTCTTCTACTTCTTCTGATTCACCCTCCATGCTTCACCTTCTCCTTCTCCTTCTTCTGCTTCTTCTGATTCACCCTCCAGACTTCACCTTCTCCTTCTCCTTCTTCTGCTTCTTCTGATTCACCCTCCTGACTTCACCTTCTCCTTCTCCTTCTTCTGCTTCTTCTGATTCACCCTCCAGACTTCACCTTCTCCTTCTCCTTCTTCTACTTCTTCTGATTCACCCTCCAGACTTCACCTTCTCCTTCTACTTCTTCTGCTTCTTCTGATTCACCCTCCAGACTTCACCTTCTCCTTCTCCTTCTTCTGCTTCTTCCGATTCACCCTCCAGACTTCACCTTCTCCTTCTCCTTCTTCTGCTTCTTCTGGTTCACCCTCCAGACTTCACCTTCTCCTTATCCTTCTTCTACCTCTTCTGATCCACCCTCCAGACTTCAGCTTCTCCTTCTCCTTCTTCTGCTTCTTCTGATTCACCCTCCAGACTTCACCTTCTCCTTCTCCTTCGTCTACTTCTTCTGATTCACCCTCCAGACTACACCTTCTCCTTCTCCTTCTTCTACTTCTTCTGATTCACCCTCCAGACTTCACCTTCTCCTTCTCCTTCTTCTGCTTCTTCCGATTCACCCTCCAGACTTCACCTTCTCCTTCTCCTTCTTCTACTTCTTCTGATTCACCCTCCAGACTTTACCTTCGCCTTCTCCTTCTTCTACTTCTTCTGATTCACCCTCCAGACTTCACCTTCTCCTTCTCCTTCTTCTACTTCTTCTGCTTCTCCCTCCAGACTTCACCTTCCCGTTCTCCTTCTTCTGCTTCTTCTGATTCACCCTCCAGACTTCACCTTCTCCTTCTCCTTCTTCTACTTCTTCTGATTCACCCTGCAGACTTCACCTTCTCCTTCTCCTTCTTCTACTTCTTCTGATTCACCCTCTAGACTTCACCTTCTCCTTCTCCTTCTTCTGCTTCTTCTGATTCACCCTCCAGACTTCACCTTCTCCTTCTCCTTCTTCTGCTTCTTCTGATTCACCCTCCAGACTTCACCTTCTCCTTCTCCTTCTTCTGCTTCTTCTGATTCACCCTTCAGACTTCACCTTCTCCTTCTCCTTCTTCTGCTTCTTCTGATTCACCCTCCAGACCTCACCTTCTCCTTCTCCTTCTTCTCCTTCTTCTGATTCACCCTCCAGACTTCATCTTCTCCTTCTCCTTCTTCTGCTTCTTCTGATTCACCCTCCAGACTTCACCTTCTCCTTCTCCTTCTTCTGCTTCTTCTGATTCACCCTCCAGACTTCGCCTTCTCCTTCTCCTTCTTCTACTTCTTCTGATTCACCCTCCAGACTTCACCTTCTCCTTCTCCTTCTTCTACTTCTTCTGATTCACCCTCCAGTCTTCACCTTCTCCTTCTCCTTCTTCTGCTTCTTCTGATTCAACCTCCAGACTTCACCTTCTCCTTCTCCTTCTTCTGCTTCTTCTGATTCACCCTCCTGACTTCACCTTCTCCTTCTCCTTCTTCTGCTTCTTCTGATTCACCCTCCAGACTTCACCTTCTCCTTCTCCTTCTTCTACTTCTTCTGATTCACCCTCCAGACTTCACCTTCTCCTTCTACTTCTTCTACTTATTCTGATTCACCCTCCAGACTTCACCTTCTCCTTCTGCTTCTTCTGCTTCGTCTGATTCACCCTCCAGACTTCACCTTCTCCTTCTCCTTCTTCTGCTTCTTCTGGTTCACCCTCCAGACTTCATCTTCTCCTTATCCTTCTTCTACCTCTTCTGATTCACCCTCCAGACTTCACCTTCTCCTTCTCCTTCTTCTGCTTCTTCTGATTCACCCTCCAGATTTCACCTTCTCCTTCTCCTTCGTCTACTTCTTCTGATTCACCCTCCAGACTACACCTTCTCCTTCTCCTTCTTCTACTTCTGATTCACCCTCCAGACTTCACCTTCTCCTTCTCCTTCTTATGCTTCTTCCGATTCACCCTCCAGACTTCACCTTCTCCTTCTCCTTCTTCTGCTTCTTCTGATTCACCCTCCAGACTTTCCCTTCGCCTTCTCCTTCTTCTACTTCTTCTGATTCACCCTCCAGACTTCACCTTCTCCTTCTCCTTCTTCTACTTCTTCTGCTTCTCCCTCCAGACTTCACCTTCCCGTTCTCCTTCTTCTGCTTCTACTGATTCACCCTCCAGACTTCACCTTCTCCTTCTCCTTCTTCTACTTCTTCTGATTCACCCTCCAGACTTCACCTTCTCCTTCTCCTTCTTCTACTTCTTCTGATTCACCCTCCAGACTTCACCTTCTCCTTTTCCTACTTCTACTTCTTCTGATTCACCCTCCTGACTTCACCTTCTCCTTCTCCTTCTTCTGCTTCTTCTGCTTCACCCTCCAGACTTCACCTTCTCCTTCTCCTTCTTCTGCTTCTTCTGCTTCACCCTCCAGACTTCACCTTCTCCTTCTCCTTCTTCTGCTTCTTCTGCTTCACCCTCCTGACTTCACCTTCTCCTTCTCCTTCTTCTACTTCTTCTGATTCACCCTCCAGACTTCACCTTCTCCTTCTCCTTCTTCTGCTTCTTCTGCTTCAACCTCCTGACTTCACCTTCTCCTTCTCCTTCTTCTGCTTCTTCTGCTTCACCCTCCAGACTTCACCTTCTCCTTCTCCTTCTTCTGCTTCTTCTGCTTCACCCTCCAGACTTCACCTTCTCCTTCTCCTTCTTCTGCTTCTTCTGCTGCGCCCTCCAGACTTCAGCTTCTCCTTCTCCTTCTTCTGCTTCTTCTGATTCACCCTCCAGACCGCACCTTCTCCTTCTCCTTCTTCCACTTCTTCTGATTCACCCTCCAGACTTCATCTTCTCCTTCTCCTTCTTCTGCTTCTTCTGATTCACGCTCCAGACTTCATCTTCTACTTCTCCTTCTTCTGCTTCTTCTGATTCACCCTCCAGACTTCACCATCTCCTTCTCCTTCTTCTACTTCTTCTGATTCACCCTCCAGACTTCACCTTCTCCTTCTCCTTCTTCTCCTTCTTCTGATTCACCCTCCAGTCTTCACCTTCTTCTCCTTCTTCTGCTTCTTCTGCTTCACCTTCCAGACTTCACCTTCTACTTCTCTTTCTTCTGCTTCTTCTGATTCACCCTCCAGACTTCACCTTCTCCTTCTCCTTCGTCTGATTCTTCTGATTCACCCTCCAGACTTCACCTTCTCCTTCTCCTTCTTCTGCTTCTTCTGATTCACCCTCCTGACTTCACCTTCTCCTTCTCCTTCTTCTGCTTCTTCTGATTCACCCTCCTGACTTCACCTTCTCCTTCTCCTTCTTCTACTTCTTCTGATTCACCCTCCTGACTTCCGCTTCTCCTTCTCCTTCTTCTACTTCTTCTGCTTCACCCTCCAGACTTCACCTTCTCCTTCTCCTTCTTCTACTTCTTCTGATTCACCCTCCAGACTTCACCTTCTCCTTCTCCTTCTTCTACTTCTTCTGATTCACCCTCCTGACTTCACCTTCTCCTTCTCCTTCTTCTGCTTCTTCTGCTTCACCCTCCAGACTTCACCTTCTCCTTCTCCTTCTTCTGCTTCACCCTCCAGACTTCACCTTCTCCTTCTCCTTCTTCTGCTTCTTCTGCTTCACCCTCCTTACTTCACCTTCTCCTTCTCCTTCTTCTACTTCTTCTGATTCACCCTCCAGACTTCACCTTCTCCTTCTCCTTCTTCTGCTTCTTCTGCTTCACCCTCCAGACTTCACCTTCTCCTTCTCCTTCTTCTGCTTCTTCTGCTTCACCCTCCAGATTTCACCTTCTCCTTCTCCTTCTTCTGCTTCTTCTGCTTCACCCTCCTGACTTCACCTTCTCCTTCTCCTTCTTCTACTTCTTCTGATTCACCCTCCAGACTTCACCTTCTCCTTCTCCTTCTTCTGCTTCTTCTGATTCACCCTCCAGACTTCACCTCCTCCTTCTCCTTCTTCTGCTTCTTCTGCTTCACCCTCCAGACTTCACCTTCTCCTTCTCCTTCTTCTGCTTCTTCTGCTTCACCCTCCTTACTTCACCTTCTCCTTCTCCTTCTTCTACTTCTTCTGATTCACCCTCCAGACTTCACCTTCTCCTTCTCCTTCTTCTGCTTCTTCTGCTTCACCCTCCAGACTTCACCTTCTCCTTCTCCTTCTTCTGCGTCTTCTGCTTCGCCCTCCAGACTTCACCTTCTCCTTCTCCTTCTTCTACTTCTTCTGCTTCACCCTCCAGACTTCACCTTCTCCTTCTCCTTCTTCTACTTCTTCTGATTCACCCTCCAGACTTCACCTTCTCCTTCTCCTTCTTCTGCTTCTTCTGATTCACCCTCCAGACTTCACCTTCTCCTTCTCCTTATTCTGCTTCTTCTGATTCACCCTCCAGACTTCACCTTCTCCTTCTCCTTCTTCTACTTCTTCTGATTCATCCTCCAGACTACACCTTCTCCTTCTCCTTCTTCTACTTCTTCTGATTCACCCTCCAGACTTCACCTTCTCCTTCTCCTTCTTCTGCTCCTTTTGATTCACCCTCCAGACTTGACCTTCTCCTTCTCCTTCTTCTACTTCTTCTGATTCACCCTCCAGACTTCACCTCCTCCTTCTCCTTCTTCTACTTCTTCTGATTCACAATCCAGACTTCACCTTCTCCTTCTCCTTCTTCCACTTCTTCTGATTCACCCTCCAGACTTCATCTTCTCCTTCTCCTTCTTCTGCTTCTTCTGATTCACGCTCCAGACTTCATCTTCTACTTCTCCTTCTTCTGCTTCTTCTGATTCACCCTCCAGACTTCACCATCTCCTTCTCCTTCTTCTACTTCTTCTGATTCACCCTCCAGACTTCACCTTCTCCTTCTCCTTCTTCTCCTTCTTCTGATTCACCCTCCAGTCTTCACCTTCTTCTCCTTCTTCTGCTTCTTCTGCTTCACCTTCCAGACTTCACCTTCTACTTCTCTTTCTTCTGCTTCTTCTGATTCACCCTCCAGACTTCACCTTCTCCTTCTCCTTCGTCTGATTCTTCTGATTCACCCTCCAGACTTCACCTTCTCCTTCTCCTTCTTCTGCTTCTTCTGATTCACCCTCCTGACTTCACCTTCTCCTTCTCCTTCTTCTGCTTCTTCTGATTCACCCTCCTGACTTCACCTTCTCCTTCTCCTTCTTCTACTTCTTCTGATTCACCCTCCTGACTTCCGCTTCTCCTTCTCCTTCTTCTACTTCTTCTGCTTCACCCTCCAGACTTCACCTTCTCCTTCTCCTTCTTCTACTTCTTCTGATTCACCCTCCAGACTTCACCTTCTCCTTCTCCTTCTTCTACTTCTTCTGATTCACCCTCCTGACTTCACCTTCTCCTTCTCCTTCTTCTGCTTCTTCTGCTTCACCCTCCAGACTTCAACTTCTCCTTCTCCTTCTTCTGCTTCACCCTCCAGACTTCACCTTCTCCTTCTCCTTCTTCTGCTTCTTCTGCTTCACCCTCCTTACTTCACCTTCTCCTTCTCCTTCTTCTACTTCTTCTGATTCACCCTCCAGACTTCACCTTCTCCTTCTCCTTCTTCTGCTTCTTCTGCTTCACCCTCCAGACTTCACCTTCTCCTTCTCCTTCTTCTGCTTCTTCTGCTTCACCCTCCAGATTTCACCTTCTCCTTCTCCTTCTTCTGCTTCTTCTGCTTCACCCTCCTGACTTCACCTTCTCCTTCTCCTTCTTCTACTTCTTCTGATTCACCCTCCAGACTTCACCTTCTCCTTCTCCTTCTTCTGCTTCTTCTGATTCACCCTCCAGACTTCACCTCCTCCTTCTCCTTCTTCTGCTTCTTCTGCTTCACCCTCCAGACTTCACCTTCTCCTTCTCCTTCTTCTGCTTCTTCTGCTTCACCCTCCTTACTTCACCTTCTCCTTCTCCTTCTTCTACTTCTTCTGATTCACCCTCCAGACTTCACCTTCTCCTTCTCCTTCTTCTGCTTCTTCTGCTTCACCCTCCAGACTTCACCTTCTCCTTCTCCTTCTTCTGCGTCTTCTGCTTCGCCCTCCAGACTTCACCTTCTCCTTCTCCTTCTTCTACTTCTTCTGCTTCACCCTCCAGACTTCACCTTCTCCTTCTCCTTCTTCTACTTCTTCTGATTCACCCTCCAGACTTCACCTTCTCCTTCTCCTTCTTCTGCTTCTTCTGATTCACCCTCCAGACTTCACCTTCTCCTTCTCCTTATTCTGCTTCTTCTGATTCACCCTCCAGACTTCACCTTCTCCTTCTCCTTCTTCTACTTCTTCTGATTCATCCTCCAGACTACACCTTCTCCTTCTCCTTCTTCTACTTCTTCTGATTCACCCTCCAGACTTCACCTTCTCCTTCTCCTTCTTCTGCTCCTTTTGATTCACCCTCCAGACTTGACCTTCTCCTTCTCCTTCTTCTACTTCTTCTGATTCACCCTCCAGACTTCACCTCCTCCTTCTCCTTCTTCTACTTCTTCTGATTCACAATCCAGACTTCACCTTCTCCTTCTCCTTCTTCTACTTCTTCTGCTTCTCCCTCCAGACTTCACCTTCTCCTTCTCCTTCTTCTGCTTCTTCTGATTCACCCTCCAGACTTCACCTTCTCCTTCTGCTTCTTCTACTTCTTCTGATTCACCCTCCAGACTTCACCTTCTCCTTCTCCTTCTTCTACTTCTTCTGATTCACCCTCCAGACTTCACCTTCTCCTTTTCCTTCTTCTACTTCTTCTGATTCACCCTCCTGACTTCACCTTCTCCTTCTCCTTCTTCTACTTCTTCTGCTTCACCCCCATGACCTCAACTTCTCCTTCTCCTTCTTCTGCTTCTTCTGATTCACCCTCCTAACTTCACCTTCTCCTTCTCCTTCTTCTGCTTCTTCTGATTCACCCTCCTGACTTCACCTTCTCCTTCTCCTTCTTCTGCTTCTTCTGATTCACCCTCCAGACTTCACCTTCTCCTTCTCCTGCTTCTGCTTCTTCTGATTCACCCTCCAGACTTCACCTTCTCCTTCTCCTTCTTCTGCTTCTTCTGATTCACCCTCCAGACCTCACCTTCTCCTTCTCCTTCTTCTACTTCTTCTGATTCACCCTCCAGACTTCATCTTCTCCTTCTTCTTCTTCTGCTTCTTCTGATTCACGCTCCAGACTTCATCTTCTACTTCTCCTTCTTCTGCTTCTTCTGATTCACCCTCCAGACTTCACCTTCTCCTTCTCCTTCTTCTACTTCTTCTGATTCACCCTCCAGTCTTCACCTTCTCCTTCTCCTTCTTCTGCTTCTTCTGCTTCACCCTCCAGACTTCACCTTCTCCTTCTCTTTCTTCTGCTTCTTCTGATTCACCCTCCAGACTTCACCTTCTCCTTCTCCTTCTTCTACTTCTTCTGCTTCACCCTCCAGACTTCACCTTCTCCTTCTCCTTCTTCTACTTCCTCTGATTCACCCTCCAGACTTCACATTCTCCTTCTCCTTCTTCTGCTTCTTCTGATTCACCCTCCAGACTTCACATTCTCCTTCTCCTTATTCTGCTTCTTCTGATTCACCCTCCAGACTTCACCTTCTCCTTCTCCTTCTTCTGCTTCTTCTGATTCACCCTCCAGACTTCACCTTCTCCTTCTCCTTCTTCCGCTTCTGCTGATTCACCCTCCAGACTTCACCTTCTCCTTCTCCTTCTTCTACTTCTTCTGATTCACCCTCCAGACTTCATCTTCTCCATCTCCTTCTTCTGCTTCTTCTGATTCACCCTCCAGACTTCACCTTCTCCTTCTCCTTCTTCTGCTTCTTCTAGTTCACCCTCCAGACTTCGCCTTCTCCTTCTCCTTCTTCTACTTCTTCTGATTCACCCTCCAGACTTCACCTTCTCCTTCTCCTTCTTCTACTTCTTCTGATTCACCCTCCAGACTTCACCTTCTCCTTCTCCTTCTTCTGCTTCTTCTGATTCACCCTCCAGGCTTCACCTTCTCCTTCTCCTTCTTCTGCTTCTTCTGATTCACCCTCCAGACTTCACCTTCTCCTTCTCCTTCTTCTGCTTCTTCTGATTCACCCTTCAGACTTCACCTTCTCCTTCTCCTTCTTCTGCTTCTTCTGATTCACCCTCCAGACCTCACCTTCTCCTTCTCCTTCTTCTACTTCTTCTGATTCACCCTCCAGACTTCATCTTCTCCTTCTCCTTCTTCTACTTCTTCTGATTCTCCCTCCAGACTTCACCTTCTCCTTCTCCTTCTTCTACTTCTTCTGATTCACCCTCCATGCTTCACCTTCTCCTTCTCCTTCTTCTGCTTCTTCTGATTCACCCTCCAGACTTCACCTTCTCCTTCTCCTTCTTCTGCTTCTTCTGATTCACCCTCCTGACTTCACCTTCTCCTTCTCCTTCTTCTGCTTCTTCTGATTCACCCTCCAGACTTCACCTTCTCCTTCTCCTTCTTCTACTTCTTCTGATTCACCCTCCAGACTTCACCTTCTCCTTCTACTTCTTCTGCTTCTTCTGATTCACCCTCCAGACTTCACCTTCTCCTTCTCCTTCTTCTGCTTCTTCCGATTCACCCTCCAGACTTCACCTTCTCCTTCTCCTTCTTCTGCTTCTTCTGGTTCACCCTCCAGACTTCACCTTCTCCTTATCCTTCTTCTACCTCTTCTGATCCACCCTCCAGACTTCACCTTCTCCTTCTCCTTCTTCTGCTTCTTCTGATTCACCCTCCAGACTTCACCTTCTCCTTCTCCTTCGTCTACTTCTTCTGATTCACCCTCCAGACTACACCTTCTCCTTCTCCTTCTTCTACTTCTTCTGATTCACCCTCCAGACTTCACCTTCTCCTTCTCCTTCTTCTGCTTCTTCCGATTCACCCTCCAGACTTCACCTTCTCCTTCTCCTTCTTCTACTTCTTCTGATTCACCCTCCAGACTTTACCTTCGCCTTCTCCTTCTTCTACTTCTTCTGATTCACCCTCCAGACTTCACCTTCTCCTTCTCCTTCTTCTACTTCTTCTGCTTCTCCCTCCAGACTTCACCTTCCCGTTCTCCTTCTTCTGCTTCTTCTGATTCACCCTCCAGACTTCACCTTCTCCTTCTCCTTCTTCTACTTCTTCTGATTCACCCTGCAGACTTCACCTTCTCCTTCTCCTTCTTCTACTTCTTCTGATTCACCCTCTAGACTTCACCTTCTCCTTCTCCTTCTTCTGCTTCTTCTGATTCACCCTCCAGACTTCACCTTCTCCTTCTCCTTCTTCTGCTTCTTCTGATTCACCCTCCAGACTTCACCTTCTCCTTCTCCTTCTTCTGCTTCTTCTGATTCACCCTTCAGACTTCACCTTCTCCTTCTCCTTCTTCTGCTTCTTCTGATTCACCCTCCAGACCTCACCTTCTCCTTCTCCTTCTTCTCCTTCTTCTGATTCACCCTCCAGACTTCATCTTCTCCTTCTCCTTCTTCTGCTTCTTCTGATTCACCCTCCAGACTTCACCTTCTCCTTCTCCTTCTTCTGCTTCTTCTGATTCACCCTCCAGACTTCGCCTTCTCCTTCTCCTTCTTCTACTTCTTCTGATTCACCCTCCAGACTTCACCTTCTCCTTCTCCTTCTTCTACTTCTTCTGATTCACCCTCCAGTCTTCACCTTCTCCTTCTCCTTCTTCTGCTTCTTCTGATTCAACCTCCAGACTTCACCTTCTCCTTCTCCTTCTTCTGCTTCTTCTGATTCACCCTCCTGACTTCACCTTCTCCTTCTCCTTCTTCTGCTTCTTCTGATTCACCCTCCAGACTTCACCTTCTCCTTCTCCTTCTTCTACTTCTTCTGATTCACCCTCCAGACTTCACCTTCTCCTTCTACTTCTTCTACTTATTCTGATTCACCCTCCAGACTTCACCTTCTCCTTCTGCTTCTTCTGCTTCGTCTGATTCACCCTCCAGACTTCACCTTCTCCTTCTCCTTCTTCTGCTTCTTCTGGTTCACCCTCCAGACTTCACCTTCTCCTTATCCTTCTTCTACCTCTTCTGATTCACCCTCCAGACTTCACCTTCTCCTTCTCCTTCTTCTGCTTCTTCTGATTCACCCTCCAGATTTCACCTTCTCCTTCTCCTTCGTCTACTTCTTCTGATTCACCCTCCAGACTACACCTTCTCCTTCTCCTTCTTCTACTTCTGATTCACCCTCCAGACTTCACCTTCTCCTTCTCCTTCTTATGCTTCTTCCGATTCACCCTCCAGACTTCACCTTCTCCTTCTCCTTCTTCTGCTTCTTCTGATTCACCCTCCAGACTTTCCCTTCGCCTTCTCCTTCTTCTACTTCTTCTGATTCACCCTCCAGACTTCACCTTCTCCTTCTCCTTCTTCTACTTCTTCTGCTTCTCCCTCCAGACTTCACCTTCCCGTTCTCCTTCTTCTGCTTCTACTGATTCACCCTCCAGACTTCACCTTCTCCTTCTCCTTCTTCTACTTCTTCTGATTCACCCTCCAGACTTCACCTTCTCCTTCTCCTTCTTCTACTTCTTCTGATTCACCCTCCAGACTTCACCTTCTCCTTTTCCTACTTCTACTTCTTCTGATTCACCCTCCTGACTTCACCTTCTCCTTCTCCTTCTTCTGCTTCTTCTGCTTCACCCTCCAGACTTCACCTTCTCCTTCTCCTTCTTCTGCTTCTTCTGCTTCACCCTCCAGACTTCACCTTCTCCTTCTCCTTCTTCTGCTTCTTCTGCTTCACCCTCCTGACTTCACCTTCTCCTTCTCCTTCTTCTACTTCTTCTGATTCACCCTCCAGACTTCACCTTCTCCTTCTCCTTCTTCTGCTTCTTCTGCTTCAACCTCCTGACTTCACCTTCTCCTTCTCCTTCTTCTGCTTCTTCTGCTTCACCCTCCAGACTGCACCTTCTCCTTCTCCTTCTTCTGCTTCTTCTGCTGCGCCCTCCAGACTTCAGCTTCTCCTTCTCCTTCTTCTGCTTCTTCTGATTCACCCTCCAGACCGCACCTTCTCCTTCTCCTTCTTCCACTTCTTCTGATTCACCCTCCAGACTTCATCTTCTCCTTCTCCTTCTTCTGCTTCTTCTGATTCACGCTCCAGACTTCATCTTCTACTTCTCCTTCTTCTGCTTCTTCTGATTCACCCTCCAGACTTCACCATCTCCTTCTCCTTCTTCTACTTCTTCTGATTCACCCTCCAGACTTCACCTTCTCCTTCTCCTTCTTCTCCTTCTTCTGATTCACCCTCCAGTCTTCACCTTCTTCTCCTTCTTCTGCTTCTTCTGCTTCACCTTCCAGACTTCACCTTCTACTTCTCTTTCTTCTGCTTCTTCTGATTCACCCTCCAGACTTCACCTTCTCCTTCTCCTTCGTCTGATTCTTCTGATTCACCCTCCAGACTTCACCTTCTCCTTCTCCTTCTTCTGCTTCTTCTGATTCACCCTCCTGACTTCACCTTCTCCTTCTCCTTCTTCTGCTTCTTCTGATTCACCCTCCTGACTTCACCTTCTCCTTCTCCTTCTTCTACTTCTTCTGATTCACCCTCCTGACTTCCGCTTCTCCTTCTCCTTCTTCTACTTCTTCTGCTTCACCCTCCAGACTTCACCTTCTCCTTCTCCTTCTTCTACTTCTTCTGATTCACCCTCCAGACTTCACCTTCTCCTTCTCCTTCTTCTGCTTCTTCTGATTCACCCTCCAGACTTCACCTTCTCCTTCTCCTTATTCTGCTTCTTCTGATTCACCCTCCAGACGTCACCTTCTCCTTCTCCTTCTTCTGCTTCTTCTGATTCACCCTCCAGACTTCATCTTCTCCTTCTCCTTCTTCTGCTTCTTCTGATTCACCCTCCAGACTTCACCTTCTCCTTCTCCTTCTTCTACTTCTTCTGATTCACCCTCCAGACTTCACCTTCTCCTTCTCCTTCTTCTGCTTCTTCTGCTTCACCCTCCAGACTTCACCTTCTCCTTCTCCTTCTTCTACTTCTTCTGATTCACCCTCCAGACTTCACCTTCTCCTTCTCCTTCTTCTGCTTCTTCTGCTTCACCCTCCAGACTTCACCTTCTCCTTCTCCTTCTTCCACTTCTTCTGATTCACCCTCCAGACTTCAACTTCTCCTTCTCCTTCTTCTACATCTTCTGATTCACCCTCCAGACTTCACCTTCTCCTTTTCCTTCTTCTGCTTCTTCTGCTTCACCCTCCTGACTTCACCTTCTCCTTCTCCTTCTTCTGCTTCTTCTGATTCACCCTCCAGACTTCACCTCCTCCTTCTCCTTCTTCTGCTTCTTCTGCTTCACCCTCCAGAATTCACCTTCTCCTTCTCCTTCTTCTGCTTCTTCTGCTTCACCCTCCTTACTTCACCTTCTCCTTCTCCTTCTTCTACTTCTTCTGATTCACCCTCCAGACTTCACCTTCTCCTTCTCCTTCTTCTGCTTCTTCTGCTTCACCCTCCAGACTTCACCTTCTCCTTCTCCTTCTTCTGCTTCTTCTGCTTCGCCCTCCAGACTTCACCTCCTCCTTCTCCTTCTTCTACTTCTTCTGCTTCACCCTCCAGACTTCACCTTCTCCTTCTCCTTCTTCTACTTCTTCTGATTCACCCTCCAGACTTCACCTTCTCCTTCTCCTTCTTCTGCTTCTTCTGATTCACCCTCCAGACTTCACCTTCTCCTTCTCCTTATTCTGCTTCTTCTGATTCACCCTCCAGACTTCACCTTCTCCTTCTCCTTCTTCTACTTCTTCTGATTCATCCTCCAGACTACACCTTCTACTTCTCCTTCTTCTACTTCTTCTGATTCACCCTCCAGACTTCACCTTCTCCTTCTCCTTCTTCTGCTCCTTTTGATTCACCCTCCAGACTTGACCTTCTCCTTCTCCTTCTTCTACCTCTTCTGATTCACCCTCCAGACTTCACCTCCTCCTTCTCCTTCTTCTACTTCTTCTGATTCACAATCCAGACTTCACCTTCTCCTTCTCCTTCTTCTACTTCTTCTGCTTCTCCCTCCAGACTTCACCTTCTCCTTCTCCTTCTTCTGCTTCTTCTGATTCACCCTCCAGACTTCACCTTCTCCTTCTCCTTCTTCCACTTCTTCTGATTCACCCTCCAGACTTCACCTTCTCCTTCTCCTTCTTCTACTTCTTCTGATTCACCCTCCAGACTTCACCTTCTCCTTTTCCTTCTTCTACTTCTTCTGATTCACCCTCCTGACTTCACCTTCTCCTTCTCCTTCTTCTGCTTCTTCTGCTTCACCCTCCAGACTTCACCTCCTCCTTCTCCTTCTTCTGCTTCTTCTGCTTCACCCTCCAGACTTCACCTTCTCCTTCTCCTTCTTCTGCTTCTTCTGCTTCACCCTCCTTACTTTACCTTCTCCTTCTCCTTCTTCTACTTCTTGTGATTCACCCTCCAGACTTCACCTTCTCCTTCTCCTTCTTCTGCTTCTTCTGCTTCACCCTCCAGACTTCACCTTCTCCTTCTCCTTCTTCTGCTTCTTCTGCTTCGCCCTCCAGACTTCACCTTCTCCTTCTCCTTCTTTTGCTTCATCTGCATCACCCTCCAGATTTCACCTTCTCCTTCTCCTTCTTCTGCTTCTTCTGCTTCACCCTCCTGACTTCACCTTCTCCTTCTCCTTCTTCTACTTCTTCTGATTCACCCTCCAGACTTCACCTTCTCCTTCTCCTTCTTCTGCTTCTTCTGCTTCACCCTCCTGACTTCACCTTCTCCTTCTCCTTCTTCTGCTTCTTCTGATTCACCCTCCAGACTTCACCTTCTCCTTCTCCTTCTTCTGCTTCTTCTGATTCACCCTCCAGACTTCACCTTCTCCTTCTTCTGCTTCTTCTGATTCACCCTCCAGACCTCACCTTCTCCTTCTCCTTCTTCTACTTCTTCTGATTCACCCTGCAGACTTCATCTTCTCCTTCTCCTTCTTCTGCTTCTTCTGATTCACGCTCCAGACTTCATCTTCTACTTCTCCTTCTTCTGCTTCTTCTGATTCACCCTCCAGACTTCACCTTCCCCTTCTCCTTATTCTACTTCTTCTGATACACCCTCCAGACTTCACCTTCTCCTTCTCCTTCTTCTACTTCTTCTGATTCACACTCCAGTCTTCACCTTCTCCTTCTCCTTCTTCTGCTTCTTCTGCTTCACCCTCCAGACTTCACCTTCTCCTTCTCTTTCTTCTGCTTCTTCTGATTCACCCTCCAGACTTCACCTTCTCCTTCTCCTTCGTCTGATTCTTCTGATTCACCCTCCAGACTTCACCTTCTCCTTCTCCTTCTTCTGCTTCTTCTGATTCACCCTCCTGACTTCACCTTCTCCTTCTCCTTCTTCTACTTCTTCTGATTCACCCTCCTGACTTCACCTTCTCCTTCTCCTTCTTCTACTTCTTCCGCTTCACCCTCCAGACTTCACCTTCTCCTTCTCCTTCTTCTACTTCTTCTGATTCACCCTCCAGACTTCACCTTCTCCTTCTCCTTCTTCTGCTTCTTCTGATTCACCCTCCAGACTTCACCTTCTCCTTCTCCTTATTCTGCTTCTTCTGATTCACCCTCCAGACTTCACCTTCTCCTTCTCCTTCTTCAACTTCTTCTGATTCACCCTCCAGACTTCACCTCCTCCTTCTCCTTCTTCTGCTTCTTCTGCTTCACCCTCCAGACTTCACCTTCTCCTTCTCCTTCTTCTGCTTCTTCTGCTTCACCCTCCTTACTTCACCTTCTCCTTCTCCTTCTTCTACTTCTTCTGATTCACCCTCCAGACTTCACCTTCTCCTTCTCCTTCTTCTGCTTCTTCTGCTTCACCCTCCAGACTTCACCTTCTCCTTCTCCTTCTTCTGCTTCTTCTGCTTCGCCCTCCAGACTTCACCTTCTCCTTCTCCTTCTTCTACTTCTTCTGCTTCACGCTCCAGACTTCACCTTCTCCTTCTCCTTCTTCTACTTCTTCTGATTCACCCTCCAGACTTCACCTTCTCCTTTTCCTTCTTCTGCTTCTTCTGATTCACCCTCCAGACTTCACCTTCTCCTTCTCCTTATTCTGCTTCTTCTGATTCACACTCCAGACTTCACCTTCTCCTTCTCCTTCTTCTACTTCTTCTGATTCATCCTCCAGACTACACCTTCTCCTTCTCCTTCTTCTACTTCTTCTGATTCATCCTCCAGACTTCACCTTCTCCTTCTCCTTCTTCTGCTCCTTTTGATTCACCCTCCAGACTTGACCTTCTCCTTCTCCTTCTTCTACTTCTTCTGATTCACCCTCCAGACTTCACCTCCTCCTTCTCCTTCTTCTACTTCTTCTGATTCACAATCCAGACTTCACCTTCTCCTTCTCCTTCTTCTACTTCTTCTGCTTCTCCCTCCAGACTTCACCTTCTCCTTCTCCTTCTTCTGCTTCTTCTGATTCACCCTCCAGACTTCACCTTCTCCTTCTCCTTCTTCCACTTCTTCTGATTCACCCTCCAGACTTCACCTTCTCCTTCTCCTTCTTCTACTTCTTCTGATTCACCCTCCAGACTTCATCTTCTCCTTTTCCTTCTTCTACTTCTTCTGATTCACCCTCCTGACTTCACCTTCTCCTTCTCCTTCTGCTTCTTCTGCTTCACCCTCCAGACTTCACCTTCTCCTTCTCCTTCTTCTGCTTCTTCTGCTTCACCCTCCAGACTTCACCTTCTCCTTCTCCTTCTTCTGCTTCTTCTGCTTCACCCTCCTTACTTCACCTTCTCCTTCTCCTTCTTCTACTTCTTGTGATTCACCCTCCAGACTTCACCTTCTCCTTCTCCTTCTTCTGCTTCTTCTGCTTCACCCTCCAGACTTCACCTTCTCCTTCTCCTTCTTCTGCTTCTTCTGCTTCGCCCTCCAGACTTCACCTTCTCCTTCTCCTTCTTCTGCTTCTTCTGCTTCACCCTCCAGATTTCACCTTCTCCTTCTCCTTCTTCTGCTTCTTCTGCTTCACCCTCCTGACTTCACCTTCTCCTTCTCCTTCTTCTACTTCTTCTGATTCACCCTCCAGACTTCACCTTCTCCTTCTCCTTCTTCTGCTTCTTCTGCTTCACCCTTAGGACTTCACCTTCTCCTTCTCCTCCTTCTGCTTCTTCTGCTGCGCCCTCCAGGCTTCACCGTCTCCATCTCCTTCTTCTGCTTCTTCTGCTTCACCCTCCTGACTTCACCTTCTCCTTCTCCTTCTTCTGCTTCTTCTGCTTCACCCTCCTGACTTCACCTTCTCCTTCTCCTTCTTCTACTTCTTCTGCTTCACCCCCCTGACTTCACCTTCTCCTTCTCCTTCTTCTGCTTCTTCTGATTCACCCTCCTAACTTCACCTTCTCCTTCTCCTTCTTCTGCTTCTTCTGATTCACCCTCCTGACTTCACCTTCTCCTTCTCCTTCTTCTGCTTCTTCTGATTCACCCTCCAGACTTCACCTTCTCCTTCTCCTTCTTCTGCTTCTTCTGATTCACCCTCCAGACTTCACCTTCTCCTTCTCCTTCTTCTGCTTCTTCTGATTCACCCTCCAGACCGCACCTTCTCCTTCTCCTTCTTCTACTTCTTCTGATTCACCCTCCAGACTTCATCTTCTCCTTCTCCTTCTTCTGCTTCTTCTGATTCACGCTCCAGACTTCATCTTCTACTTCTCCTTCTTCTGCTTCTTCTGATTCACCCTCCAGACTTCACCATCTCCTTCTCCTTCTTCTACTTCTTCTGATTCACCCTCCAGACTTCACCTTCTCCTTCTCCTTCTTCTCCTTCTTCTGATTCACCCTCCAGCCTTCACCTTCTTCTCCTTCTTCTGCTTCTTCTGATTCACCCTCCAGACTTCACCTTCTCCTTCTCTTTCTTCTGCTTTTTCTGATTCACCCTCCAGACTTCACCTTCTCCTTCTCCTTCGTCTGATTCTTCTGATTCACCCTCCAGACTTCACCTTCTCCTTCTCCTTCTTCTGCTTCTTCTGATTCACCCTCCTGACTTCACCTTCTCCTTCTCCTTCTTCTGCTTCTTCTGATTCACCCTCCTGACTTCACCTTCTCCTTCTCCTTCTTCTACTTCTTCTGATTCACCCTCCTGACTTCACCTTCTCCTTCTCCTTCTTCTACTTCTTCTGCTCACCCTCCAGACTTCACCTTCTCCTTCTCCTTCTTCTACTTCTTCTGATTCACCCTCCAGACTTCACCTTCTCCTTCTCCTTCTTCTGCTTCTTCTAATTCACCCTACAGACTTCACCTTCTCCTTCTCCTTGTTCTGCTTCTTCTGATTCACCCTCCAGACGTCGCCTTCTCCTTCTCCTTCTTCTGCTTCTTCTGATTCACCCTCCAGACTTCATCTTCTCCTTCTCCTTCTTCTGCTTCTTCTGATTCACCCTCCAGACTTCACCTTCTCCTTCTCCTTCTTCTACTTCTTCTGATTCACCCTCCAGACTTCACCTTCTCCTTCTCCTTCTTCTGCTTCTTCTGCTTCACCCTCCAGACTTCACCTTCTTCTTCTCCTTCTTCTACTTCTTCTGATTCACCCTCCAGACTTCACCTTCTCCTTCTCCTTCTTCTGCTTCTTCTGCATCACCCTCCAGACTTCACCTTCTCCTTCTCCTTCTTCCACTTCTTCTGATTCACCCTCCAGACTTTACCTTCTCCTTCTCCTTCTTCTACATCTTCTGATTCACCCTCCTGACTTCACCTTCTCCTTCTCCTTCTTCTGCTTCTTCTGCTTCACCCTCCAGACTTCACCTTCTCCTTCTCCTTCTTCTGCTTCACCCTCCAGACTTCACCTTCTCCTTCTCCTTCTTCTGCTTCTTCTGCTTCACCCTCCTTACTTCACCTTCTCCTTCTCCTTCTTCTACTTCTTCTGATTCACCCTCCAGACTTCACCTTCTCCTTCTCCTTCTTCTGCTTCTTCTGCTTCACCCTCCAGACTTCACCTTCTCCTTCTCCTTCTTCTGCTTCTTCTGCTTCACCCTCCAGATTTCACCTTCTCCTTCTCCTTCTTCTGCTTCTTCTGCTTCACCCTCCTGACTTCACCTTCTCCTTCTCCTTCTTCTACTTCTTCTGATTCACCCTCCAGACTTCACCTTCTCCTTCTCCTTCTTCAGCTTCTTCTGATTCACCCTCCAGACTTCACCTCCTCCTTCTCCTTCTTCTGCTTCTTCTGCTTCACCCTCCAGACTTCACCTTCTCCTTCTCCTTCTTCTGCTTCTTCTGCTTCACCCTCCTTACTTCACCTTCTCCTTCTCCTTCTTCTACTTCTTCTGATTCACCCTCCAGACTTCACCTTCTCCTTCTCCTTCTTCTGCTTCTTCTGCTTCACCCTCCAGACTTCACCTTCTCCTTCTCCTTCTTCTGCGTCTTCTGCTTCGCCCTCCAGACTTCACCTTCTCCTTCTCCTTCTTCTACTTCTTCTGCTACACCCTCCAGACTTCACCTTCTCCTTCTCCTTCTTCTACTTCTTCTGATTCACCCTCCAGACTTCACCTTGTCCTTCTCCTTCTTCTGCTTCTTCTGATTCACCCTCCAGACTTCACCTTCTCCTTCTCCTTATTCTGCTTCTTCTGGTTCACCCTCCAGACTTCACCTTCTCCTTCTCCTTCTTCTACTTCTTCTGATTCACCCTCCAGACTTCACCTTCTCCTTCTCCTTCTTCTGCTCCTTTTGATTCACCCTCCAGACTTGACCTTCTCCTTCTCCTTCTTCTACTTCTTCTGATTCACCCTCCAGACTTCACCTCCTCCTTCTCCTTCTTCTACTTCTTCTGATTCACAATCCAGACTTCACCTTCTCCTTCTCCTTCTTCTACTTCTTCTGCTTCTCCCTCCAGTCTTCACCTTCTCCTTCTCCTTCTTCTGCTTCTTCTGATTCACCCTCCAGACTTCACCTTCTCCTTCTCCTTCTTCCACTTCTTCTGATTCACCCTCCAGACTTCACCTTCTCCTTCTCCTTCTTCTACTTCTTCTGATTCACCCTCCAGACTTCACCTTCTCCTTTTCCTTCTTCTACTTCTTCTGATTCACCCTCCTGACTTCACCTTCTCCTTCTCCTTCTTCTGCTTCTCTGCTTCACCCTCCAGACTTCACCTCCTCCTTCTCCTTCTTCTGCTTCTTCTGCTTCACCCTCCAGACTTCACCTTCTCCTTCTCCTTCTTCTGCTTCTTCTGCTTCACCCTCCTTACTTCACCTTCTCCTTCTCCTTCTTCTACTTCTTGTGATTCACCCTCCAGACTTCACCTTCTCCTTCTCCTTCTTCTACTTCTTCTGATTCACCCTCCAGACTTCACCTTCTCCTTCTCCTTCTTCTGCTTCTTCTAATTCACCCTACAGACTTCACCTTCTCCTTCTCCTTGTTCTGCTTCTTCTGATTCACCCTCCAGACGTCGCCTTCTCCTTCTCCTTCTTCTGCTTCTTCTGATTCACCCTCCAGACTTCATCTTCTCCTTCTCCTTCTTCTGCTTCTTCTGATTCACCCTCCAGACTTCACCTTCTCATCTCCTTCTTCTACTTCTTCTGATTCACCCTCCAGACTTCACCTTCTCCTTCTCCTTCTTCTGCTTCTTCTGCTTCACCCTCCAGACTTCACCTTCTCCTTCTCCTTCTTCTACTTCTTCTGATTCACCCTCCAGACTTCACCTTCTCCTTCTCCTTCTTCTGCTTCTTCTGCATCACCCTCCAGACTTCACCTTCTCCTTCTCCTTCTTCCACTTCTTCTGATTCACCCTCCAGACTTCACCTTCTCCTTCTCCTTCTTCTACATCTTCTGATTCACCCTCCAGACTTCACCTTCTCCTTTTCCTTCTTATACTTCTTCTGATTCACCCTCCTGACTTCACCTTCTCCTTCTCCTTCTTCTGCTTCTTCTGCTTCACCCTCCAGACTTCACCTTCTCCTTCTCCTTCTTCTGCTTCACCCTCCAGACTTCACCTTCTCCTTCTCCTTCTTCTGCTTCTTCTGCTTCACCCTCCTTACTTCACCTTCTCCTTCTTCTTCTTCTACTTCTTCTGATTCACCCTCCAGACTTCACCTTCTCCTTCTCCTTCTTCTGCTTCTTCTGCTTCACCCTCCAGACTTCACCTTCTCCTTCTCCTTCTTCTGCTTCTTCTGCTTCACCCTTCAGATTTCACCTTCTCCTTCTCCTTCTTCTGCTTCTTCTGCTTCACCCTCCTGACTTCACCTTCTCCTTCTCCTTCTTCTACTTCTTCTGATTCACCCTCCAGACTTCACCTTCTCCTTCTCCTTCTTCAGCTTCTTCTGATTCACCCTCCAGACTTCACCTCCTCCTTCTCCTTCTTCTGCTTCTTCTGCTTCACCCTCCAGACTTCACCTTCTCCTTCTCCTTCTTCTGCTTCTTCTGCTTCACCCTCCTTACTTCACCTTCTCCTTCTCCTTCTTCTACTTCTTCTGATTCACCCTCCAGACTTCACCTTCTCCTTCTCCTTCTTCTGCTTCTTCTGCTTCACCCTCCAGACTTCACCTTCTCCTTCTCCTTCTTCTGCGTCTTCTGCTTCGCCCTCCAGACTTCACCTTCTCCTTCTCCTTCTTCTACTTCTTCTGCTTCACCCTCCAGACTTCACCTTCTCCTTCTCCTTCTTCTACTTCTTCTGATTCACCCTCCAGACTTCACCTTCTCCTTCTCCTTCTTCTGCTTCTTCTGATTCACCCTCCAGACTTCACCTTCTCCTTCTCCTTATTCTGCTTCTTCTGGTTCTCCCTCCAGACTTCACCTTCTCCTTCTCCTTCTTCTACTTCTTCTGATTCACCCTCCAGACTTCACCTTCTCCTTCTCCTTCTTCTGCTCCTTTTGATTCACCCTCCAGACTTGACCTTCTCCTTCTCCTTCTTCTACTTCTTCTGATTCACCCTCCAGACTTCACCTCCTCCTTCTCCTTCTTCTACTTCTTCTGATTCACAATCCAGACTTCACCTTCTCCTTCTCCTTCTTCTACTTCTTCTGCTTCTCCCTCCAGACTTCACCTTCTCCTTCTCCTTCTTCTGCTTCTTCTGATTCACCCTCCAGACTTCACCTTCTCCTTCTCCTTCTTCCACTTCTTCTGATTCACCCTCCAGACTTCACCTTCTCCTTCTCCTTCTTCTACTTCTTCTGATTCACCCTCCAGACTTCACCTTCTCCTTTTCCTTCTTCTACTTCTTCTGATTCACCCTCCTGACTTCACCTTCTCCTTCTCCTTCTTCTGCTTCTCTGCTTCACCCTCCAGACTTCACCTCCTCCTTCTCCTTCTTCTGCTTCTTCTGCTTCACCCTCCAGACTTCACCTTCTCCTTCTCCTTCTTCTGCTTCTTCTGCTTCACCCTCCTTACTTCACCTTCTCCTTCTCCTTCTTCTACTTCTTGTGATTCACCCTCCAGACTTCACCTTCTCCTTCTCCTTCTTCTGCTTCTTCTGCTTCACCCTCCAGACTTCACCTTCTCCTTCTCCTTCTTCTGCTTCTTCTGCTTCGCCCTCCAGACTTCACCTTCTCCTTCTCCTTCTTCTGCTTCATCTGCATCACCCTCCAGATTTCACCTTCTCCTTCTCCTTCTTCTGCTTCTTCTGCTTCACCCTCCTGACTTCACCTTCTCCTTCTCCTTCTTCTACTTCTTCTGATTCACCCTCCAGACTTCACCTTCTCCTTCTCCTTCTTCTGCTTCTTCTGCTTCACCCTTAGGACTTCACCTTCTCCTTCTCCTTCTTCTGCTTCTTCTGCTGCGCCCTCCAGGCTTCACCGTCTCCATCTCCTTCTTCTGCTTCTTCTGCTTCACCCTCCTGACTTCACCTTCTCCTTCTCCTTCTTCTACTTCTTCTGCTTCACCCCCCTGACTTCACCTTCTCCTTCTCCTTCTTCTGCTTCTTCTGATTCACCCTCCTAACTTCACCTTCTTCTTCTCCTTCTTCTGCTTCTTCTGATTCACCCTCCTGACTTCACCTTCTCCTTCTCCTTCTTCTGCTTCTTCTGATTCACCTTCCAGACTTCACCTTCTCCTTCTCCTTCTTCTGCTTCTTCTGATTCACCCTCCAGACTTCACCTTCTCCTTCTCCTTCTTCTGCTTCTTCTGATTCACCCTCCAGACCTCACCTTCTCCTTCTCCTTCTTCTACTTCTTCTGATTCACCCTCCAGACTTCATCTTCTCCTTCTCCTTCTTCTGCTTCTTCTGATTCACGCTCCAGACTTCATCTTCTACTTCTCCTTCTTCTGCTTCTTCTGATTCACCCTCCAGACTTCACCATCTCCTTCTCCTTCTTCTACTTCTTCTGATTCACCCTCCAGACTTCACCTTCTCCTTCTCCTTCTTCTCCTTCTTCTGATTCACCCTCCAGTCTTCACCTTCTTCTCCTTCTTCTGCTTCTTCTGCTTCACCCTCCAGACTTCACCTTCTCCTTCTCTTTCTTCTGCTTCTTCTGATTCACCCTCCAGACTTCACCTTCTCCTTCTCCTTCGTCTGATTCTTCAGATTCACCCTCCAGACTTCACCTTCTCCTTCTTCTTCTTCTGCTTCTTCTGATTCACCCTCCTGTCTTCACCTTCTCCTTCTCCTTCTTCTACTTCTTCTGATTCACCCTCCTGACTTCACCTTCTCCTTCTCCTTCTTCTGCTTCTTCTGATTCACCCTCCTGACTTCACCTTCTCCTTCTCCTTCTTCTACTTCTTCTGATTCACCCTCCTGACTTCACCTTCTCCTTCTCCTTCTTCTACTTCTTCTGCTTCACCCTCCAGACTTCACCTTCTCCTTCTCCTTCTTCTACTTCTTCTGATTCACCCTCCAGACTTCACCTTCTCCTTCTCCTTCTTCTGCTTCTTCTAATTCACCCTCCAGACTTCACCTTCTCCTTCTCCTTATTCTGCTTCTTCTGATTCACCCTCCAGACGTCACCTTCTCCTTCTCCTTCTTCTGCTTCTTCTGATTCACCCTCCAGACTTCATCTTCTCCTTCTCCTTCTTCTGCTTCTTCTGATTCACCCTCCAGACTTCACCTTCTCCTTCTCCTTCTTCTACTTCTTCTGATTCACCCTCCAGACTTCACCTTCTCCTTCTCCTTCTTCTGCTTCTTCTGCTTCACCCTCCAGACTTCACCTTCTCCTTCTCCTTCTTCTACTTCTTCTGATTCACCCTCCAGACTTCACCTTCTCCTTCTCCTTCTTCTGCTTCTTCTGCATCACCCTCCAGACTTCACCTTCTCCTTCTCCTTCTTCCACCTCTTCTGATTCACCCTCCAGACTTCACCTTCTCCTTCTCCTTCTTCTACATCTTCTGATTCACCCTCCAGACTTCACCTTCTCCTTTTCCTTCTTCTACTTCTTCTGATTCACCCTCCTGACTTCACCTTCTCCTTCTCCTTCTTCTGCTTCTTCTGCTTCACCCTCCAGACTTCACCTTCTCCTTCTCCTTCTTCTGCTTCACCCTCCAGACTTCACCTTCTCCTTCTCCTTCTTCTGCTTCTTCTGCTTCACCCTCCTTACTTCACCTTCTCCTTCTCCTTCTTCTACTTCTTCTGATTCACCCTCCAGACTTCATCTTCTCCTTCTCCTTCTTCTGCTTCTTCTACTTCACCCTCCAGACTTCACCTTCTCCTTCTCCTTCTTCTGCTTCTTCTGCTTCATCCTCCAGATTTCACCTTCTCCTTCTCCTTCTTCTGCTTCTTCTGCTTCACCCTCCTGACTTCACCTTCTCCTTCTCCTTCTTCTACTTCTTCTGATTCACCCTCCAGACTTCACCTTCTCCTTCTCCTTCTTCTGCTTCTTCTGATTCACCCTCCAGACTTCACCTCCTCCTTCTCCTTCTTCTGCTTCTTCTGCTTCACCCTCCAGACTTCACCTTCTCCTTCTCCTTCTTCTGCTTCTTCTCCTTCACCCTCCTTACTTCACCTTCTCCTTCTCCTTCTTCTACTTCTTCTGATTCACCCTCCAGACTTCACCTTCTCCTTCTCCTTCTTCTGCTTCTTCTGCTTCACCCTCCAGACTTCACCTTCTCCTTCTCCTTCTTCTGCGTCTTCTGCTTCGCCCTCCAGACTTCACCTTCTCCTTCTCCTTCTTCTACTTCTTCTGCTTCACCCTCCAGACTTCACCTTCTCCTTCTCCTTCTTCTACTGCTTCTGATTCACCCTCCAGACTTCACCTTCTCCTTCTCCTTCTTCTGCTTCTTCTGATTCACCCTCCAGACTTCACCTTCTCCTTCTCCTTATTCTGCTTCTTCTGATTCACCCTCCAGACTTCACCTTCTCCTTCTCCTTCTTCTACTTCTTCTGATTCATCCTCCAGACTACACCTTCTCCTTCTCCTTCTTCTACTTCTTCTGATTCACCCTCCAGACTTCACCTTCTCCTTCTCCTTCTTCTGCTCCTTTTGATTCACCCTCCAGATTTGACCTTCTCCTTCTCCTTCTTCTACTTCTTCTGATTCACCCTCCAGACTTCACCTCCTCCTTCTCCTTCTTCTACTTCTTCTGATTCACAATCCAGACTTCACCTTCTCCTTCTCCTTCTTCTACTTCTTCTGCTTCTCCCTCCAGACTTCACCTTCTCCTTCTCCTTCTTCTGCTTCTTCTGATTCACCCTCCAGACTTCACCTTCTCCTTCTCCTTCTTCCACTTCTTCTGATTCACCCTCCAGACTTCACCTTCTCCTTCTCCTTCTTCTGCTTCTTCTGATTCACCCTCCAGACTTCACCTTCTCCTTTTCCTTCTTCTACTTCTTCTGATTCACCCTCCTGACTTCACCTTCTCCTTCTCCTTCTTCTGCTTCTTCTGCTTCACCCTCCAGACTTCACCTCCTCCTTCTCCTTCTTCTGCTTCTTCTGCTTCACCCTCCAGACTTCACCTTCTGCTTCTCCTTCTTCTGCTTCTTCTGCTTCACCCTCCTTACTTCACCTTCTCCTTCTCCTTCTTCTACTTCTTGTGATTCACCCTCCAGACTTCACCTTCTCCTTCTCCTTCTTCTGCTTCTTCTGCTTCACCCTCCAGACTTCACCTTCTCCTTCTCCTTCTTCTGCTTCTTCTGCTTCGCCCTCCAGACTTCACCTTCTCCTTCTCCTTCTTCTGCTTCATCTGCATCACCCTCCAGATTTCACCTTCTCCTTCTCCTTCTTCTGCATCTTCTGCTTCACCCTCCTGACTTCACCTTCTCCTTCTCCTTCTTCTACTTCTTCTGATTCACCCTCCTGACTTCACCTTCTCCTTCTCCTTCTTCTGCTTCTTCTGATTCACCTTCCAGACTTCACCTTCTCCTTCTCCTTCTTCTGCTTCTTCTGATTCACCCTCCAGACTTCACCTTCTCCTTCTCCTTCTTCTGCTTCTTCTGATTCACCCTCCAGACCTCACCTTCTCCTTCTCCTTCTTCTACTTCTTCTGATTCACCCTCCAGACTTCATCTTCTCCTTCTCCTTCTTCTGCTTCTTCTGATTCACGCTCCAGACTTCATCTTCTACTTCTCCTTCTTCTGCTTCTTCTGATTCACCCTCCAGACTTCACCATCTCCTTCTCCTTCTTCTACTTCTTCTGATTCACCCTCCAGACTTCACCTTCTCCTTCTCCTTCTTCTCCTTCTTCTGATTCACCCTCCAGTCTTCACCTTCTTCTCCTTCTTCTGCTTCTTCTGCTTCACCCTCCAGACTTCACCTTCTCCTTCTCTTTCTTCTGCTTCTTCTGATTCACCCTCCAGACTTCACCTTCTCCTTCTCCTTCGTCTGATTCTTCAGATTCACCCTCCAGACTTCACCTTCTCCTTCTTCTTCTTCTGCTTCTTCTGATTCACCCTCCTGACTTCACCTTCTCCTTCTCCTTCTTCTACTTCTTCTGATTCACCTTCCAGACTTCACCTTCTCCTTCTCCTTCTTCTGCTTCTTCTGATTCACCCTCCAGACTTCACCTTCTCCTTCTCCTTATTCTGCTTCTTCTGATTCACACTCCAGACTTCACCTTCTCCTTCTCCTTCTTCTGCTTCTTCTGATTCACCCTCCAGACTTCATCTTCTCCTTCTCCTTCTTCTGCTTCTTCTGATTCACCCTCCAGACTTCACCTTCTCCTTCTCCTTCTTCTACTTCTTCTGATTCACCCTCCAGACTTCACCTTCTCCTTCTCCTTCTTCTGCTTCTTCTGCTTCACCCTCCAGACTTCACCTTCTCCTTCTCCTTCTTCTACTTCTTCTGATTCACCCTCCAGACTTCACCTTCTCCTTCTCCTTCTTCTGCTTCTTCTGCTTCACCCTCCAGACTTCAACTTCTCCTTCTCCATCTTCCACTTCTTCTGATTCACCCTCCAGACTTCACCTTCTCCTTCTCCTTCTTCTCCTTCTTCTGATTCACCCTCCAGACTTCACCTTCTCCTTTTCCTTCTTCTACTTCTTCTGATTCACCCTCCTGACTTCACCTTGTCCTTCTCCTTCTTCTGCTTCTTCTGCTTCACCCTCCAGACTTCACCTTCTGCTTCTCCTTCTTCTGCTTCACCCTCCAGACTTCACCTTCTCCTTCTCCTTCTTCTCCTTCTTCTGATTCACCCTCCAGTCTTCACCTTCTTCTCCTTCTTCTGCTTCTTCTGCTTCACCCTCCAGACTTCACCTTCTCCTTCTCTTTCTTCTGCTTCTTCTGATTCACCCTCCAGACTTCACCTTCTCCTTCTCCTTCGTCTGATTCTTCAGATTCACCCTCCAGACTTCACCTTCTCCTTCTTCTTCTTCTGCTTCTTCTGATTCACCCTCCTGACTTCACCTTCTCCTTCTCCTTCTTCTACTTCTTCTGATTCACCCTCCTGACTTCACCTTCTCCTTCTCCTTCTTCTACTTCTTCTGCTTCACTCTCCAGACTTCACCTTCTCCTTCTCCTTCTTCTAGTTCTTCTGATTCACCCTCCAGACTTCACCTTCTCCTTCTCCTTCTTCTGCTTCTTCTGATTCACCCTCCAGACTTCACCTTCTCCTTCTGCTTATTCTGCTTCTTCTGATTCACCCTCCAGACTTCATCTTCTCCTTCTCCTTCTTCTGCTTCTTCTGATTCACCCTCCAGACTTCACCTTCTCCTTCTCCTTCTTCTACTTCTTCTGATTCACCCTCCAGACTTCACCTTCTCCTTCTCCTTCTTCTGCTTCTTCTGCTTCAACCTCCAGACTTCACCTTCTCCTTCTCCTTCTTCTACTTCTTCTGATTCACCCTCCAGACTTCACCTTCTCCTTCTCCTTCTTCTGCTTCTTCTGCTTCACCCTCCAGACTTCAACTTCTCCTTCTCCTTCTTCCACTTCTTCTGATTCACCCTCCAGACTTCACCTTCTCCTTCTCCTTCTTCTCCTTCTTCTGATTCACCCTCCAGACTTCACCTTCTCCTTTTCCTTCTTCTACTTCTTCTGATTCACCCTCCTGACTTCACCTTGTCCTTCTCCTTCTTCTGCTTCTTCTGCTTCAACCTCCAGACTTCACCTTCTGCTTCTCCTTCTTCTGCTTCACCCTCCAGACTTCACCTTCTCCTTCTCCTTCTTCTGCTTCTTCTGCTTCAGCCTCCTTACTTCACCTTCTCCTTCTCCTTCTTCTACTTCTTCTGATTCACCCTCCAGACTTCACCTTCTCCTTTTCCTTCTTCTGCTTCTTCTGCTTCACCCTCCAGACTTCACCTTCTCCTACTCCTTCTTCTGCTTCTTCTGCTTCACCCTCCAGATTTCACCTTCTCCTTCTCCTTCTTCTGCTTCTTCTGCTTCACCCTCCTGACTTCACCTTCTCCTTCTCCTTCTTCTACTTCTTCTGATTCACCCTTAGGACTTCACCTACTCCTTCTCCTTCTTCTGCTTCTTCTGCTGCGCCCTCCAGACTTCACCGTCTCCATCTCCTTCTTCTGCTACTTCTGATTCACCCTCCTGACTTCACCTTCTCCTTCTCCTTCTTCTGCTTCTTCTGCTTCACCCTCCAGACTTCACCTTCTCCTTCTCCTTCTTCTGCTTCTTCTGCTTGAGCCTCCTTACTTCACCTTCTCCTTCTCCTTTTTCTACTTCTTCTGATTCACCCTCCAGACTTCAACTTCTCCTTTTCCTTCTTCTGCTTCTTCTGCTTCACCCTCCAGACTTCACCTTCTCCTTCTCCTTCTTCTGCTTCTTCTGCTTCACCCTCCAGATTTCACCTTCTCCTTCTCCTTCTTCTGCTTCTTCTGCTTCACCCTCCTGACTTCACCTTCTCCTTCTCCTTCTTCTACTTCTTCTGATTCACCCTCCAGACTTCACCTTCTCCTTCTCCTTCTTCTGCTTCTTCTGCTTCACCCTTAGGACTTCACCTTCTCCTTCTCCTTCTTCTGCTTCTTCTGCTGCGCCCTCCAGACTTCACCGTCTCCATCTCCTTCTTCTGCTTCTTCTGCTTCACCCTCCTGACTTCACCTTCTCCTTCTCCTTCTTCTGCTTCTTCTGCTTCACCCTCCTGACTTCACCTTCTCCTTCTCCTTCTTCTACTTCTTCTGCTTCACCCCCCTGACCTCAACTTCTCCTTCTCCTTCTTCTGCTTCTTCTGATTCACCCTCCTAACTTCACCTTCTCCTTCTCCTTCTTCTGCTTCTTCTGATTCACCCTCCTGACTTCACCTTCTCCTTCTCCTTCTTCTGCTTCTTCTGATTCACCCTCCAGACTTCACCTTCTCCTTCTCCTGCTTCTGCTTCTTCTGATTCACCCTCCAGACTTCACCTTCTCCTTCTCCTTCTTCTGCTTCTTCTGATTCACCCTCCAGACCTCACCTTCTCCTTCTCCTTCTTCTACTTCTTCTGATTCACCCTCCAGACTTCATCTTCTCCTTCTCCTTCTTCTGCTTCTTCTGATTCACGCTCCAGACTTCATCTTCTACTTCTCCTTCTTCTGCTTCTTCTGATTCACCCTCCAGACTTCACCTTCTCCTTCTCCTTCTTCTACTTCTTCTGATTCACCCTCCAGACTTCACCTTCTCCTTCTCCTTCTTCTACTTCTTCTGATTCACCCTCCAGTCTTCACCTTCTCCTTCTCCTTCTTCTGCTTCTTCTGCTTCACCCTCCAGACTTCACCTTCTCCTTCTCTTTCTTTTGCTTCTTCTGATTCACCCTCCAGACTTCACCTTCTCCTTCTCCTTCTTCTACTTCTTCTGCTTCACCCTCCAGACTTCACCTTCTCCTTCTCCTTCTTCTACTTCCTCTGATTCACCCTCCAGACTTCACCTTCTCCTTCTCCTTCTTCTGCTTCTTCTCATTCACCCTCCAGACTTCACATTCTCCTTCTCCTTATTCTGCTTCTTCTGATTCACCCTCCAGACTTCACCTTCTCCTTCTCCTTCTTCTGCTTCTTCTGATTCACCCTCCAGACTTCACCTTCTCCTTCTCCTTCTTCTGCTTCTGCTGATTCACCCTCCAGACTTCACCTTCTCCTTCTCCTTCTTCTACTTCTTCTGATTCACCCTCCAGACTTCATCTTCTCCTTCTCCTTCTTCTGCTTCTTCTGATTCACCCTCCAGACTTCACCTTCTCCTTCTCCTTCTTCTGCTTCTTCTGGTTCACCCTCCAGACTTCGCCTTCTCCTTCTCCTTCTTCTACTTCTTCTGATTCACCCTCCAGACTTCACCTTCTCCTTCTCCTTCTTCTACTTCTTCTGATTCACCCTCCAGACTTCACCTTCTCCTTCTCCTTCTTCTGCTTCTTCTGATTCACCCTCCAGACTTCACCTTCTCCTTCTCCTTCTTCTGCTTCTTCTGATTCACCCTCCAGACTTCACCTTCTCCTTCTCCTTCTTCTGCTTCTTCTGATTCACCCTTCAGACTTCACCTTCTCCTTCTCCTTCTTCTGCTTCTTCTGATTCACCCTCCAGACCTCACTTCTCCTTCTCCTTCTTCTACTTCTTCTGATTCACCCTCCAGACTTCATCTTCTCCTTCTCCTTCTTCTACTTCTTCTGATTCACCCTCCAGTCTTCACCTTCTCCTTCTCCTTCTTCTGCTTCTTCTGATTCACCCTCCAGACTTCACCTTCTCCCTCTCCTTCTTCTGCTTCTTCTGATTCACCCTCCTGACTTCACCTTCTCCTTCTCCTTCTTCTGCTTCTTCTGATTCACCCTCCAGACTTCACCTTCTCCTTCTCCTTCTTCTACCTCTTCTGATTCACCCTCCAGACTTCACCTTCTCCTTCTACTTCTTCTGCTTCTTCTGATTCACCCTCCAGACTTCACCTTCTCCTTCTCCTTCTTCTGCTTCTTCCGATTCACCCTCCAGACTTCACCTTCTCCTTCTCCTTCTTCTGCTTCTTCTGGTTCACCCTCCAGACTTCACCTTCTCCTTATCCTTCTTCTACCTCTTCTGATCCACCCTCCAGACTTCACCTTCTCCTTCTCCTTCTTCTGCTTCTTCTGATTCACCCTCCAGACTTCACCTTCTCCTTCTCCTTCGTCTACTTCTTCTGATTCACCCTCCAGACTACACCTTCTCCTTCTCCTTCTTCTACTTCTTCTGATTCACCCTCCAGACTTCACCTTCTCCTTCTCCTTCTTCTGCTTCTTCCGATTCACCCTCCAGACTTCACCTTCTCCTTCTCCTTCTTCTCCTTCTTCTGATTCACCCTCCAGACTTTACCTTCGCCTTCTCCTTCTTCTACTTCTTCTGATTCACCCTCCAGACTTCACCTTCTCCTTCTCCTTCTTCTACTTCTTCTGCTTCTCCCTCCAGACTTCACCTTCCCGTTCTCCTTCTTCTGCTTCTTCTGATTCACCCTCCAGACTTCACCTTCTCCTTCTCCTTCTTCTACTTCTTCTGATTCACCCTGCAGACTTCACCTTCTCCTTCTCCTTCTTCTACTTCTTCTGATTCACCCTCCAGACTTCACCTTCTCCTTCTCCTTCTTCTGCTTCTTCTGATTCACCCTCCAGACTTCACCTTCTCCCTCTCCTTCTTCTGCTTCTTCTGATTCACCCTCCAGACTTCACCTTCTCCTTCTCCTTCTTCTGCTTCTTCTGATTCACCCTTCAGACTTCGCCTTCTCCTTCTCCTTCTTCTGCTTCTTCTGATTCACCCTCCAGACCTCACCTTCTCCTTCTCCTTCTTCTGCTTCTTCTGCTTCACCCTCCAGACTTCACCTTCTCCTTCTCTTTCTTTTGCTTCTTCTGATTCACCCTCCAGACTTCACCTTCTCCTTCTCCTTCTTCTACTTCTTCTGCTTCACCCTCCAGACTTCACCTCCTTCTCCTTCTTCTACTTCCTCTGATTCACCCTCCAGACTTCACCTTCTCCTTCTCCTTCTTCTGCTTCTTCTGATTCACCCTCCAGACTTCACATTCTCCTTCTCCTTATTCTGCTTCTTCTGATTCACCCTCCAGACTTCACCTTCTCCTTCTCCTTCTTCTGCTTCTTCTGATTCACCCTCCAGACTTCACCTTCTCCTTCTCCTTCTTCTGCTTCTGCTGATTCACCCTCCAGACTTCACCTTCTCCTTCTCCTTCTTCTACTTCTTCTGATTCACCCTCCAGACTTCATCTTCTCCTTCTCCTTCTTCTGCTTCTTCTGATTCACCCTCCAGACTTCACCTTCTCCTTCTCCTTCTTCTGCTTCTTCTGGTTCACCCTCCAGACTTCGCCTTCTCCTTCTCCTTCTTCTACTTCTTCTGATTCACCCTCCAGACTTCACCTTCTCCTTCTCCTTCTTCTACTTCTTCTGATTCACCCTCCAGACTTCACCTTCTCCTTCTCCTTCTTCTGCTTCTTCTGATTCACCCTCCAGACTTCACCTTCTCCTTCTCCTTCTTCTGCTTCTTCTGATTCACCCTCCAGACTTCACCTTCTCCTTCTCCTTCTTCTGCTTCTTCTGATTCACCCTTCAGACTTCACCTTCTCCTTCTCCTTCTTCTGCTTCTTCTGATTCACCCTCCAGACCTCACCTTCTCCTTCTCCTTCTTCTACTTCTTCTGATTCACCCTCCAGACTTCATCTTCTCCTTCTCCTTCTTCTACTTCTTCTGATTCACCCTCCAGACTTCACCTTCTCCTTCTCCTTCTTCTACTTCTTCTGATTCACCCTCCAGTCTTCACCTTCTCCTTCTCCTTCTTCTGCTTCTTCTGATTCACCCTCCAGACTTCACCTTCTCCCTCTCCTTCTTCTGCTTCTTCTGATTCACCCTCCTGACTTCACCTTCTCCTTCTCCTTCTTCTGCTTCTTCTGATTCACCCTCCAGACTTCACCTTCTCCTTCTCCTTCTTCTACCTCTTCTGATTCACCCTCCAGACTTCACCTTCTCCTTCTACTTCTTCTGCTTCTTCTGAATCACCCTCCAGACTTCACCTTCTCCTTCTCCTTCTTCTGCTTCTTCCGATTCACCCTCCAGACTTCACCTTCTCCTTCTCCTTCTTCTGCTTCTTCTGGTTCACCCTCCAGACTTCACCTTCTCCTTATCCTTCTTCTACCTCTTCTGATCCACCCTCCAGACTTCACCTTCTCCTTCTCCGTCTTCTGCTTCTTCTGATTCACCCTCCAGACTTCACCTTCTCCTTCTCCTTCGTCTACTTCTTCTGATTCACCCTCCAGACTACACCTTCTCCTTCTCCTTCTTCTACTTCTTCTGATTCACCCTCCAGACTTCACCTTCTCCTTCTCCTTCTTCTGCTTCTTCCGATTCACCCTCCAGACTTCACCTTCTCCTTCTCCTTCTTCTACTTCTTCTGATTCACCCTCCAGACTTTACCTTCGCCTTCTCCTTCTTCTACTTCTTCTGATTCACCCTCCAGACTTCACCTTCTCCTTCTCCTTCTTCTACTTCTTCTGCTTCTCCCTCCAGACTTCACCTTCCCGTTCTCCTTCTTCTGCTTCTTCTGATTCACCCTCCAGACTTCACCTTCTCCTTCTCCTTCTTCTACTTCTTCTGATTCACCCTGCAGACTTCACCTTCTCCTTCTCCTTCTTCTACTTCTTCTGATTCACCCTCCAGACTTCACCTTCTCCTTCTCCTTCTTCTGCTTCTTCTGATTCACCCTCCAGACTTCACCTTCTCCCTCTCCTTCTTCTGCTTCTTCTGATTCACCCTCCAGACTTCACCTTCTCCTTCTCCTTCTTCTGCTTCTTCTGATTCACCCTTCAGACTTCACCTTCTCCTTCTCCTTCTTCTGCTTCTTCTGATTCACCCTCCAGACCTCACCTTCTCCTTCTCCTTCTTCTACTTCTTCTGATTCACCCTCCAGACTTCATCTTCTCCTTCTCCTTCTTCTGCTTCTTTTGATTCACCCTCCAGACTTCACCTTCTCCTTCTCCTTCTTCTGCTTCTTCTGATTCACCCTCCAGACTTCGCCTTCTCCTTCTCCTTCTTCTACTTCTTCTGATTCACCCTCCAGACTTCACCTTCTCCTTCTCCTTCTTCTGCTTCTTCTGATTCACCCTCCAGACTTCACCTTCTCCTTCTCCTTATTCTGCTTCTTCTGATTCACCCTCCAGACTTCACCTTCTCCTTCTCCTTCTTCTACTTCTTCTGATTCATCCTCCATACTACACCTTCTCCTTCTCCTTCTTCTACTTCTTCTGATTCACCCTCCAGACTTCACCTTCTCCTTCTCCTTCTTCTGCTCCTTTTGATTCACCCTCCAGACTTGACCTTCTCCTTCTCCTTCTTCTACTTCTTCTGATTCACCCTCCAGACTTCACCTCCTCCTTCTCCTTCTTCTACTTCTTCTGATTCACAATCCAGACTTCACCTTCTCCTTCTCCTTCTTCTACTTCTTCTGCTTCTCCCTCCAGACTTCACCTTCTCCTTCTCCTTCTTCTGCTTCTTCTGATTCACCCTCCAGACTTCACCTTCTCCTTCTCCTTCTTCCACTTCTTCTGATTCAACCTCCAGACTTCACCTTCTCCTTCTCCTTCTTCTACTTCTTCTGATTCACCCTCCAGACTTCACCTTCTCCTTTTCCTTCTTCTACTTCTTCTGATTCACCCTCCTGACTTCACCTTCTCCTTCTCCTTCTTCTGCTTCTTCTGCTTCACCCTCCAGACTTCACCTCCTCCTTCTCCTTCTTCTGCTTCTTCTGCTTCACCCTCCAGACTTCACCTTCTGCTTCTCCTTCTTCTGCTTCTTCTGCTTCACCCTCCTTACTTCACCTTCTCCTTCTCCTTCTTCTACTTCTTGTGATTCACCCTCCAGACTTCACCTTCTCCTTCTCCTTCTTCTGCTTCTTCTGCTTCACCCTCCAGACTTCACCTTCTCCTTCTCCTTCTTCTGCTTCTTCTGCTTCGCCCTCCAGACTTCACCTTCTCCTTCTCCTTCTTCTGCTTCATCTGCATCACCCTCCAGATTTCACCTTCTCCTTCTCCTTCTTCTGCTTCTTCTGCTTCACCCTCCTGACTTCACCTTCTCCTTCTCCTTCTTCTACTTCTTCTGATTCACCCTCCAGACTTCACCTTCTCCTTCTCCTTCTTCTGCTTCTTCTGCTTCACCCTTAGGACTTCACCTTCTCCTTCTCCTTCTTCTGCTTCTTCTGCTGCGCCCTCCAGGCTTCACCGTCTCCATCTCCTTCTTCTGCTTCTTCTGCTTCACCCTCCTGACTTCACCTTCTCCTTCTCCTTCTTCTACTTCTTCTGCTTCACCCCCCTGACTTCACCTTCTCCTTCTCCTTCTTCTGCTTCTTCTGATTCACCCTCCTAACTTCACCTTCTCCTTCTCCTTCTTCTGCTTCTTCTGATTCACCCTCCTGACTTCACCTTCTCCTTCTCCTTCTTCTGCTTCTTCTGATTCACCTTCCAGACTTCACCTTCTCCTTCTCCTTCTTCTACTTCTTCTGATTCACCCTCCAGACTTCACCTTCTCCTTCTCCTTCTTCTGCTTCTTCTGATTCACCCTCCAGACCTCACCTTCTCCTTCTCCTTCTTCTACTTCTTCTGATTCACCCTCCAGACTTCATCTTCTCCTTCTCCTTCTTCTGCTTCTTCTGATTCACGCTCCAGACTTCATCTTCTACTTCTCCTTCTTCTGCTTCTTCTGATTCACCCTCCAGACTTCACCATCTCCTTCTCCTTCTTCTACTTCTTCTGATTCACCCTCCAGACTTCACCATCTCCTTCTCCTTCTTCTCCTTCTTCTGATTCACCCTCCAGTCTTCACCTTCTTCTCCTTCTTCTGCTTCTTCTGCTTCACCCTCCAGACTTCACCTTCTCCTTCTCTTTCTTCTGCTTCTTCTGATTCACCCTCCAGACTTCACCTTCTCCTTCTCCTTCGTCTGATTCTTCAGATTCACCCTCCAGACTTCACCTTCTCCTTCTTCTTCTTCTGCTTCTTCTGATTCACCCTCCTGACTTCACCTTCTCCTTCTCCTTCTTCTACTTCTTCTGATTCACCCTCCTGACTTCACCTTCTCCTTCTCCTTCTTCTACTTCTTCTGCTTCACTCTCCAGACTTCACCTTCTCCTTCTCCTTCTTCTAGTTCTTCTGATTCACCCTCCAGACTTCACCTTCTCCTTCTCCTTCTTCTGCTTCTTCTGATTCACCCTCCAGACTTCACCTTCTCCTTCTCCTTATTCTGCTTCTTCTGATTCACACTCCAGACTTCACCTTCTCCTTCTCCTTCTTCTGCTTCTTCTGATTCACCCTCCAGACTTCATCTTCTCCTTCTCCTTCTTCTGCTTCTTCTGATTCACCCTCCAGACTTCACCTTCTCCTTCTCCTTCTTCTACTTCTTCTGATTCACCCTCCAGACTTCACCTTCTCCTTCTCCTTCTTCTGCTTCTTCTGCTTCACCCTCCAGACTTCACCTTCTCCTTCTCCTTCTTCTACTTCTTCTGATTCACCCTCCAGACTTCACCTTCTCCTTCTCCTTCTTCTGCTTCTTCTGCTTCACCCTCCAGACTTCAACTTCTCCTTCTCCTTCTTCCACTTCTTCTGATTCACCCTCCAGACTTCACCTTCTCCTTCTCCTTCTTCTCCTTCTTCTGATTCACCCTCCAGACTTCACCTTCTCCTTTTCCTTCTTCTACTTCTTCTGATTCACCCTCCTGACTTCACCTTGTCCTTCTCCTTCTTCTGCTTCTTCTGCTTCACCCTCCAGACTTCACCTTCTGCTTCTCCTTCTTCTGCTTCACCCTCCAGACTTCACCTTCTCCTTCTCCTTCTTCTCCTTCTTCTGATTCACCCTCCAGTCTTCACCTTCTTCTCCTTCTTCTGCTTCTTCTGCTTCACCCTCCAGACTTCACCTTCTCCTTCTCTTTCTTCTGCTTCTTCTGATTCACCCTCCAAACTTCACCTTCTCCTTCTCCTTCGTCTGATTCTTCAGATTCACCCTCCAGACTTCACCTTCTCCTTCTTCTTCTTCTGCTTCTTCTGATTCACCCTCCTGACTTCACCTTCTCCTTCTCCTTCTTCTACTTCTTCTGATTCACCCTCCTGACTTCACCTTCTCCTTCTCCTTCTTCTACTTCTTCTGCTTCTCTCTCCAGACTTCACCTTCTCCTTCTCCTTCTTCTAGTTCTTCTGATTCACCCTCCAGACTTCACCTTCTCCTTCTCCTTCTTCTGCTTCTTCTGATTCACCCTCCAGACTTCACCTTCTCCTTCTCCTTATTCTGCTTCTTCTGATTCACACTCCAGACTTCACCTTCTCCTTCTCCTTCTTCTGCTTCTTCTGATTCACCCTCCAGACTTCATCTTCTCCTTCTCCTTCTTCTGCTTCTTCTGATTCACCCTCCAGACTTCACCTTCTCCTTCTCCTTCTTCTACTTCTTCTGATTCACCCTCCAGACTTCACCTTCTCCTTCTCCTTCTTCTGCTTCTTCTGCTTCAACCTCCAGACTTCACCTTCTCCTTCTCCTTCTTCTACTTCTTCTGATTCACCCTCCAGACTTCACCTTCTCCTTCTCCTTCTTCTGCTTCTTCTGCTTCACCCTCCAGACTTCAACTTCTCCTTCTCCTTCTTCCACTTCTTCTGATTCACCCTCCAGACTTCACCTTCTCCTTCTCCTTCTTCTCCTTCTTCTGATTCACCCTCCAGACTTCACCTTCTCCTTTTCCTTCTTCTACTTCTTCTGATTCACCCTCCTGACTTCACCTTGTCCTTCTCCTTCTTCTGCTTCTTCTGCTTCACCCTCCAGACTTCACCTTCTGCTTCTCCTTCTTCTGCTTCACCCTCCAGACTTCACCTTCTCCTTCTCCTTCTTCTGCTTCTTCTGCTTCAGCCTCCTTACTTCACCTCCTCCTTCTCCTTCTTCTACTTCTTCTGATTCACCCTCCAGACTTCACCTTCTCCTTTTCCTTCTTCTGCTTCTTCTGCTTCACCCTCCAGACTTCACCTTCTCCTTCTCCTTCTTCTGCTTCTTCTGCTTCACCCTCCAGATTTCACCTTCTCCTTCACCTTCTTCTGCTTCTTCTGCTTCACCCTCCTGACTTCACCTTCTCCTTCTCCTTCTTCTACTTCTTCTGATTCACCCTCCAGACTTCACCTTCTCCTTCTCCTTCTTCTGCTTCTTCTGCTTCTCCCTTAGGACTTCACCTTCTCCTTCTCCTTCTTCTGCTTCTTCTGCTGCGCCCTCCAGACTTCACCATCTCCATCTCCTTCTTCTGCTACTTCTGATTCACCCTCCTGACTTCACCTTCTCCTTCTCCTTCTTCTGCTTCTTCTGCTTCACCCTCCAGACTTCACCTTCTCCTTCTCCTTCTTCTGCTTCTTCTGCTTGAGCCTCCTTACTTCACCTTCTCCTTCTCCTTTTTCTACTTCTTCTGATTCACCCTCCAGACTTCACCTTCTCCTTTTCCTTCTTCTGCTTCTTCTGCTTCACCCTCCAGACTTCACCTTCTCCTTCTCCTTCTTCTGCTTCTTCTGCTTCACCCTCCAGATTTCACCTTCTCCATCTCCTTCTTCTGCTTCTTCTGCTTCACCCTCCTGACTTCACCTTCTCCTTCTCCTTCTTCTACTTCTTCTGATTCACCCTCCAGACTTCACCTTCTCCTTCTCCTTCTTCTGCTTCTTCTGCTTCACCCTTAGGACTTCACCTTCTCCTTCTCCTTCTTCTGCTTCTTCTGCTGCGCCCTCCAGACTTCACCGTCTCCATCTCCTTCTTCTGCTTCTTCTGCTTCACCCTCCTGACTTCACCTTCTCCTTCTCCTTCTTCTGCTTCTTCTGCTTCACCCTCCTGACTTCACCTTCTCCTTCTCCTTCTTCTACTTCTTCTGCTTCACCCCCCTGACCTCAACTTCTCCTTCTCCTTCTTCTGCTTCTTCTGATTCACCCTCCTAACTTCACCTTCTCCTTCTCCTTCTTCTGCTTCTTCTGATTCACCCTCCTGACTTCACCTTCTCCTTCTCCTTCTTCTGCTTCTTCTGATTCACCTTCCAGACTTCACCTTCTCCTTCTCCTGCTTCTGCTTCTTCTGATTCACCCTCCAGACTTCACCTTCTCCTTCTCCTTCTTCTGCTTCTTCTGATTCACCCTCCAGACCTCACCTTCTCCTTCTCCTTCTTCTACTTCTTCTGATTCACCCTCCAGACTTCATCTTCTCCTTCTCCTTCTTCTGCTTCTTCTGATTCACGCTCCAGACTTCATCTTCAACTTCTCCTTCTTCTGCTTCTTCTGATTCACCCTCCAGACTTCACCTTCTCCTTCTCCTTCTTCTACTTCTTCTGATTCACCCTCCAGACTTCACCTTCTCCTTCTCCTTCTTCTACTTCTTCTGATTCACCCTCCAGTCTTCACCTTCTCCTTCTCCTTCTTCTGCTTCTTCTGCTTCACCCTCCAGACTTCACCTTCTCCTTCTCTTTCTTTTGCTTCTTCTGATTCACCCTCCAGACTTCACCTTCTCCTTCTCCTTCTTCTACTTCTTCTGCTTCACCCTCCAGACTTCACCTTCTCCTTCTCCTTCTTCTACTTCCTCTGATTCACCCTCCAGACTTCACCTTCTCCTTCTCCTTCTTCTGCTTCTTCTGATTCACCCTCCAGACTTCACATTCTCCTTCTCCTTATTCTGCTTCTTCTGATTCACCCTCCAGACTTCACCTTCTCCTTCTCCTTCTTCTGCTTCTTCTGATTCACCCTCCAGACTTCACCTTCTCCTTCTCCTTCTTCTGCTTCTGCTGATTCACCCTCCAGACTTCACCTTCTCCTTCTCCTTCTTCTACTTCTTCTGATTCACCCTCCAGACTTCATCTTCTCCTTCTCCTTCTTCTGCTTCTTCTGATTCACCCTCCAGACTTCACCTTCTCCTTCTCCTTCTTCTGCTTCTTCTGGTTCACCCTCCAGACTTCGCCTTCTCCTTCTCCTTCTTCTACTTCTTCCGATTCACCCTCCAGACTTCACCTTCTCCTTCTCCTTCTTCTACTTCTTCTGATTCACCCTCCAGACTTCACCTTCTCCTTCTCCTTCTACTGCTTCTTCTGATTCACCCTCCAGACTTCACCTTCTCCTTCTCCTTCTTCTGCTTCTTCTGATTCACCCTCCAGACTTCACCTTCTCCTTCTCCTTCTTCTGCTTCTTCTGATTCACCCTTCAGACTTCACCTTCTCCTTCTCCTTCTTCTGCTTCTTCTGATTCACCCTCCAGACCTCACCTTCTCCTTCTCCTTCTTCTACTTCTTCTGATTCACCCTCCAGACTTCATCTTCTCCTTCTCCTTCTTCTACTTCTTCTGATTCACCCTCCAGACTTCACCTTCTCCTTCTCCTTCTTCTACTTCTTCTGATTCACCCTCCAGTCTTCACCTTCTCCTTCTCCTTCTTCTGCTTCTTCTGATTCACCCTCCAGACTTCACCTTCTCCTTCTCCTTCTTCTGCTTCTTCTGATTCACCCTCCTGACTTCACCTTCTCCTTCTCCTTCTTCTGCTTCTTCTGATTCACCCTCCAGACTTCACCTTCTCCTTCTCCTTCTTCTACCTCTTCTGATTCACCCTCCAGACTTCACCTTCTCCTTCTACTTCTTCTGCTTCTTCTGATTCACCCTCCAGACTTCACCTTCTCCTTCTCCTTCTTCTGCTTCTTCCGATTCACCCTCCAGACTTCACCTTCTCCTTCTCCTTCTTCTGCTTCTTCTGGTTCACCCTCCAGACTTCACCTTCTCCTTATCCTTCTTCTACCTCTTCTGATCCACCCTCCAGACTTCACCTTCTCCTTCTCCTTCTTCTGCTTCTTCTGATTCACCCTCCAGACTTCACCTTCTCCTTCTCCTTCGTCTACTTCTTCTGATTCACCCTCCAGACTACACCTTCTCCTTCTCCTTCTTCTACTTCTTCTGATTCACCCTCCAGACTTCACCTTCTCCTTCTCCTTCTTCTGCTTCTTCCGATTCACCCTCCAGACTTCACCTTCTCCTTCTCCTTCTTCTACTTCTTCTGATTCACCCTCCAGACTTTACCTTCGCCTTCTCCTTCTTCTACTTCTTCTGATTCACCCTCCAGACTTCACCTTCTCCTTCTCCTTCTTCTACTTCTTCTGCTTCTCCCTCCAGACTTCACCTTCCCGTTCTCCTTCTTCTGCTTCTTCTGATTCACCCTCCAGACTTCACCTTCTCCTTCTCCTTCTTCTACTTCTTCTGATTCACCCTGCAGACTTCACCTTCTCCTTCTCCTTCTTCTACTTCTTCTGATTCACCCTCCAGACTTCACCTTCTCCTTCTCCTTCTCCTTCTTCTGCTTCTTCTGATTCACCCTCCAGACTTCACCTTCTCCTTCTCCTTCTTCTGCTTCTTCTGATTCACCCTCCAGACTTCACCTTCTCCTTCTCCTTCTTCTGCTTCTTCTGATTCACCCTTCAGACTTCACCTTCTCCTTCTCCTTCTTCTGCTTCTTCTGATTCACCCTCCAGACCTCACCTTCTCCTTCTCCTTCTTCTACTTCTTCTGATTCACCCTCCAGACTTCATCTTCTCCTTCTCCTTCTTCTGCTTCTTCTGATTCACCCTCCAGACTTCACCTTCTCCTTCTCCTTCTTCTGCTTCTTCTGATTCACCCTCTAGACTTCGCCTTCTCCTTCTCCTTCTTCTACTTCTTCTGATTCACCCTCCAGACTTCTCCTTCTCCTTCTCCTTCTTCTACTTCTTCTGATTCACCCTCCAGTCTTCACCTTCTCCTTCTCCTTCTTCTGCTTCTTCTGATTCAACCTCCAGACTTCACCTTCTCCTTCTCCTTCTTCTGCTTCTTCTGATTCACCCTCCTGACTTCACCTTCTCCTTCTCCTTCTTCTGCTTCTTCTGATTCACCCTCCAGACTTCACCTTCTCCTTCTCCTTCTTCTACTTCTTCTGATTCACCCTCCAGACTTCACCTTCTCCTTCTACTTCTTCTACTTCTTCTGATTCACCCTCCAGACTTCACCTTCTCCTTCTGCTTCTTCTGCTTCGTCTGATTCACCCTCCAGACTTCCCCTTCTCCTTCTCCTTCTTCTGCTTCTTCTGGTTCACCCTCCAGACTTCACCTTCTCCTTATCTTTCTTCTACCTCTTCTGATTCACCCTCCAGACTTCACCTTCTCCTTCTCCTTCTTCTGCTTCTTCTGATTCACCCTCCAGATTTCACCTTCTCCTCCTCCTTCGTCTACTTCTTCTGATTCACCCTCCAGACTACTCCTTCTCCTTCTCCTTCTTCTACTTCTTCTGATTCACCCTCCAGACTTCACCTTCGCCTTCTCCTTCTTATGCTTCTTCCGATTCACCCTCCAGACTTCACCTTCTCCTTCTCCTTCTTCTGCTTCTTCTGATTCACCCTCCAGACTTTCCCTTTGCCTTCTCCTTCTTCTACTTCTTCTGATTCACCCTCCAGACTTCACCTTCTCCTTCTCCTTCTTCTACTTCTTCTGCTTCTCCCTCCAGACTTCACCTTCCCGTTCTCCTTCTTCTGCTTCTACTGATTCACCCTCCAGACTTCACCTTCTCCTTCTCCTTCTTCTACTTCTTCTGATTCACCCTCCAGACTTCACCTTCTCCTTCTTCTTCTTCTACTTCTTCTGATTCACCCTCCAGACTTCACCTTCTCCTTCTCCTTCTTCTACTTCTTCTGATTCACCCTCCTGACTTCACCTTCTCCTTCTCCTTCTTCTGCTTCTTCTGCTTCACCCTCCAGACTTCACCTTCTCCTTCTCCTTCTTCTGCTTCTTCTGCTTCACCCTCCAGACTTCACCTTCTCCTTCTCCTTCTTCTGCTTCTTCTGCTTCACCCTCCTGACTTCACCTTCTCCTTCTCCTTCTTCTACTTCTTCTGATTCACCCTCCAGACTTCACCTTCTCCTTCTCCTTCTTCTGCTTCTTCTGCTTCAACCTCCTGACTTCACCTTCTCCTTCTCCTTCTTCTGCTTCTTCTGCTTCACCCTCCAGACTGCACCTTCTCCTTCTCCTTCTTCAGCTTCTTCTGCTGCGCCCTCCAGACTTCAGCTTCTCCTTCTCCTTCTTCTGCTTCTTCTGATTCACCCTCCAGACCTCACCTTCTCCTTCTCCTTCTTCTACTTCTTCTGATTCACCCTCCAGACTTCATCTTCTCCTTCTTCTTCTTCTGCTTCTTCTGATTCACCCTCCAGACTTCACATTCTCCTTCTCCTTCTTCTGCTTCTTCTGATTCACCCTCCAGACTTCACCTTCTCCTTCAACTTCTTCTACTTCTTCTGATTCACCCTCCAGACATCACCTTCTCCTTCTCTTTCTTCTGCTTCTTCTGATTCACCCTCCAGACTTCACCTTCTCCTTCTCCTTCTTCTGATTCTTCTGATTCACCCTCCAGACTTCACCTTCTCCTTCTCCTTCTTCAGCTTCTTCTGATTCACCCTCCTGACTTCACCTTCTACTTCTCCTTCTTCTACTTCTTCTGATTCACCCTCCTGACTTCACCTTCTCCTTCTCCTTCTTCTACTTCTTCTGCTTCACCCTCCAGACTTCACCTTCTCCTTCTCCTTCTTCTACTTCTTCTGATTCACCCTCCAGACTTCACCTTCTCCTTCTTCTGCTTCTTCTGATTCACCCTCCAGACTTCACCTTCTCCTTCTCCTTATTCTGCTTCTTCTGATTCACCCTCCAGACTTCACCTTCTCCTTCTCCTTCTACTGCTTCTTCTGATTCACCCTCCAGACTTCACCTTCTCCTTCTCCTTCTTCTGCTTCTTCTGATTCACCCTCCAGACTTCAACTTCTCCTTCTCCTTCTTCTAATTCTTCTGATTCACCCTGCAGACTTCATCGTCTCCTTCTCCTTCTTCTGCTTCTTCTGATTCATCCTCCAGACTTCTCCTTCTCCTTCTCCTTCTTCTACTTCTTCTGATTCACCCACCAGACTTCACCTTCTCCTTCTCCTTCTTCTACTTCTTCTGATTCACCCTCCAGACTTCACCTTCTCCTTCTCCTTCTTCTGCTTCTTCTGATTCACCCTCCTGACTTCACCTTCTCCTTCTCCTTATTCTGCTTCTTCTGATTCACCCTCCAGACTTCACCTTCTCCTTCTCCTTCTTCTGCTTCTTCTGATTCACCCTCCAGACTTCACCTTCTCCTTCTCCTTCTTCTGCTTCTTCTGATTCACCCTCCAGACTTCACCTTCTCCTTCTCCTTCTTCTACTTCTTCTGATTCACCCTCCAGACTTCACCTTCTCCTTCTCCTTCTTCTGCTTCTTCTGATTCACCCTGCAGACTTCACCTTCTCCTTCTCCTTCGTCTACTTCTTCTGATTCACCGTCCAGACTACACCTTCTCCTTCTCCTTCTTCTACTTCTTCTGATTCACCCTCCAGACTTCACCTTCTCCTTCTCCTTCTTCTGCTTCTTCTGATTCACCCTCCAGACTTCACCTTCTCCTTCTCCTTCTTCTACTTCTTCTGATTGACCCTCCAGACTTCACCTTCTCCTTCTCCTTCTTCTACATCTTCTGATTCACGCTCCAGACTTCACCTTCTCCTTCTCCTTCTTCTACTTCTTCTGTTTCACACTCCAGGCTTCGCCTTCTCCTTCTCCTTCTTCTACTTCTTCTGCTTCACCCTCCTGACTTCACCTTCTCCTTCTCCTTCTTCTACTTCTTCTGATTCACCCTCCAGACTTCACCTTCTCCTTCTCCTTCTTCTGCTTCTTCTGCTTCACCCTCCTGACTTCACCTTCTCCTTCTCCTTCTTCTACTTCTTCTGTTTCACCCTCCAGACTTCACCTTCTCCTTCTCCTTCTTCTGCTTCTTCTGCTTCACCCTCCAGACTGCACCTTCTCCTTCTCCTTCTTCTGCTTCTTCTGCTGCGCCCTCCAGACTTCACCTTCTCCTTCTCCTTCTTCTGCTTCTTCTGCTTCACCCTCCTGACTTCACCTTCTCCTTCTCCTTCTTCTACTTCTTCTGCTTCACCCCCCTGACTTCACCTTCTCCTTCTCCTTCTTCTGCTTCTTCTGATTCACCCTCCTAACTTCACCTTCTCCTTCTCCTTCTTCTGCTTCTTCTGATTCACCCTCCAGACTTCACCTTCTCCTTCTCCTTCTTCTGCTTCTTCTGATTCACCCTCCAGACCTCACCTTCTCCTTCTCCTTCTTCTACTTCTTCTGATTCACCCTCCAGACTTCATCTTCTCCTTCTTCTTCTTCTGCTTCTTCTGATTCACCCTCCAGACTTCACCTTCTCCTTCTCCTTCTTCTGCTTCTTCTGATTCACCCTCCAGACTTCACCTTCTCCTTCAACTTCTTCTACTTCTTCTGATTCACCCTCCAGACTTCACCTTCTCCTTCTCCTTCTTCTGCTTCTTCTGATTCACCCTCCAGACTTCACCTTCTCCTTCTCCTTCTTCTGCTTCTTCTGCTTCGCCCTCCAGACTTCACCTTCTCCTTCTCCTTCTTCTGCTTCATCTGCATCACCCTCCAGATTTCACCTTCTCCTTCTCCTTCTTCTGCTTCTTCTGCTTCACCCTCCTGACTTCACCTTCTCCTTCTCCTTCTTCTACTTCTTCTGATTCACCCTCCAGACTTCACCTTCTCCTTCTCCTTCTTCTGCTTCTTTTGCTTCACCCTTAGGACTTCACCTTCTCCTTCTCCTTCTTCTGCTTCTTCTGCTGCGCCCTCCAGGCTTCACCGTCTCCATCTCCTTCTTCTGCTTCTTCTGCTTCACCCTCCTGACTTCACCTTCTCCTTCTCCTTCTTCTACTTCTTCTGCTTCACCCCCCTGACTTCACCTTCTCCTTCTCCTTCTTCTGCTTCTTCTGATTCACCCTCCTAACTTCACCTTCTCCTTCTCCTTCTTCTGCTTCTTCTGATTCACCCTCCTGACTTCACCTTCTCCTTCTCCTTCTTCTGCTTCTTCTGATTCACCTTCCAGACTTCACCTTCTCCTTCTCCTTCTTCTGCTTCTTCTGATTCACCCTCCAGACTTCACCTTCTCCTTCTCCTTCTTCTACTTCTTCTGATTCACCCTCCAGACTTCACCATCTCCTTCTCCTTCTTCTACTTCTTCTGATTCACCCTCCAGACTTCACCTTCTCCTTCTCCTTCTTCTCCTTCTTCTGATTCACCCTCCAGTCTTCACCTTCTTCTCCTTCTTCTGCTTCTTCTGCTTCACGCTCCAGACTTCATCTTCTACTTCTCCTTCTTCTGCTTCTTCTGATTCACCCTCCAGACTTCACCATCTCCTTCTCCTTCTTCTACTTCTTCTGATTCACCCTCCAGACTTCACCTTCTCCTTCTCCTTCTTCTCCTTCTTCTGATTCACCCTCCAGTCTTCACCTTCTTCTCCTTCTTCTGCTTCTTCTGCTTCACCCTCCAGACTTCACCTTCTCCTTCTCTTTCTTCTGCTTCTTCTGATTCACCCTCCAGACTTCACCTTCTCCTTCTCCTTCGTCTGATTCTTCAGATTCACCCTCCAGACTTCACCTTCTCCTTCTTCTTCTTCTGCTTCTTCTGATTCACCCTCCTGACTTCACCTTCTCCTTCTCCTTCTTCTACTTCTTCTGATTCACCCTCCTGACTTCACCTTCTCCTTCTCCTTCTTCTACTTCTTCTGCTTCACTCTCCAGACTTCACCTTCTCCTTCTCCTTCTTCTAGTTCTTCTGATTCACCCTCCAGACTTCACCTTCTCCTTCTCCTTCTTCTGCTTCTTCTGATTCACCCTCCAGACTTCACCTTCTCCTTCTCCTTATTCTGCTTCTTCTGATTCACACTCCAGACTTCACCTTCTCCTTCTCCTTCTTCTGCTTCTTCTGATTCACCCTCCAGACTTCATCTTCTCCTTCTCCTTCTTCTGCTTCTTCTGATTCACCCTCCAGACTTCACCTTCTCCTTCTCCTTCTTCTACTTCTTCTGATTCACCCTCCAGACTTCACCTTCTCCTTCTCCTTCTTCTGCTTCTTCTGCTTCACCCTCCAGAATTCACCTTCTCCTTCTCCTTCTTCTACTTCTTCTGATTCACCCTCCAGACTTCACCTTCTCCTTCTCCTTCTTCTGCTTCTTCTGCTTCACCCTCCAGACTTCAACTTCTCCTTCTCCTTCTTCCACTTCTTCTGATTCACCCTCCAGACTTCACCTTCTCCTTCTCCTTCTTCTCCTTCTTCTGATTCACCCTCCAGACTTCACCTTCTCCTTTTCCTTCTTCTACTTCTTCTGATTCACCCTCCTGACTTCACCTTGTCCTTCTCCTTCTTCTGCTTCTTCTGCTTCACCCTCCAGACTTCACCTTCTGCTTCTCCTTCTTCTGCTTCACCCTCCAGACTTCACCTTCTCCTTCTCCTTCTTCTCCTTATTCTGATTCACCCTCCAGTCTTCACCTTCTTCTCCTTCTTCTGCTTCTTCTGCTTCACCCTCCAGACTTCACCTTCTCCTTCTCCTTCTTCTACTTCTTCTGATTCACCCTCCAGACTTCACCTTCTCCTTCTCCTTCTTCTGCTTCTTCTGGTTCACCCTCCAGACTTCGGCTTCTCCTTCTCCTTCTTCTACTTCTTCTGATTCACCCTCCAGACTTCACCTTCTCCTTCTCCTTCTTCTACTTCTTCTGATTCACCCTCCAGACTTCACCTTCTCCTTCTCCTTCTTCTGCTTCTTCTGATTCACCCTCCAGACTTCACCTTCTCCTTCTCCTTCTTCTGCTTCTTCTGATTCACCCTCCAGACTTCACCTTCTCCTTCTCCTTCTTCTGCTTCTTCTGATTCACCCTTCAGACTTCACCTTCTCCTTCTCCTTCTTCTGCTTCTTCTGATTCACCCTCCAGACCTCACCTTCTCCTTCTCCTTCTTCTACTTCTTCTGATTCACCCTCCAGACTTCATCTTCTCCTTCTCCTTCTTCTACTTCTTCTGATTCACCCTCCAGACATCACCTTCTCCTTCTCCTTCTTCTACTTCTTCTGATTCACCCTCCAGTCTTCACCTTCTCCTTCTCCTTCTTCTGCTTCTTCTGATTCACCCTCCAGACTTCACCTTCTCCTTCTCCTTCTTCTGCTTCGTCTGATTCTCCCTCCTGACTTCACCTTCTCCTTCTCCTTCTTCTGCTTCTTCTGATTCACCCTCCAGACTTCACCTTCTCCTTCTCCTTCTTCTGCTTCTTCTGATTCACCCTGCAGACTTCACCTTCTCCTTCTCCTTCTTCTGCTTCTTCTGATTCACCCTCCAGACTTCACCTTCTCCTTCTCCTTCGTCTACTTCTTCTGATTCACCCTCCAGACTACACCTTCTCCTTCTCCTTCTTCTACTTCTTCTGATTCACCCTCCAGACTTCACCTTCTCCTTCTCCTTCTTCTACTTCTTCTGATTCACCCTCCAGTCTTCACCTTCTCCTTCTCCTTCTTCTGCTTCTTCTGATTCACCCTCCAGACTTCACCTTCTCCTTCTCCTTCTTCTGCTTCTTCTGATTCACCCTCCAGACTTCACCTTCTCCTTCTCCTTCTTCTGCTTCTTCTGGTTCACCCTCCAGACTTCACCTTCTCCTTATCCTTCTTCTACCTCTTCTGATCCACCCTCCAGACTTCACCTTCTCCTTCTCCTTCTTCTGCTTCTTCTGATTCACCCTCCAGACTTCACCTTCTCCTTCTCCTTCGTCTACTTCTTCTGATTCACCCTCCAGACAACACCTTCTCCTTCTCCTTCTTCTACTTCTTCTGATTCACCCTCCAGACTTCACCTTCTCCTTCTCCTTCTTCTGCTTCTTCCGATTCACCCTCCAGACTTCACCTTCTCCTTCTCCTTCTTCTACTTCTTCTGATTCACCCTCCAGACTTTACCTTCGCCTTCTCCTTCTTCTACTTCTTCTGATTCACCCTCCAGACTTCACCTTCTCCTTCTCCTTCTTCTACTTCTTCTGCTTCTCCCTCCAGACTTCACCTTCCCGTTCTCCTTCTTCTGCTTCTTCTGATTCACCCTCCAGACTTCACCTTCTCCTTCTCCTTCTTCTACTTCTTCTGATTCACCCTGCAGACTTCACCTTCTCCTTCTCCTTCTTCTGATTCACCCTCCAGACTTCACCTTCTCCTTCTCCTTCTTCTGCTTCTTCTGATTCACCCTCCAGACTTCACCTTCTCCTTCTCCTTCTTCTGCTTCTTCTGATTCACCCTCCAGACTTCACCTTCTCCTTCTCCTTCTTCTGCTTCTTCTGATTCACCCTTCAGACTTCACCTTCTCCTTCTCCTTCTTCTGCTTCTTCTGATTCACCCTCCAGACCTCACCTTCTCCTTCTCCTTCTTCTACTTCTTCTGATTCACCCTCCAGACTTCATCTTCTCCTTCTCCTTCTTCTGCTTCTTCTGATTCACCCTCCAGACTTCACCTTCTCCTTCTCCTTCTTCTGCTTCTTCTGATTCACCCTCCAGACTTCGCCTTCTCCTTCTCCTTCTTCTACTTCTTCTGATTCACCCTCCAGACTTCACCTTCTCCTTCTCCTTCTTCTACTTCTTCTGATTCACCCTCCAGTCTTCACCTTCTCCTTCTCCTTCTTCTGCTTCTTCTGATTCAACCTCCAGACTTCACCTTCTCCTTCTCCTTCTTCTGCTTCTTCTGATTCACCCTCCTGACTTCACCTTCTCCTTCTCCTTCTTCTGCTTCTTCTGATTCACCCTCCAGACTTCACCTTCTCCTTCTCCTTCTTCTACTTCTTCTGATTCACCCTCCAGACTTCACCTTCTCCTTCTACTTCTTCTACTTCTTCTGATTCACCCTCCAGACTTCACCTTCTCCTTCTGCTTCTTCTGCTTCGTCTGATTCACCCTCCAGACTTCACCTTCTCCTTCTCCTTCTTCTGCTTCTTCTGGTTCACCCTCCAGACTTCACCTTCTCCTTATCCTTCTTCTACCTCTTCTGATTCACCCTCCAGACTTCACCTTCTCCTTCTCCTTCTTCTGCTTCTTCTGATTCACCCTCCAGATTTCACCTTCTCCTCCTCCTTCGTCTACTTCTTCTGATTCACCCTCCAGACTACTCCTTCTCCTTCTCCTTCTTCTACTTCTTCTGATTCACCCTCCAGACTTCACCTTCGCCTTCTCCTTCTTATGCTTCTTCCGATTCACCCTCCAGACTTCACCTTCTCCTTCTCCTTCTTCTGCTTCTTCTGATTCACCCTCCAGACTTTCCCTTTGCCTTCTCCTTCTTCTACTTCTTCTGATTCACCCTCCAGACTTCACCTTCTCCTTCTCCTTCTTCTACTTCTTCTGCTTCTCCCTCCAGACTTCACCTTCCCGTTCTCCTTCTTCTGCTTCTACTGATTCACCCTCCAGACTTCACCTTCTCCTTCTCCTTCTTCTACTTCTTCTGATTCACCCTCCAGACTTCACCTTCTCCTTCTCCTTCTTCTACTTCTTCTGATTCACCCTCCAGACTTCACCTTCTCCTTCTCCTTCTTCTACTTCTTCTGATTCACCCTCCTGACTTCACCTTCTCCTTCTCCTTCTTCTGCTTCTTCTGCTTCACCCTCCAGACTTCACCTTCTCCTTCTCCTTCTTCTGCTTCTTCTGCTTCACCCTCCAGACTTCACCTTCTCCTTCTCCTTCTTCTGCTTCTTCTGCTTCACCCTCCTGACTTCACCTTCTCCTTCTCCTTCTTCTACTTCTTCTGATTCACCCTCCAGACTTCACCTTCTCCTTCTCCTTCTTCTGCTTCTTCTGCTTCAACCTCCTGACTTCACCTTCTCCTTCTCCTTCTTCTGCTTCTTCTGCTTCACCCTCCAGACTGCACCTTCTCCTTCTCCTTCTTCTGCTTCTTCTGCTGCGCCCTCCAGACTTCAGCTTCTCCTTCTCCTTCTTCTGCTTCTTCTGATTCACCCTCCAGACCTCACCTTCTCCTTCTCCTTCTTCTACTTCTTCTGATTCACCCTCCAGACTTCATCTTCTCCTTCTTCTTCTTCTGCTTCTTCTGATTCACCCTCCAGACTTCACCTTCTCCTTCTCCTTCTTCTGCTTCTTCTGATTCACCCTCCAGACTTCACCTTCTCCTTCAACTTCTTCTACTTCTTCTGATTCACCCTCCAGACATCACCTTCTCCTTCTCTTTCTTCTGCTTCTTCTGATTCACCCTCCAGACTTCACCTTCTCCTTCTCCTTCTTCTGATTCTTCTGATTCACCCTCCAGACTTCACCTTCTCCTTCTCCTTCTTCAGCTTCTTCTGATTCACCCTCCTGACTTCACCTTCTCCTTCTCCTTCTTCTACTTCTTCTGATTCACCCTCCTGACTTCACCTTCTCCTTCTCCTTCTTCTACTTCTTCTGCTTCACCCTCCAGACTTCACCTTCTCCTTCTCCTTCTTCTACTTCTTCTGATTCACCCTCCAGACTTCACCTTCTCCTTCTTCTGCTTCTTCTGATTCACCCTCCAGACTTCACCTTCTCCTTCTCCTTTTTCTGCTTCTTCTGATTCACCCTCCAGACTTCACCTTCTCCTTCTCCTTCTTCTGCTTCTTCTGATTCACCATCCAGACTTCACCTTCTCCTTCTCCTTCTTCTGCTTCTTCTGATTCACCCTCCAGACTTCAACTTCTCCTTCTCCTTCTTCTAATTCTTCTGATTCACCCTGCAGACTTCATCGTCTCCTTCTCCTTCTTCTGCTTCTTCTGATTCATCCTCCAGACTTCTCCTTCTCCTTCTCCTTCTTCTACTTCTTCTGATTCACCCACCAGACTTCACCTTCTCCTTCTCCTTCTTCTACTTCTTCTGATTCACCCTCCAGACTTCACCTTCTCCTTCTCCTTCTTCTGCTTCTTCTGATTCACCCTCCTGACTTCACCTTCTCCTTCTCCTTCTTCTGCTTCTTCTGATTCACCCTCCAGACTTCAACTTCTCCTTCTCCTTCTTCTAATTCTTCTGATTCACCCTGCAGACTTCATCGTCTCCTTCTCCTTCTTCTGCTTCTTCTGATTCATCCTCCAGACTTCTCCTTCTCCTTCTCCTTCTTCTACTTCTTCTGATTCACCCTCCAGACTTCACCTTCTCCTTCTCCTTCTTCTGCTTCTTCTGATTCACCCTGCAGACTTCACCTTCTCCTTCTCCTTCGTCTACTTCTTCTGATTCGCCGTCCAGACTACACCTTCTCCTTCTCCTTCTTCTACTTCTTCTGATTCACCCTCCAGACTTCACCTTCTCCTTCTCCTTCTTCTGCTTCTTCTGATTCACCCTCCAGACTTCACCTTCTCCTTCTCCTTCTTCTACTTCTTCTGATTGACCCTCCAGACTTCACCTTCTCCTTCTCCTTCTTCTACATCTTCTGATTCACGCTCCAGACTTCACCTTCTCCTTCTCCTTCTTCTACTTCTTCTGTTTCACACTCCAGGCTTCGCCTTCTCCTTCTCCTTCTTCTACTTCTTCTGCTTCACCCTCCTGACTTCACCTTCTCCTTCTCCTTCTTCTACTTCTTCTGATTCACCCTGCAGACTTCACCTTCTCCTTCTCCTTCTTCTGCTTCTTCTGCTTCACCCTCCTGACTTCACCTTCTCCTTCTCCTTCTTCTACTTCTTCTGTTTCACCCTCCAGACTTCACCTTCTCCTTCTCCTTCTTCTGCTTCTTCTGCTTCACCCTCCAGACTGCACCTTCTCCTTCTCCTTCTTCTGCTTCTTCTGCTGCGCCCTCCAGACTTCACCTTCTCCTTCTCCTTCTTCTGCTTCTTCTGCTTCACCCTCCTGACTTCACCTTCTCCTTCTCCTTCTTCTACTTCTTCTGCTTCACCCCCCTGACTTCACCTTCTCCTTCTTCTGCTTCTTCTGATTCACCCTCCTAACTTCACCTTCTCCTTCTCCTTCTTCTGCTTCTTCTGATTCACCCTCCAGACTTCACCTTCTCCTTCTCCTTCTTCTGCTTCTTCTGATTCACCCTCCAGACCTCACCTTCTCCTTCTCCTTCTTCTACTTCTTCTGATTCACCCTCCAGACTTCATCTTCTCCTTCTTCTTCTTCTGCTTCTTCTGATTCACCCTCCAGACTTCACCTTCTCCTTCTCCTTCTTCTGTTTCTTCTGATTCACCCTCCAGACTTCACCTTCTCCTTCAACTTCTTCTACTTCTTCTGATTCACCCTCCAGACTTCACCTTCTCCTTCTCCTTCTTCTACTTCTTCTGATTCACCCACAGTCTTCACCTTCTCCTTCTCCTTCTTCTGTTTCTTCTGCTTCACCCTCCAGACATCACCTTCTCCTTCTCTTTCTTCTGCTTCTTCTGATTCACCCTCCAGACTTCACCTTCTCCTTCTCCTTCTTCTACTTCTTCTGATTGACCCTCCAGACTTCACCTTCTCCTTCTCCTTCTTCTACATCTTCTGAGTCACGCTCCAGACTTCACCTTCTTCTTCTCCTTCTTCTACTTCTTCTGTTTCACACTCCAGGCTTCGCCTTCTCCTTCTCCTTCTTCTACTTCTTCTGCTTCACCCTCCTGACTTCACCTTCTCCTTCTCCTTCTTCTACTTCTTCTGATTCACCCTCCAGACTTCACCTTCTCCTTCTCCTTCTTCTGCTTCTTCTGCTTCACCCTCCTGACTTCACCTTCTCCTTCTCCTTCTTCTACTTCTTCTGTTTCACCCTCCAGACTTCACCTTCTCCTTCTCCTTCTTCTGCTTCTTCGGCTTCACCCTCCAGACTGCACCTTCTCCTTCTCCTTCTTCTGCTTCTTCTGCTGCGCCCCCCAGACTTCACCTTCTCCTTCTCCTTCTTCTGCTTCTTCTGCTTCACCCTCCTGACTTCACCTTCTCCTTCTCCTTCTTCTACTTCTTCTGCTTCACCCCCCTGACTTCACCTTCTCCTTCTCCTTCTTCTGCTTCTTCTGATTCACCCTCCTAACTTCACCTTCTCCTTCTCCTTCTTCTGCTTCTTCTGATTCACCCTCCAGACTTCACCTTCTCCTTCTCCTTCTTCTGCTTCTTCTGATTCACCCTCCAGACCTCACCTTCTCCTTCTCCTTCTTCTACTTCTTCTGATTCACCCTCCAGACTTCATCTTCTCCTTCTTCTTCTTCTGCTTCTGATTCACCCTCCAGACTTCACCTTCTCCTTCTCCTTCTTCTGCTTCTTCTGATTCACCCTCCAGACTTCACCTTCTCCTTCAACTTCTTCTACTTCTTCTGATTCACCCTCCAGACTTCACCTTCTACTTCTCCTTCTTCTACTTCTTCTGATTCACCCTCCAGTCTTCACCTTCTCCTTCTCCTTCTTCTGTTTCTTCTGCTTCACCCCCAGACATCACCTTCTCCTTCTCTTTCTTCTGCTTCTTCTTATTCACCCTCCAGACTTCACCTTCTCCTTCTCCTTCTTCTGATTCTTCTGATTCACCCTCCAGACTTCACCTTCTCCTTCTCCTTCTTCAGCTTCTTCTGATTCACCCTCCTGACTTCACCTTCTCCTTCTCCTTCTTCTACTTCTTCTGATTCACCCTCCTGACTTCACCTTCTCCTTCTCCTTCTTCTACTTCTTCTGCTTCACCCTCCAGACTTCACCTTCTCCTTTTCCTTCTTCTACTTCTTCTGATTCACCCTCCAGACTTCACCTTCTCCTTTTTCTGGTTCTTCTGATTCACCCTCCAGACTTCACCTTCTCCTTCTCCTTATTCTGCTTCTTCTGATTCACCCTCCAGACTTCACCTTCTCCTTCTCCTTCTTCTGCTTCTTCTGATTCACCCTCCAGACTTCACCTTCTCCTTCTCCTTCTTCTGCTTCTTCTGATTCACCCTCCAGACTTCACCTTCTCCTTCTCCTTCTTCTACTTCTTCTGATTCACCCTCCAGACTTCATCGTCTCCTTCTCCTTCTTCTGCTTCTACTGATTCATCCTCCAGACTTCACCTTCTCCTTCTCCTTCTTCTGCTTCTTCTGATTCACCCTCCAGACTTCACCTTATCCTTCTCCTTCTTCTACTTCTTCTGATTCACCCTCCAGACTTCACCTTCTCCTTCTCCTTCTTCTACTTCTTCTGATTCACCCTCCAGACTTCACCTTCTCCATCTCCTTCTTCTGCTTCTTCTGATTCACCCTCCAGACTTCACCTTCTCCTTCTCCTTATACTGCTTCTTCTGATTCACCCTCCAGACATCACCTTCTCCTTCTCCTTCGTCTGATTCTTCAGATTCACCCTCCAGACTTCACCTTCTCCTTCTTCTTCTTCTGCTTCTTCTGATTCACCCTCCTGACTTCACCTTCTCCTTCTCCTTCTTCTACTTCATCTGATTCACCCTCCTGACTTCACCTTCTCCTTCTCCTTCTTCTACTTCTTCTGCTTCACTCTCCAGACTTCACCTTCTCCTTCTCCTTCTTCTAGTTCTTCTGATTCACCCTCCAGACTTCACCTTCTCCTTCTCCTTCTTCTGCTTCTTCTGATTCACCCTCCAGACTTCACCTTCTCCTTCTCCTTATTCTGCTTCTTCTGATTCACACTCCAGACTTCACCTTCTCCTTCTCCTTCTTCTGCTTCTTCTGATTCACCCTCCAGACTTCATCTTCTCCTTCTCCTTCTTCTGCTTCTTCTGATTCACCCTCCAGACTTCACCTTCTCCTTCTCCTTCTTCTACTTCTTCTGATTCACCCTCCAGACTTCACCTTCTCCTTCTCCTTCTTCTGCTTCTTCTGCTTCACCCTCCAGACTTCACCTTCTCCTTCTCCTTCTTCTACTTCTTCTGATTCACCCTCCAGACTTCACCTTCTCCTTCTCCTTCTTCTGCTTCTTCTGCTTCACTCTCCAGACTTCAACTTCTCCTTCTCCTTCTTCCACTTCTTCTGATTCACCCTCCAGACTTCACCTTCTCCTTCTCCTTCTTCTCCTTCTTCTGATTCACCCTCCAGACTTCACCTTCTCCTTTTCCTTCTTCTACTTCTTCTGATTCACCCTCCTGACTTCACCTTGTCCTTCTCCTTCTTCTGCTTCTTCTGCTTCACCCTCCAGACTTCACCTTCTGCTTCTCCTTCTTCTGCTTCACCCTCCAGACTTCACCTTCTCCTTCTCCTTCTTCTCCTTCTTCTGATTCACCCTCCAGTCTTCACCTTCTTCTCCTTCTTCTGCTTCTTCTGCTTCACCCTCCAGACTTCACCTTCTCCTTCTCTTTCTTCTGCTTCTTCTGATTCACCCTCCAGACTTCACCTTCTCCTTCTCCTTCGTCTGATTCTTCAGATTCACCCTCCAGACTTCACCTTCTCCTTCTTCTTCTTCTGCTTCTTCTGATTCACCCTCCTGACTTCACCTTCTCCTTCTCCTTCTTCTACTTCTTCTGATTCACCCTCCTGACTTCACCTTCTCCTTCTCCTTCTTCTACTTCTTCTGCTTCACTCTCCAGACTTCACCTTCTCCTTCTCCTTCTTCTAGTTCTTCTGATTCACCCTCCAGACTTCACCTTCTCCTTCTCCTTCTTCTGCTTCTTCTGATTCACCCTCCAGACTTCACCTTCTCCTTCTCCTTATTCTGCTTCTTCTGATTCACACTCCAGACTTCACCTTCTCCTTCTCCTTCTTCTGCTTCTTCTGATTCACCCTCCAGACTTCATCTTCTCCTTCTCCTTCTTCTGCTTCTTCTGATTCACCCTCCAGACTTCACCTTCTCCTTCTCCTTCTTCTACTTCTTCTGATTCACCCTCCAGACTTCACCTTCTCCTTCTCCTTCTTCTGCTTCTTCTGCTTCAACCTCCAGACTTCACCTTCTCCTTCTCCTTCTTCTACTTCTTCTGATTCACCCTCCAGACTTCACCTTCTCCTTCTCCTTCTTCTGCTTCTTCTGCTTCACCCTCCAGACTTCAACTTCTCCTTCTCCTTCTTCCACTTTGTGGTAAACCACTGTTGTTAGTATTGTTGTTCACTGTTAGTACTGTTGTTCACTCTTGCATATTGTTGTACTTGTCTGTGCATGCCTCAGCTGACTCCGCCCCTGGCTCCACCCTCATGGCTGGGTATAAAGGTCGCTGCTCAGAAGCCTCCAGCCCTTTTGGATACCAGGCAACCACAAGAGGCATGCTCTGTTCTTTGGTAATAAAAGCCTGTTTATTACTTTCTCAATCTCCAGTCTTTTGTAGCAATTGATAGTGCATCAATTTTATTACCAAAGTTAAATGTTGGCTGCGGATGCTGATCAACCGATGGCGCAAAACGCTGAGCAGCAGGCGCTGCTGCGAGCCCTCAGACCAACATGCCTGGACCTAGACCCCCAAGAAGCGGGTTCGTCGACTAAATTCGCACAATGGCTGCGTTGCTTTGAGGCGTATCTGGAAGCCTCGACCGTGACTCTTGATGAAAATAAACTGAAAATCCTGGCCTCGAAGGTGAGCCACCAAGTCTATACTTTAATCCAAGATGCGACGACCTACGCGGCGGCTATCGACCTACTGAAAGGGCAGTATGCACGCCCGGTTAACACGGTCTATGCCAGGCACCTTTTAAGATCTCGCAGACAGCAGCCCGGGGAATCGGTGGAAGCCTTCCTACGGGCACTGCGGGTACTCGGACGCGGCTGCGACTGCAAGGAAGTATCGGCCGCGGCACATGCGGAGGGATTGATACGAGACGCTTTCGTTGCGGGTCTAAGGTCCGACTACTCCCGGCAGAGGCTGCTGGAGAAGGGTGAAATAGACCTGACAAAGGCAGTGTCCCTCGCGCTCTCGCTCGACGCGGCCCACAGAAATATGGAAGCTTTCTGCCCTCATCGCCCCGCGCCGTGGACGCCGCAATCTTGGGCCATGGGACCGCCACCTCCGACTGCTGCAGCGATGTCCAAGGCACAAAAATGCTATTTTTGTGGCCAAGCTAAACACCCTAGAGCACGCTGCCCCGCGAAGAATGCTACCTGCTCCGGCTGCGGGAAGAAAGGTCACTACGTTAGCGCCTGCAAAGGGAAGACCGCTAACGCCAGCAGCGCTGCGTGCGAACCGTGGGCGCAGCCATCTTGTCCGCCATCTTGGGCTCCCCCAGCCACGTGGGGATCGGGACCGTGGGCGCCGCCATTTTGTCCGCCATCTTGGACGCCTCCGACTTCAACCACGGGGGAGCCGGACTCAACCACCGCCTCATCTGACGACCACATCGACTCGCTCGACCATACGCTGGCCTCCGTGACGCTGGACCAATCTCTCCCTCATCAACTGTCCAGGTCCATGATGGATATTACGGTAAACGGCCGCGCCACTACCTGCCTTTTTGACAGCGGGAGCACGGAGAGCTTTATCCACCCCGACACGGTGCGCAGTTACTCTCTCCCGGTCCTGCCGACGCGCCATCGGATCTCTTTGGCTTCCAAAGCCCAGTCAGCGGACGTCGGTGGCTACTGTGTAGTGACCCTTTCAGTAAGGGGCACAGAATACAAAAATTTTAAACTTCTGGTCCTGCCCCATCTCTGCGCTGCCGTTCTACTGGGGTTGGATTTTCAGTGCCACCTTAAGAGTGTCACATTAGCGTATGACGGACCCCTCCCCCCACTCACAGTCTGCAGCCAGCAGCTTTTAAATCGCCCGCCGTGCACCATTTGCAGCCTCTCCACCCTTAAAGTTCCCCCCCCCTCCTTGTTCGCTAACCTCACCCGCGACTGTAAGCCCATCGCTACCAAAAGCAGGCGTTACAGTGTTGGGGATAGGAGCTTCATTAAATCCGAGGTAGCGAGACTCCTGAAGGAAGGGATTATTGAAAGTAGCACCAGCCCATGGCGAGCACAAGTGGTGGTAGTGAAGACTGGCGAAAAACAGCGCCTAGTTATTGACTACAGCCAGACGATCAATCGCTACACCCAACTAGATGCATACCCACTCCCCCGCATATCTGACATGGTCAATCAGATAGCACAATACCGGGTGTTCTCGACGATTGATCTGAAGTCGGCATACCACCAGCTCCCCATCAGGGCTGAGGACTGCCAGTACACAGCTTTTGAAGCTGACGGTCGGCTCTATCACTTTCTCAGAGTTCCCTTCGGCGTCACCAACGGAGTTTCTGTCTTCCAACGGGAGATGGACCGGATGGTTGACCAGAACGCGCTCCAGGCCACTTTCCCATATCTAGACAACGTCACCATCTGCGTCCACGACCAGCAGGACCACGACGTTAATCTAGAGAAATTACTCCGGACGGCCCAGCGGCTGAATCTCACATACAACAAAGACAAATGTATGTTTCGTACTACGCGCCTCGCTATTCTTGGCTGCATAGTGGAGAACGGAGTCATCGGCCCAGACCCCGATAGAATGCGCCCCCTTATGGAGCTCCCCCTCCCCCACTGCCAGAAAGCACTGAAGAGATGCCTGGGGTTTTTCTCTTACTATGCTCAGTGGGTGCCCAACTATGCGGATAAAGCCCGACCCCTCATCAAGTCCGCCTCCTTCCCCCTGACAGCAGAGGCCTGTGCAGCCTTCACTCTCATAAAAGGAGACATTGCGAAGGCCACAATGCACGCTGTGGATGAGTCCCTTCCTTTTCAAGTGGAGAGCGACGCATCCGACTTTGCCCTAGCTGCAACCCTTAACCAGGCGGGGAGACCCGTGGCCTTTTTTCTCAAGGACCCTCCAGGGCCCCGAGATTCGACACTCCTCTGTCGAAAAGGAGGCCCAGGCCATTGTGGAAGCCGTGCGACATTGGCGGCATTACCTGGCCGGAAAACGATTTACCCTGCTCACTGACCAGCGTTCAGTGGCTTTTATGTTTCATAATAAGCAGCGGGGCAAAATCAAGAATGACAAGATCTTAAGGTGGAGAATCGAACTCTCCACCTACAATTACGATATCTTGTACCGGCCCGGGAAACTCAATGAGCCCCCAGATGCCCTATCACGTGGTACGTGCGCCAACGCGCAGGTTGATAGGCTACAGACCCTCCACAATGACCTCTGCCACCCGGGGGTCACCAGGTTCTTCCATTTTATCAAATCCCGTAACCTGCCCTACTCCATCGAGGAGGTCAGGACCATGACCAGGAACTGCCAGATCTGTGCCGAGTGCAAGCCGCATTTTTATAGGCCAGACAGAGCGAGCCTGATCAAAGCCACGCGCCCCTTCGAGCGGCTGAGCATCGATTTTAAAGGGCCCCTCCCCTCCTCTGACCACAATGTGTACTTCCTCAATATAATTGATGAGTACTCCCGTTTCCCGTTTGCCATCCCTTGCTCGGACATGACCAGTACCACGGTCATTAAATGTCTGAATGACCTCTTCGCCTTGTTCGGTTTCCCTAGCTATATCCATAGCGACAGGGGCTCATCTTTTATGAGCGACGAACTTCGGCAGTACCTGCTCGCGAGAGGCATTGCTACAAGCAGGACCACCAGCTACAACCCCCGGGGTAACGGCCAGGTGGAAAGGGAGAATGCGACAGTCTGGAAGGCAGTCCTTTTAAACTTAAAATCTAAGGGCCTTCCGACCTCCCGCTGGCAGGAGGTCCTCCCTGCGGCGCTCCATTCCATTCGGTCGCTGCTCTGTACACCCACCAATGCCACTCCTCACGAGAGAATGTTCTCCTTCCCCAGGAAGTCCACGTCGGGGATTTCGCTACCAACATGGCTGACTTCTCCAGGTCCCGTCCTACTGCGGAAGCACGTGAGGACCCATAAGGCGGACCCCCTGGTCGAGAGGGTGAGCCTCCTCCACGCCAACCCGCAGTATGCTTACGTGGTGTACCCGGACGGGCGGGAGGACACAGTCTCCATTCGAGACCTCGCACCTGCAGGTGCTCCTGAAACACCCTCTTCGCCACCCACCGCTACTCCTGCCTACCCCCAGGACACAGTCCCCGCACGGGACCTCGCACCTTCGGGTGCCTCTGAGAGACCACCATTGCTACCTCCCATTACCCATGCTCTGACCCCTGTAGACGGCATGCAGCAGCCCCAGGGTCCGCCACCTGCTACACCTCCTCTGAACGAGACACCGGGTTCACCATTGGATGCTGCACCATCACCGCCGCTGCTGCGACGCTCAGGACGGCTTACAAGGCCTCCTGATAGACTTCAGTACACGAATTTTTAGTGCACTTCACCCCGCCGGACTCAATTCTAAACAAGGGGTGAATGTGGTAAACCACTGTTGTTAGTATTGTTGTTCACTGTTAGTACTGTTGTTCACTCTTGCATATTGTTGTACTTGTCTGTGCATGCCTCAGCTGACTCCGCCCCTGGCTCCACCCTCATGGCTGGGTATAAAGGTCGCTGCTCAGAAGCCTCCAGCCCTTTTGGATACCAGGCAACCACAAGAGGCATGCTCTGTTCTTTGGTAATAAAAGCCTGTTTATTACTTTCTCAATCTCCAGTCTTTTGTAGCAATTGATAGTGCATCACACTTCTTCTGATTCACCCTCCAGACTTCACCTTCTCCTTCTCCTTCTTCTCCTTCTTCGAATTCACCCTCCAGACTTCACCTTCTCCTTTTCCTTCTTCTACTTCTTCTGATTCACCCTCCTGACTTCACCTTGTCCTTCTCCTTCTTCTGCTTCTTCTGCTTCACCCTCCAGACTTCACCTTCTGCTTCTCCTTCTTCTGCTTCACCCTCCAGACTTCACCTTCTCCTTCTCCTTCTTCTGCTTCTTCTGCTTCAGCCTCCTTACTTCACCTTCTCCTTCTCCTTCTTCTACTTCTTCTGATTCACCCTCCAGACTTCACCTTCTCCTTTTCCTTCTTCTGCTTCTTCTGCTTCACCCTCCAGACTTCACCTTCTCCTTCTCCTTCTTCTGCTTCTTCTGCTTCACCCTCCAGATTTCACCTTCTCCTTCTCCTTCTTCTGCTTCTTCTGATTCACCCTCCTGACTTCACCTTCTCCTTCTCCTTCTTCTACTTCTTCTGATTCACCCTCCAGACTTCACCTTCTCCTTCTCCTTCTTCTGCTTCTTCTGCTTCACCCTTAGGACTTCACCTACTCCTTCTCCTTCTTCTGCTTCTTCTGCTGCGCCCTCCAGACTTCACCGTCTCCATCTCCTTCTTCTGCTACTTCTGATTCACCCTCCTGACTTCACCTTCTCCTTCTCCTTCTTCTGCTTCTTCTGCTTCACCCTCCAGACTTCACCTTCTCCTTCTCCTTCTTCTGCTTCTTCTGCTTGAGCCTCCTTACTTCACCTTCTCCTTCTCCTTTTTCTACTTCTTCTGATTCACCCTCCAGACTTCACCTTCTCCTTTTCCTTCTTCTGCTTCTTCTGCTTCACCCTCCAGACTTCACCTTCTCCTTCTCCTTCTTCTGCTTCTTCTGCTTCACCCTCCAGATTTCACCTTCTCCTTCTCCTTCTTCTGCTTCTTCTGCTTCACCCTCCTGACTTCACCTTCTCCTTCTCCTTCTTCTACTTCTTCTGATTCACCCTCCAGACTTCACCTTCTCCTTCTCCTTCTTCTGCTTCTTCTGCTTCACCCTTAGGACTTCACCTTCTCCTTCTCCTTCTTCTGCTTCTTCTGCTGCGCCCTCCAGACTTCACCGTCTCCATCTCCTTCTTCTGCTTCTTCTGCTTCACCCTCCTGACTTCACCTTCTCCTTCTCCTTCTTCTGCTTCTTCTGCTTCACCCTCCTGACTTCACCTTCTCCTTCTCCTTCTTCTACTTCTTCTGCTTCACCCCCCTGACCTCAACTTCTCCTTCTCCTTTTTCTGCTTCTTCTGATTCACCCTCCTAACTTCACCTTCTCCTTCTCCTTCTTCTGCTTCTTCTGATTCACCCTCCTGACTTCACCTTCTCCTTCTCCTTCTTCTGCTTCTTCTGATTCACCCTCCAGACTTCACCTTCTCCTTCTCCTGCTTCTGCTTCTTCTGATTCACCCTCCAGACTTCACCTTCTCCTTCTCCTTCTTCTGCTTCTTCTGATTCACCCTCCAGACCTCACCTTCTCCTTCTCCTTCTTCTACTTCTTCTGATTCACCCTCCAGACTTCATCTTCTACTTCTCCTTCTTCTGCTTCTTCTGATTCACGCTCCAGACTTCATCTTCTACTTCTCCTTCTTCTGCTTCTTCTGATTCACCCTCCAGACTTCACCTTCTCCTTCTCCTTCTTCTACTTCTTCTGATTCACCCTCCAGACTTCACCTTCTCCTTCTCCTTCTTCTACTTCTTCTGATTCACCCTCCAGTCTTCACCTTCTCCTTCTCCTTCTTCTGCTTCTTCTGCTTCACCCTCCAGACTTCACCTTCTCCTTCTCTTTCTTTTGCTTCTTCTGATTCACCCTCCAGACTTCACCTTCTCCTTCTCCTTCTTCTACTTCTTCTGCTTCACCCTCCAGACTTCACCTTCTCCTTCTCCTTCTTCTACTTCCTCTGATTCACCCTCCAGACTTCACCTTCTCCTTCTCCTTCTTCTGCTTCTTCTGATTCACCCTCCAGACTTCACATTCTCCTTCTCCTTATTCTGCTTCTTCTGATTCACCCTCCAGACTTCACCTTCTCCTTCTCCTTCTTCTGCTTCTTCTGATTCACCCTCCAGACTTCACCTTCTCCTTCTCCTTCTTCTGCTTCTTCTGCTTCACCCTCCAGACTTCACCTTCTCCTTCTCCTTCTTCTACTTCTTCTGATTCACCCTCCAGACTTCACCTTCTCCTTCTCCTTCTTCTGCTTCTTCTGCTTCACCCTCCAGACTTCAACTTCTCCTTCTCCTTCTTCCACTTCTTCTGATTCACCCTCCAGACTTCACCTTCTCCTTCTCCTTCTTCTCCTTCTTCTGATTCACCCTCCAGACTTCAGCTTCTCCTTTTCCTTCTTCTACTTCTTCTGATTCACCCTCCTGACTTCACCTTGTCCTTCTCCTTCTTCTGCTTCTTCTGCTTCACCCTCCAGACTTCACCTTCTGCTTCTCCTTCTTCTGCTTCACCCTCCAGACTTCACCTTCTCCTTCTCCTTCTTCTCCTTCTTCTGATTCACCCTCCAGTCTTCACCTTCTTCTCCTTCTTCTGCTTCTTCTGCTTCACCCTCCAGACTTCACCATCTCCTTCTCTTTTTTCTGCTTCTTCTGATTCACCCTCCAGACTTCACCTTCTCCTTCTCCTTCGTCTGATTCTTCAGATTCACCCTCCAGACTTCACCTTCTCCTTCTTCTTCTTCTGCTTCTTCTGATTCACCCTCCTGACTTCACCTTCTCCTTCTCCTTCTTCTACTTCTTCTGATTCACCCTCCTGACTTCACCTTCTCCTTCTCCTTCTTCTACTTCTTCTGCTTCACTCTCCAGACTTCACCTTCTCCTTCTCCTTCTTCTAGTTCTTCTGATTCACCCTCCAGACTTCACCTTCTCCTTCTCCTTCTTCTGCTTCTTCTGATTCACCCTCCAGACTTCACCTTCTCCTTCTCCTTATTCTGCTTCTTCTGATTCACACTCCAGACTTCACCTTCTCCTTCTCCTTCTTCTGCTTCTTCTGATTCACCCTCCAGACTTCATCTTCTCCTTCTCCTTCTTCTGCTTCTTCTGATTCACCCTCCAGACTTCACCTTCTCCTTCTCCTTCTTCTACTTCTTCTGATTCACCCTCCAGACTTCACCTTCTCCTTCTCCTTCTTCTGCTTCTTCTGCTTCAACCTCCAGACTTCACCTTCTCCTTCTCCTTCTTCTACTTCTTCTGATTCACCCTCCAGACTTCACCTTCTCCTTCTCCTTCTTCTGCTTCTTCTGCTTCACCCTCCAGACTTCAACTTCTCCTTCTCCTTCTTCCACTTCTTCTGATTCACCCTCCAGACTTCACCTTCTCCTTCTCCTTCTTCTCCTTCTTCTGATTCACCCTCCAGACTTCACCTTCTGCTTCTCCTTCTTCTGCTTCACCCTCCAGACTTCACCTTCTCCTTCTCCTTCTTCTGCTTCTTCTGCTTCAGCCTCCTTACTTCACCTTCTCCTTCTCCTTCTTCTACTTCTTCTGATTCACCCTCCAGACTTCACCTTCTCCTTTTCCTTCTTCTGCTTCTTCTGCTTCACCCTCCAGACTTCACCTTCTCCTTCTCCTTCTTCTGCTTCTTCTGCTTCACCCTCCAGATTTCACCTTCTCCTTCTCCTTCTTCTGCTTCTTCTGCTTCACCCTCCTGACTTCACCTTCTCCTTCTCCTTCTTCTACTTCTTCTGATTCACCCTCCAGACTTCACCTTCTCCTTCTCCTTCTTCTGCTTCTTCTGCTTCACCCTTAGGACTTCACCTACTCCTTCTCCTTCTTCTGCTTCTTCTGCTGCGCCCTCCAGACTTCACCGTCTTCATCTCCTTCTTCTGCTACTTCTGATTCACCCTCCTGACTTCACCTTCTCCTTCTCCTTCTTCTGCTTCTTCTGCTTCACCCTCCAGACTTCACCTTCTCCTTCTCCTTCTTCTGCTTCTTCTGCTTGAGCCTCCTTACTTCACCTTCTCCTTCTCCTTTTTCTACTTCTTCTGATTCACCCTCCAGACTTCACCTTCTCCTTTTCCTTCTTCTGCTTCTTCTGCTTCACCCTCCAGACTTCACCTTCTCCTTCTCCTTCTTCTGCTTCTTCTGCTTCACCCTCCAGATTTCACCTTCTCCTTCTCCTTCTTCTGCTTCTTCTGCTTCACCCTCCTGACTTCACCTTCTCCTTCTCCTTCTTCTACTTCTTCTGATTCACCCTCCAGACTTCACCTTCTCCTTCTCCTTCTTCTGCTTCTTCTGCTTCACCCTTAGGACTTCACCTTCTCCTTCTCCTTCTTCTGCTTCTTCTGCTGCGCCCTCCAGACTTCACCGTCTCCATCTCCTTCTTCTGCTTCTTCTGCTTCACCCTCCTGACTTCACCTTCTCCTTCTCCTTCTTCTGCTTCTTCTGCTTCACCCTCCTGAGTTCACCTTCTCCTTCTCCTTCTTCTACTTCTTCTGCTTCACCCCCCTGACCTCAACTTCTCCTTCTCCTTCTTCTGCTTCTTCTGATTCACCCTCCTAACTTCACCTTCTCCTTCTCCTTCTTCTGCTTCTTCTGATTCACCCTCCTGACTTCACCTTCTCCTTCTCCTTCTTCTGCTTCTTCTGATTCACCCTCCAGACTTCACCTTCTCCTTCTCCTGCTTCTGCTTCTTCTGATTCACCCTCCAGACTTCACCTTCTCCTTCTCCTTCTTCTGCTTCTTCTGATTCACCCTCCAGACCTCACCTTCTCCTTCTCCTTCTTCTACTTCTTCTGATTCACCCTCCAGACTTCATCTTCTCCTTCTCCTTCTTCTGCTTCTTCTGATTCACGCTCCAGACTTCATCTTCTACTTCTCCTTCTTCTGCTTCTTCTGATTCACCCTCCAGACTTCACCTTCTCCTTCTCCTTCTTCTACTTCTTCTGATTCACCCTCCAGACTTCACCTTCTCCTTCTCCTTCTTCTACTTCTTCTGATTCACCCTCCAGTCTTCACCTTCTCCTTCTCCTTCTTCTGCTTCTTCTGCTTCACTCTCCAGACTTCACCTTCTCCTTCTCTTTCTTTTGCTTCTTCTGATTCACCCTCCAGACTTCACCTTCTCCTTCTCCTTCTTCTACTTCTTCTGCTTCACCCTCCAGACTTCACCTTCTCCTTCTCCTTCTTCTACTTCCTCTGATTCACCCTCCAGACTTCACCTTCTCCTTCTCCTTCTTCTGCTTCTTCTGATTCACCCTCCAGACTTCACATTCTCCTTCTCCTTATTCTGCTTCTTCTGATTCACCCTCCAGACTTCACCTTCTCCTTCTCCTTCTTCTGCTTCTTCTGATTCACCCTCCAGACTTCACCTTCTCCTTCTCCTTCTTCTGCTTCTGCTGATTCACCCTCCAGACTTCACCTTCTCCTTCTCCTTCTTCTACTTCTTCTGATTCACCCTCCAGACTTCATCTTCTCCTTCTCCTTCTTCTGCTTCTTCTGATTCACCCTCCAGACTTCACCTTCTCCTTCTCCTTCTTCTGCTTCTTCTGGTTCACCCTCCAGACTTCGCCTTCTCCTTCTCCTTCTTCTACTTCTTCTGATTCACCCTCCAGACTTCACCTTCTCCTTCTCCTTCTTCTACTTCTTCTGATTCACCCTCCAGACTTCACCTTCTCCTTCTCCTTCTTCTGCTTCTTCTGATTCACCCTCCAGACTTCACCTTCTCCTTCTCCTTCTTCTGCTTCTTCTGATTCACCCTCCAGACTTCACCTTCTCCTTCTCCTTCTTCTGCTTCTTCTGATTCACCCTTCAGACTTCACCTTCTCCTTCTCCTTCTTCTGCTTCTTCTGATTCACCCTCCAGACCTCACCTTCTCCTTCTCCTTCTTCTACTTCTTCTGATTCACCCTCCAGACTTCATCTTCTCCTTCTCCTTCTTCTACTTCTTCTGATTCACCCTCCAGACTTCACCTTCTCCTTCTCCTTCTTCTACTTCTTCTGATTCACCCTCCAGTCTTCACCTTCTCCTTCTCCTTCTTCTGCTTCTTCTGATTCACCCTCCAGACTTCACCTTCTCCTTCTCCTTCTTCTGCTTCTTCTGATTCACCCTCCTGACTTCACCTTCTCCTTCTCCTTCTTCTGCTTCTTCTGATTCACCCTCCAGACTTCACCTTCTCCTTCTCCTTCTTCTACCTCTTCTGATTCACCCTCCAGACTTCACCTTCTCCTTCTACTTCTTCTACTTCTTCTGATTCACCCTCCAGACTTCACCTTCTCCTTCTCCTTCTTCTGCTTCTTCCGATTCACCCTCCAGACTTCACCTTCTCCTTCTCCTTCTTCTGCTTCTTAGATACATAGAGATAGGAACAGGAGTAGGCCATTCGGCCCTTCGAGCCTGCTCCGCCATTCAATGAGATCATGGCTGATCTTCGTCTGAGATCATAGCTGATCTTACCAGTTCAGTACCCCGTCCCCGCCTTTTCTCCGTAACCCTTAATCCCCTTAGCCTTCAGAAATATATCCAATTCTCTCTTGAAAATATTTATTGAATTAGCCTTCACAGCCCTCTGTGGCAGGGAATTCCACAGGCTCACCACTCTTTGAGTGAAGAAATTCTTCCTCATCTCTGTTTTAAATGATTTGCCCGCTATTTTTAGACTGTGGCCCCTGGTTCTGTGCTCCCCGGCCATTGGAAACATTCTCTCTGAATTCAGCCTGTCCAGGCCTGCCATAATTTTATATGTTTCGATGAGATCCCCTCTCAATCTTCTAAACTCCAGTGAGTACAAGCCCAAACTATTTAATCTCTCTTCGTAGGTCATTCCCGCCATTCCAGGTATCAGCCTGGTGAATCGCCGTTGCACTCTTTCCATGACAAGAACATCCTTCCGCAGATGGGGCGACCAAAACTGTACACAAACTCCAGATGCGGTCTCACCAGCACCTTGTACAGCTGTAGTAAGGTATCCCTATTCCTATACTCGAACCCCCTTGATATGAAGGCCAACATACCATTTGCCTTCTTAATCGCCTGTTGCACCTGCATGCTCTCCTTCAGTGACTGGTGCACAAGAACACCCAGGTCCCTCTGCACTTCCCCATCTCCCAATCTATTGCCATTTAGATAATAATCTACCCTCCTGTTTTTACCCCCAAAGTGGATAACCTCGCATTTATCCACATTATAGTGCATCTGCCACGTATCCGCCCATTCCCCCAACCTGTCCAAATCACACTGTAGCCTCCTGACATCCTCATCAGAGCCCACCCCTCCTCCTAGTTTAGTGTCGTCAGCGAATTTGGAAATATTGCATCCAATTCCCTGATCCAGATCATTTATATATATTGTGAACAGCTGGGGTCCCAGGACAGATCCTTGCGGCACCCCGCTGGTCACTGCCTGCCACTCCGAAAACGAGCCGTTTATTCCAACTCTCTGTTTTCTATCCGCCAGCCAGTTCTCTATCCACGTTAATACTTTGCCCCCAATCCCATGAGCCTTAATTTTGCATGATAATCTTTTGTGTGGAACCTTATCGAAGGCTTTCTGGAAGTCAAGGTACACCACATCCACTGGCTCTCCCCCATCTATTCTACCAGTTACCTCCTCAAAAAATTCCAGCAGATTAGTCAAACACGATTTACCCTTTGTAAATCCATGTTGACTCTGTCCGATCCTTTCCCCATTTGTCAAGTGCTCCGCTATTTTATCCTTAATAATGGACTCTAGCATTTTGCCCACAACCGATGTAAGGCTTACTGGTCTATAATTCCCTGCTTTCTCTCTACCCCCCTTTTTAAATATTGGGGTAACATTAGCTACCCTCCAATCCACGGGTACTGTTCCCGAGTCAATGGAGTTCCGGAAGATGATCCTTAGAGCATCTGCTATCTCCAGGGCCACCTCCTTAAGTACCCTAGGATGTAGTTTATCAGGCCCTGGGGATTTGTCGGCCTTCAGTCCCCTCAACTTACCCAACACCATATCCCTAGAGATACTAATTTCTGTCAGCTCCTCCCTCTCATTAGTCCCTATGTTTGCCGATATTCCTGGGAGGTTATTTGTGTCCTCCTTTGTGAATACAGAACCAAAGTATGAGTTTAATTGGTCTGCCATTTCCTTATTCTCCATTATATATTCTCCCGAATCGGACTGCAAGGGACCGACTTGGGATTTTACCAGTCTTTTCCTCCTGATATACCGATAAAAGCTTTTGCAGTCTGTCTTTATGTTTGCTGCAAGTTTACTTTCGTATTCTATTTTCCCCTTCCTGATTAATCCCTTTGTCCTCTTTTGCTGTATCCTGTACTGCCCCCAATCTTCCGGTCTGGTGCTTTTTTTTGCCAGTTGATATGCCCTTTTTTTTGATTTTATGCTGTCCCTAATTTCCCTCGTTATCCACGGTTGAGTCACCTTTTTAGGTTTATTTTTATGCCAAACCGGTATAAACATGTTCTGGAATTCTTCCATTCTATCTTTGAATGCTTGCCATTGTCTATCCACTGTCAATCCCCCCAGAAACACCACCCAATCAATCTTACCCAATTCCCGTCTCATACCCTCGTAATTCCCTTTATTTAAGTTCTGGACCTTAGTCTCTGATTCAATTTCCTCACTCTCCATCTCGACTGAGAGCTCGATCATATTATGATCGCTCTGACCCAAGGGGCCTCGTACAAGAAGATTGCTGATAAGTCCCTTCTCATTGCACAATACCCAGTCTAAAATGGCCTGATCTCGAGTCGGCACCTCGACATATTGGTCCAGATAACCGTCCCGAAAACATTCCAGGAATTCCTCCTCCTCAGAATTTTTACTAATTTGGGTAGTCCAATCAATATGTAAATTAAAGTCACCCATGATGACAGCTGTGCTCTTATCGCACGCTTCTCTAATTTCCCTTTTTATGCCTTCCCTCACCTCCATATTACTATTTGGAGGCCTATATATCACACCCACTAACGTTTTCCTCCCCTTGCTATTTCTCATTTCTACCCATACAGATTCCGTTTCATCCGAGTTAATATCCTTCCTTTCCATTGCATTAATCCCCTCCTTTACCAGCAATGCTACCCCACCTCCCCTACCTTTTTGCCGATCCTTCCTAAATATTGTATATCCCTGGATGTTAAGTTCCCAGCCTTGCCCTCCAGACTTCACCTTCTCCTTATCCTTCTTCTACCTCTTCTGATCCACCCTCCATACTTCACCTTCTCCTTCTCCTTCTTCTGCTTCTTCTGATTCACCCTCCAGACTTCACCTTCTCCTTCTCCTTCGTCTACTTCTTCTGATTCACCCTCCAGACTACACCTTCTCCTTCTCCTTCTTCTACTTCTTCTGATTCACCCTCCAGACTTCACCTTCTCCTTCTCCTTCTTCTGCTTCTTCCGATTCACCCTCCAGACTTCACCTTCTCCTTCTCCTTCTTCTACTTCTTCTGATTCACCCTCCAGACTTTACCTTCGCCTTCTCCTTCTTCTACTTCTTCTGATTCACCCTCCAGACTTCACCTTCTCCTTCTCCTTCTTCTACTTCTTCTGCTTCTCCCTCCAGACTTCACCTTCCCGTTCTCCTTCTTCTGCTTCTTCTGATTCACCCTCCAGACTTCACCTTCTCCTTCTCCTTCTTCTACTTCTTCTGATTCACACCGCAGACTTCACCTTCTCCTTCTCCTTCTTCTACTTCTTCTGATTCACCCTCCAGACTTCACCTTCTCCTTCTCCTTCTTCTGCTTCTTCTGATTCACCCTCCAGACTTCACCTTCTCCCTCTCCTTCTTCTGCTTCTTCTGATTCACCCTCCAGACTTCACCTTCTCCTTCTCCTTCTTCTGCTTCTTCTGATTCACCCTTCAGACTTCACCTTCTCCTTCTCCTTCTTCTGCTTCTTCTGATTCACCCTCCAGACCTCACCTTCTCCTTCTCCTTCTTCTACTTCTTCTGATTCACCCTCCAGACTTGATCTTCTCCTTCTCCTTCTTCTGCTTCTTTTGATTCACCCTCCAGACTTCACCTTCTCCTTCTCCTTCTTCTGCTTCTTCTGATTCACCCTCCAGACTTCGCCTTCTCCTTCTCCTTCTTCTACTTCTTCTGATTCACCCTCCAGACTTCACCTTCTCCTTCTCCTTCTTCTGCTTCTTCTGATTCACCCTCCAGACTTCACCTTCTCCTTCTCCTTATTCTGCTTCTTCTGATTCACCCTCCAGACTTCACCTTCTCCTTCTCCTTCTTCTACTTCTTCTGATTCATCCTCCAGACTACACCTTCTCCTTCTCCTTCTTCTACTTCTTCTGATTCACCCTCCAGACTTCACCTTCTCCTTCTCCTTCTTCTGCTCCTTTTGATTCACCCTCCAGACTTGACCTTCTCCTTCTCCTTCTTCTACTTCTTCTGATTCACCCTCCAGACTTCACCTCCTCCTTCTCCTTCTTCTACTTCTTCTGATTCACAATCCAGACTTCACCTTCTCCTTCTCCTTCTTCTACTTCTTCTGCTTCTCCCTCCAGACTTCACCTTCTCCTTCTCTTTCTTCTGCTTCTTCTGATTCACCCTCCAGACTTCACCTTCTCCTTCTCCTTCTTCCACTTCTTCTGATTCACCCTCCAGACTTCATCTTCTCCTTCTCCTTCTTCTACTTCTTCTGATTCACCCTCCAGACTTCACCTTCTCCTTTTCCTTCTTCTACTTCTTCTGATTCACCCTCCTGACTTCACCTTCTCCTTCTCCTTCTTCTGCTTCTTCTGCTTCACCCTCCAGACTTCACCTCCTCCTTCTCCTTCTTCTGCTTCTTCTGCTTCACCCTCCAGACTTCACCTTCTGCTTCTCCTTCTTCTGCTTCTTCTGCTTCACCCTCCTTACTTCACCTTCTCCTTCTCCTTCTTCTACTTCTTGTGATTCACCCTCCAGACTTCACCTTCTCCTTCTCCTTCTTCTGCTTCTTCTGCTTCACCCTCCAGACTTCACCTTCTCCTTCTCCTTCTTCTGCTTCTTCTGCTTCGCCCTCCAGACTTCACCTTCTCCTTCTCCTTCTTCTGCTTCATCTGCATCACCCTCCAGATTTCACCTTCTCCTTCTCCTTCTTCTGCTTCTTCTGCTTCACCCTCCTGACTTCACCTTCTCCTTCTCCTTCTTCTACTTCTTCTGATTCACCCTCCAGACTTCACCTTCTCCTTCTCCTTCTTCTGCTTCTTCTGCTTCACCCTTAGGACTTCACCTTCTCCTTCTCCTTCTTCTGCTTCTTCTGCTGCGCCCTCCAGGCTTCACCGTCTCCATCTCCTTCTTCTGCTTCTTCTGCTTCACCCTCCTGACTTCACCTTCTCCTTCTCCTTCTTCTACTTCTTCTGCTTCACCCCCCTGACTTCACCTTCTCCTTCTCCTTCTTCTGCTTCTTCTGATTCACCCTCCTAACTTCACCTTCTCCTTCTCCTTCTTCTGCTTCTTCTGATTCACCCTCCTGACTTCACCTTCTCCTTCTCCTTCTTCTGCTTCTTCTGATTCACCTTCCAGACTTCACCTTCTCCTTCTCCTTCTTCTGCTTCTTCTGATTCACCCTCCAGACTTCACCTTCTCCTTCTCCTTCTTCTGCTTCTTCTGATTCACCCTCCAGACCTCACCTTCTCCTTCTCCTTCTTCTACTTCTTCTGATTCACCCTCCAGACTTCATCTTCTCCTTCTCCTTCTTCTGCTTCTTCTGATTCACGCTCCAGACTTCATCTTCTACTTCTCCTTCTTCTGCTTCTTCTGATTCACCCTCCAGACTTCACCATCTCCTTCTCCTTCTTCTACTTCTTCTGATTCACCCTCCAGACTTCACCTTCTCCTTCTCCTTCTTCTCCTTCTTCTGATTCACCCTCCAGTCTTCACCTTCTTCTCCTTCTTCTGCTTCTTCTGCTTCACCCTCCAGACTTCACCTTCTCCTTCTCTTTCTTCTGCTTCTTCTGATTCACCCTCCAGACTTCACCTTCTCCTTCTCCTTCGTCTGATTCTTCAGATTCACCCTCCAGACTTCACCTTCTCCTTCTTCTTCTTCTGCTTCTTCTGATTCACCCTCCTGACTTCACCTTCTCCTTCTCCTTCTTCTACTTCTTCTGATTCACCCTCCTGACTTCACCTTCTCCTTCTCCTTCTTCTACTTCTTCTGCTTCACTCTCCAGACTTCACCTTCTCCTTCTCCTTCTTCTAGTTCTTCTGATTCACCCTCCAGACTTCACCTTCTCCTTCTCCTTCTTCTGCTTCTTCTGATTCACCCTCCAGACTTCACCTTCTCCTTCTCCTTATTCTGCTTCTTCTGATTCACACTCCAGACTTCACCTTCTCCTTCTCCTTCTTCTGCTTCTTCTGATTCACCCTCCAGACTTCATCTTCTCCTTCTCGTTCTTCTGCTTCTTCTGATTCACCCTCCAGACTTCACCTTCTCCTTCTCCTTCTTCTACTTCTTCTGATTCACCCTCCAGACTTCACCTTCTCCTTCTCCTTCTTCTGCTTCTTCTGCTTCACCCTCCAGACTTCACCTTCTCCTTCTCCTTCTTCTACTTCTTCTGATTCACCCTCCAGACTTCACCTTCTCCTTCTCCTTCTTCTGCTTCTTCTGCTTCACCCTCCAGACTTCAACTTCTCCTTCTCCTTCTTCCACTTCTTCTGATTCACCCTCCAGACTTCACCTTCTCCTTCTCCTTCTTCTCCTTCTTCTGATTCACCCTCCAGACTTCACCTTCTCCTTTTCCTTCTTCTACTTCTTCTGATTCACCCTCCTGACTTCACCTTGTCCTTCTCCTTCTTCTGCTTCTTCTGCTTCACCCTCCAGACTTCACCATCTGCTTCTCCTTCTTCTGCTTCACCCTCCAGACTTCACCTTCTCCTTCTCCTTCTTCTCCTTCTTCTGATTCACCCTCCAGTCTTCACCTTCTTCTCCTTCTTCTGCTTCTTCTGCTTCACCCTCCAGACTTCACCTTCTCCTTCTCTTTCTTCTGCTTCTTCTGATTCACCCTCCAAACTTCACCTTCTCCTTCTCCTTCGTCTGATTCTTCAGATTCACCCTCCAGACTTCACCTTCTCCTTCTTCTTCTTCTGCTTCTTCTGATTCACCCTCCTGACTTCACCTTCTCCTTCTCCTTCTTCTACTTCTTCTGATTCACCCTCCTGACTTCACCTTCTCCTTCTCCTTCTTCTACTTCTTCTGCTTCACTCTCCAGACTTCACCTTCTCCTTCTCCTTCTTCTAGTTCTTCTGATTCACCCTCCAGACTTCACCTTCTCCTTCTCCTTCTTCTGCTTCTTCTGGTTCACCCTCCAGACTTAACCTTCTCCTTCTCCTTATTCTGCTTCTTCTGATTCACACTCCAGACTTCACCTTCTCCTTCTCCTTCTTCTGCTTCTTCTGATTCACCCTCCAGACTTCATCTTCTCCTTCTCCTTCTTCTGCTTCTTCTGATTCACCCTCCAGACTTCACCTTCTCCTTCTCCTTCTTCTACTTCTTCTGATTCACCCTCCAGACTTCACCTTCTCCTTCTCCTTCTTCTGCTTCTTCTGCTTCAACCTCCAGACTTCACCTTCTCCTTCTCCTTCTTCTACTTCTTCTGATTCACCCTCCAGACTTCACCTTCTCCTTCTCCTTCTTCTGCTTCTTCTGCTTCACCCTCCAGACTTCAACTTCTCCTTCTCCTTCTTCCACTTCTTCTGATTCACCCTCCAGACTTCACCTTCTCCTTCTCCTTCTTCTCCTTCTTCTGATTCACCCTCCAGACTTCACCTTCTCCTTTTCCTTCTTCTACTTCTTCTGATTCACCCTCCTGACTTCACCTTGTCCTTCTCCTTCTTCTGCTTCTTCTGCTTCACCCTCCAGACTTCACCTTCTGCTTCTCCTTCTTCTGCTTCACCCTCCAGACTTCACCTTCTCCTTCTCCTTCTTCTGCTTCTTCTGCTTCAGCCTCCTTACTTCACCTTCTCCTTCTCCTTCTTCTACTTCTTCTGATTCACCCTCCAGACTTCACCTTCTCCTTTTCCTTCTTCTGCTTCTTCTGCTTCACCCTCCAGACTTCACCTTCTCCTTCTCCTTCTTCTGCTTCTTCTGCTTCACCCTCCAGATTTCACCTTCTCCTTCTCCTTCTTCTGCTTCTTCTGCTTCACCCTCCTGACTTCACCTTCTCCTTCTCCTTCTTCTACTTCTTCTGATTCACCCTCCAGACTTCACCTTCTCCTTCTCCTTCTTCTGCTTCTTCTGCTTCACCCTTAGGACTTCACCTTCTCCTTCTCCTTCTTCTGCTTCTTCTGCTGCGCCCTCCAGACTTCACCGTCTCCATCTCCTTCTTCTGCTACTTCTGATTCACCCTCCTGACTTCACCTTCTCCTTCTTCTGCTTCTTCTGCTTCACCCTCCAGACTTCACCTTCTCCTTCTCCTTCTTCTGCTTCTTCTGCTTGAGCCTCCTTACTTCACCTTCTCCTTCTCCTTTTTCTACTTCTTCTGATTCACCCTCCAGACTTCACCTTCTCCTTTTCCTTCTTCTGCTTCTTCTGCTTCACCCTCCAGACTTCACCTTCTCCTTCTCCTTCTTCTGCTTCTTCTGCTTCACCCTCCAGATTTCACCTTCTCCTTCTCCTTCTTCTGCTTCTTCTGCTTCACCCTCCTGACTTCACCTTCTCCTTCTCCTTCTTCTACTTTTTCTGATTCACCCTCCAGACTTCACCTTCTCCTTCTCCTTCTTCTGCTTCTTCTGCTTCACCCTTAGGACTTCACCTTCTCCTTCTCCTTCTTCTGCTTCTTCTGCTGCGCCCTCCAGACTTCACCGTCTCCATCTCCTTCTTCTGCTTCTTCTGCTTCACCCTCCTGACTTCACCTTCTCCTTCTCCTTCTTCTGCTTCTTCTGCTTCACCCTCCTGACTTCACCTTCTCCTTCTCCTTCTTCTACTTCTTCTGCTTCACCCCCCCGAACCTCAACTTCTCCTTCTCCTTCTTCTGCTTCTTCTGATTCACCCTCCTAACTTCACCTTCTCCTTCTCCTTCTTCTGCTTCTTCTGATTCACCCTCCTGACTTCACCTTCTCCTTCTCCTTCTTCTGCTTCTTCTGATTCACCCTCCAGACTTCACCTTCTCCTTCTCCTGCTTCTGCTTCTTCTGATTCACCCTCCAGACTTCACCTTCTCCTTCTCCTTCTTCTGCTTCTTCTGATTCACCCTCCAGACCTCACCTTCTCCTTCTCCTTCTTCTACTTCTTCTGATTCACCCTCCAGACTTCATCTTCTCCTTCTCCTTCTTCTGCTTCTTCTGATTCACGCTCCAGACTTCATCTTCTACTTCTCCTTCTTCTGCTTCTTCTGATTCACCCTCCAGTCTTCACCTTCTCCTTCTCCTTCTTCTACTTCTTCTGATTCACCCTCCAGACTTCACCTTCTCCTTCTCCTTCTTCTACTTCTTCTGATTCACCCTCCAGTCTTCACCTTCTCCTTCTCCTTCTTCTGCTTCTTCTGCTTCACCCTCCAGACTTCACCTTCTCCTTCTCTTTCTTTTGCTTCTTCTGATTCACCCTCCAGACTTCACCTTCTCCTTCTCCTTCTTCTACTTCTTCTGCTTCACCCTCCAGACTTCACCTTCTCCTTCTCCTTCTTCTACTTCCTCTGATTCACCCTCCAGACTTCACCTTCTCCTTCTCCTTCTTCTGCTTCTTCTGATTCACCCTCCAGACTTCACATTCTCCTTCTCCTTATTCTGCTTCTTCTGATTCACCCTCCAGACTTCACCTTCTCCTTCTCCTTCTTCTGCTTCTTCTGATTCACCCTCCAGACTTCACCTTCTCCTTCTCCTTCTTCTGCTTCTGCTGATTCGCCCTCCAGACTTCACCTTCTCCTTCTCCTTATTCTACTTCTTCTGATTCACCCTCCAGACTTCATCTTCTCCTTCTCCTTCTTCTGCTTCTTCTGATTCACCCTCCAGACTTCACCTTCTCCTTCTCCTTCTTCTGCTTCTTCTGGTTCACCCTCCAGACTTCGCCTTCTCCTTCTCCTTCTTCTACTTCTTCTGATTCACCCTCCAGACTTCACCTTCTCCTTCTCCTTCTTCTGCTTCTTCTGATTCACCCTCCAGACTTCACCTTCTCCTTCTCCTTCTTCTGCTTCTTCTGATTCACCCTTCAGACTTCACCTTCTCCTTCTCCTTCTTCTGCTTCTTCTGATTCACCCTCCAGACCTCACCTTCTCCTTCTCCTTCTTCTACTTCTTCTGATTCACCCTCCAGACTTCATCTTCTCCTTCTCCTTCTTCTACTTCTTCTGATTCACCCTCCAGACTTCACCTTCTCCTTCTCCTTCTTCTACTTCTTCTGATTCACCCTCCAGTCTTCACCTTCTCCTTCTCCTTCTTCTGCTTCTTCTGATTCACCCTCCAGACTTCACCTTCTCCTTCTCCTTCTTCTGCTTCTTCTGATTCACCCTCCTGACTTCACCTTCTCCTTCTCCTTCTTCTGCTTCTTCTGATTCACCCTCCAGACTTCACCTTCTCCTTCTCCTTCTTCTACCTCTTCTGATTCACCCTCCAGACTTCACCTTCTCCTTCTACTTCTTCTGCTTCTTCTGATTCACCCTCCAGACTTCACCTTCTCCTTCTCCTTCTTCTGCTTCTTCCGATTCACCCTCCAGACTTCACCTTCTCCTTCTTCTGCTTCTTCTGGTTCACCCTCCAGACTTCACCTTCTCCTTATCCTTCTTCTACCTCTTCTGATCCACCCTCCAGACTTCACCTTCTCCTTCTCCTTCTTCTGCTTCTTCTGATTCACCCTCCAGACTTCACCTTCTCCTTCTCCTTCGTCTACTTCTTCTGATTCACCCTCCAGACTACACCTTCTCCTTCTCCTTCTTCTACTTCTTATGATTCACCCTCCAGACTTCACCTTCTCCTTCTCCTTCTTCTGCTTCTTCCGATTCACCCTCCAGACTTCACCTTCTCCTTCTCCTTCTTCTACTTCTTCTGATTCACCCTCCAGACTTTACCTTCGCCTTCTCCTTCTTCTACTTCTTCTGATTCACCCTCCAGACTTCACCTTCTCCTTCTCCTTCTTCTACTTCTTCTGCTTCTCCCTCCAGACTTCACCTTCCCGTTCTCCTTCTTCTGCTTCTTCTGATTCACCCTCCAGACTTCACCTTCTCCTTCTCCTTCTTCTACTTCTTCTGATTCACCCTGCAGACTTCACCTTCTCCTTCTCCTTCTTCTACTTCTTCTGATTCACCCTCCAGACTTCACCTTCTCCTTCTCCTTCTTCTGCTTCTTCTGATTCACCCTCCAGACTTCACCTTCTCCTTCTCCTTCTTCTGCTTCTTCTGATTCACCCTCCAGACTTCACCTTCTCCTTCTCCTTCTTCTGCTTCTTCTGATTCACCCTTCAGACTTCACCTTCTCCTTCTCCTTCTTCTGCTTCTTCTGATTCACCCTCCAGACCTCACCTTCTCCTTCTCCTTCTTCTACTTCTTCTGATTCACCCTCCAGACTTCATCTTCTCCTTCTCCTTCTTCTGCTTCTTCTGATTCACCCTCCAGACTTCACCTTCTCCTTCTCCTTCTTCTGCTTCTTCTGATTCACCCTCCAGACTTCGCCTTCTCCTTCTCCTTCTTCTACTTCTTCTGATTCACCCTCCAGACTTCACCTTCTCCTTCTCCTTCTTCTACTTCTTCTGATTCACCCTCCAGTCTTCACCTTCTCCTTCTCCTTCTTCTGCTTCTTCTGATTCAACCTCCAGACTTCACCTTCTCCTTCTCCTTCTTCTGCTTCTTCTGATTCACCCTCCTGACTTCACCTTCTCCTTCTCCTTCTTCTGCTTCTTCTGATTCACCCTCCAGACTTCACCTTCTCCTTCTCCTTCTTCTACTTCTTCTGATCCACCCTCCAGACTTCACCTTCTCCTTCTACTTCTTCTACTTCTTCTGATTCACCCTCCAGGCTTCACCTTCTCCTTCTGCTTCTTCTGCTTCGTCTGATTCACCCTCCAGACTTCACCTTCTCCTTCTCCTTCTTCTGCTTCTTCTGGTTCACCCTCCAGACTTCACCTTCTCCTTATCCTTCTTCTACCTCTTCTGATTCACCCTCCAGACTTCACCTTCTCCTTCTCCTTCTTCTGCTTCTTCTGATTCACCCTCCAGATTTCACCTTCTCCTCCTCCTTCGTCTACTTCTTCTGATTCACCCTCCAGACTACTCCTTCTCCTTCTCCTTCTTCTACTTCTTCTGATTCACCCTCCAGACTTCACCTTCGCCTTCTCCTTCTTATGCTTCTTCCGATTCACCCTCCAGACTTCACCTTCTCCTTCTCCTTCTTCTGCTTCTTCTGATTCACCCTCCAGACTTTCCCTTTGCCTTCTCCTTCTTCTACTTCTTCTGATTCACCCTCCAGACTTCACCTTCTCCTTCTCATTCTTCTACTTCTTCTGCTTCTCCCTCCAGACTTCACCTTCCCGTTCTCCTTCTTCTGCTTCTACTGATTCACCCTCCAGACTTCACCTTCTCCTTCTCCTTCTTCTACTTCTTCTGATTCACCCTCCAGACTTCACCTTCTCCTTCTCCTTCTTCTACTTCTTCTGATTCACCCTCCAGACTTCACCTTCTCCTTCTCCTTCTTCTACTTCTTCTGATTCACCCTCCTGACTTCACCTTCTCCTTCTCCTTCTTCTGCTTCTTGTGCTTCACCCTCCAGACTTCACCTTCTCCTTCTCCTTCTTCTGCTTCTTCTGCTTCACCCTCCAGACTTCACCTTCTCCTTCTCCTTCTTCTGCTTCTTCTGCTTCACCCTCCTGACTTCACCTTCTCCTTCTCCTTCTTCTACTTCTTCTGATTCACCCTCCAGACTTCACCTTCTCCTTCTCCTTCTTCTGCTTCTTCTGCTTCAACCTCCTGACTTCACCTTCTCCTTCTCCTTCTTCTGCTTCTTCTGCTTCACCCTCCAGACTGCACCTTCTCCTTCTCCTTCTTCTGCTTCTTCTGCTGCGCCCTCCGGACTTCAGCTTCTCCTTCTCCTTCTTCTGCTTCTTCTGATTCACCCTCCAGACCTCACCTTCTCCTTCTCCTTCTTCTACTTCTTCTGATTCACCCTCCAGTCTTCATCTTCTCCTTCTTCTTCTTCTGCTTCTTCTGATTCACCCTCCAGACTTCACCTTCTCCTTCTCCTTCTTCTGCTTCTTCTGATTCACCCTCCAGACTTCACCTTCTCCTTCAACTTCTTCTACTTCTTCTGATTCACCCTCCAGACATCACCTTCTCCTTCTCTTTTTTCTGCTTCTTCTGATTCACCCTCCAGACTTCACCTTCTCCTTCTCCTTCTTCTGATTCTTCTGATTCACCCTCCAGACTTCACCTTCTCCTTCTCCTTCTTCAGCTTCTTCTGATTCACCCTCCTGACTTCACCTTCTACTTCTCCTTCTTCTACTTCTTCTGATTCACCCTCCTGACTTCACCTTCTCCTTCTCCTTCTTCTACTTCTTCTGCTTCACCCTCCAGACTTCACCTTCTCCTTCTCCTTCTTCTACTTCTTCTGATTCACCCTCCAGACTTCACCTTCTCCTTCTTCTGCTTCTTCTGATTCACCCTCCAGACTTCACCTTCTCCTTCTCCTTATTCTGCTTCTTCTGATTCACCCTCCAGACTTCACCTTCTCCTTCTCCTTCTTCTGCTTCTTCTGATTCACCCTCCAGATTTCACCTTCTCCTTCTCCTTCTTCTGCTTCTTCTGATTCACCCTCCAGACTTCAACTTCTCCTTCTCCTTCTTCTAATTCTTCTGATTCACCCTGCAGACTTCATCGTCTCCTTCTCCTTCTTCTGCTTCTTCTGATTCATCCTCCAGACTTCTCCTTCTCCTTCTCCTACTTCTACTTCTTCTGATTCACCCACCAGACTTCACCTTCTCCTTCTTATTCTTCTACTTCTTCTGATTCACCCTCCAGACTTCACCTTCTCCTTCTCCTTCTTCTGCTTCTTCTGATTCACCCTCCTGACTTCACCTTCTCCTTCTCCTTATTCTGCTTCTTCTGATTCACCCTCCAGACTTCACCTTCTCCTTCTCCTTCTTCTGCTTCTTCTGATTCACCCTCCAGACTTCACCTTCTCCTTCTCCTTCTTCTGCTTCTTCTGATTCACCCTCCAGACTTCACCTACTCCTTCTCCTTCTTCTACTTCTTCTGATTCACCCTCCAGACTTCACCTTCTCCTTCTCCTTCTTCTGCTTCTTCTGATTCACCCTGCAGACTTCACCTTCTCCTTCTCCTTCGTCTACTTCTTCTGATTCACCGTCCAGACTACACCTTCTCCTTCTCCTTCTTCTACTTCTTCTGATTCACCCTCCAGACTTCACCTTCTCCTTCTCCTTCTTCTGCTTCTTCTGATTCACCCTCCAGACTTCACCTTCTCCTTCTCCTTCTTCTACTTCTTCTGATTGACCCTCCAGACTTCACCTTCTCCTTCTCCTTCTTCTACATCTTCTGATTCACGCTCCAGACTTCACCTTCTCCTTCTCCTTCTTCTACTTCTTCTGTTTCACACTCCAGGCTTCGCCTTCTCCTTCTCCTTCTTTTACTTCTTCTGCTTCACCCTCCTGACTTCACCTTCTCCTTCTCCTTCTTCTACTTCTTCTGATTCACCCTCCAGACTTCACCTTCTCCTTCTCCTTCTTCTGCTTCTTCTGCTTCACCCTCCTGACTTCACCTTCTCCTTCTCCTTCTTCTACTTCTTCTGTTTCACCCTCCAGACTTCACCTTCTCCTTCTCCTTCTTCTGCTTCTTCTGCTTCACCCTCCAGACTGCACCTTCTCCTTCTCCTTCTTCTGCTTCTTCTGCTGCGCCCTCCAGACTTCACCTTCTCCTTCTCCTTCTTCTGCTTCTTCTGCTTCACCCTCCTGACTTCACCTTCTCCTTCTCCTTCTTCTACTTCTTCTGCTTCACCCCCCTGACTTCACCTTCTCCTTCTCCTTCTTCTGCTTCTTCTGATTCACCCTCCTAACTTCACCTTCTCCTTCTCCTTCTTCTGCTTCTTCTGAATCACCCTCCAGACTTCACCTTCTCCTTCTCCTTCTTCTGCTTCTTCTGATTCACCCTCCAGACGTCACCTTCTCCTTCTCCTTCTTCTACTTCTTCTGATTCACCCTCCAGACTTCATCTTCTCCTTCTTCTTCTTCTGCTTCTTCTGATTCACCCTCCAGACTTCACCTTCTCCTTCTCCTTCTTCTGCTTCTTCTGATTCACCCTCCAGACTTCACCTTCTCCTTCAACTTCTTCTACTTCTTCTGATTCACCCTCCAGACTTCACCTTCTCCTTCTCCTTCTTCTGCTTCTTCTGATTCACCCTCCAGACTTCACCTTCTCCTTCTCCTTCTTCTGCTTCTTCTGCTTCGCCCTCCAGACTTCACCTTCTCCTTCTCCTTCTTCTGCTTCATCTGCATCACCCTCCAGATTTCACCTTCTCCTTCTCCTTCTTCTGCTTCTTCTGCTTCACCCTCCTGACTTCACCTTCTCCTTCTCCTTCTTCTACTTCTTCTGATTCACCCTCCAGACTTCACCTTCTCCTTCTCCTTCTTCTGCTTCTTCTGCTTCACCCTTAGGACTTCACCTTCTCCTTCTCCTTCTTCTGCTTCTTCTGCTGCGCCCTCCAGGCTTCACCGTCTCCATCTCCTTCTTCTGCTTCTTCTGCTTCACCCTCCTGACTTCACCTCTCCTTCTCCTTCTTCTACTTCTTCTGCTTCACCCCCCTGACTTCACCTTCTCCTTCTCCTTCTTCTGCTTCTTCTGATTCACCCTCCTAACTTCACCTTCTCCTTCTCCTTCTTCTGCTTCTTCTGATTCACCCTCCTGACTTCACCTTCTCCTTCTCCTTCTTCTGCTTCTTCTGATTCACCTTCCAGACTTCACCTTCTCCTTCTCCTTCTTCTGCTTCTTCTGATTCACCCTCCAGACTTCACCTTCTCCTTCTCCTTCTTCTACTTCTTCTGATTCACCCTCCAGACTTCACCATCTCCTTCTCCTTCTTCTACTTCTTCTGATTCACCCTCCAGACTTCACCTTCTCCTTCTCCTTCTTCTCCTTCTTCTGATTCACCCTCCAGTCTTCACCTTCTTCTCCTTCTTCTGCTTCTTCTGCTTCACGCTCCAGACTTCATCTTCTGCTTCTCCTTCTTCTGCTTCTTCTGATTCACCCTCCAGACTTCACCATCTCCTTCTCCTTCTTCTACTTCTTCTGATTCACCCTCCAGACTTCACCTTCTCCTTCTCCTTCTTCTCCTTCTTCTGATTCACCCTCCAGTCTTCACCTTCTTCTCCTTCTTCTGCTTCTTCTGCTTCACCCTCCAGACTTCACCTTCTCCTTCTCTTTCTTCTGCTTCTTCTGATTCACCCTCCAGACTTCACCTTCTCCTTCTCCTTCGTCTGATTCTTCAGATTCACCCTCCAGACTTCACCTTCTCCTTCTTCTTCTTCTGCTTCTTCTGATTCACCCTCCTGACTTCACCTTCTCCTTCTCCTTCTTCTACTTCTTCTGATTCACCCTCCTGACTTCACCTTCTACTTCTCCTTCTTCTACTTCTTCTGCTTCACTCTCCAGACTTCACCTTCTCCTTCTCCTTCTTCTAGTTCTTCTGATTCACCCTCCAGACTTCACCTTCTCCTTCTCCTTCTTCTGCTTCTTCTGATTCACCCTCCAGACTTCACCTTCTCCTTCTCCTTATTCTGCTTCTTCTGATTCACACTCCAGACTTCACCTTCTCCTTCTCCTTCTTCTGCTTCTTCTGATTCACCCTCCAGACTTCATCTTCTCCTTCTCCTTCTTCTGCTTCTTCTGATTCACCCTCCAGACTTCACCTTCTCCTTCTCCTTCTTCTACTTCTTCTGATTCACCCTCCAGACTTCACCTTCTCCTTCTCCTTCTTCTGCTTCTTCTGCTTCACCCTCCAGACTTCACCTTCTTCTTCTCCTTCTTCTACTTCTTCTGATTCACCCTCCAGACTTCACCTTCTCCTTCTCCTTCTTCTGCTTCTTCTGCTTCACCCTCCAGACTTCAACTTCTCCTTCTCCTTCTTCCACTTCTTCTGATTCACCCTCCAGACTTCACCTTCTCCTTCTCCTTCTTCTCCTTCTTCTGATTCACCCTCCAGACTTCACCTTCTCCTTTTCCTTCTTCTACTTCTTCTGATTCACCCTCCTGACTTCACCTTGTCCTTCTCCTTCTTCTGCTTCTTCTGCTTCACCCTCCAGACTTCACCTTCTGCTTCTCCTTCTTCTGCTTCACCCTCCAGACTTCACCTTCTCCTTCTCCTTCTTCTCCTTCTTCTGATTCTCCCTCCAGTCTTCACCTTCTTCTCCTTCTTCTGCTTCTTCTGCTTCACCCTCCAGACTTCACCTTCTCCTTCTCCTTCTTCTACTTCTTCTGATTCACCCTCCAGACTTCACCTTCTCCTTCTCCTTCTTCTGCTTCTTCTGATTCACCCTCCAGACTTCACCTTCTCCTTCTCTTTATTCTGCTTCTTCTGATTCACCCTCCAGACTTCACCTTCTCCTTCTCCTTCTTCTGCTTCTTCTGATTCACCCTCCAGACTTCACCTTCTCCTTCTCCTTCTTCTGCTTCTTCTGATTCACCCTCCAGACTTCAACTTCTCCTTCTCCTTCTTCTAATTCTTCTGATTCACCCTGCAGACTTCATCGTCTCCTTCTCCTTCTTCTGCTTCTTCTGATTCATCCTCCAGACTTCTCCTTCTCCTTCTCCTTCTTCTACTTCTTCTGATTCACCCACCAGACTTCACCTTCTCCTTCTCCTTCTTCTACTTCTTCTGATTCACCCTCCAGACTTCACCTTCTCCTTCTCCTTCTTCTGCTTCTTCTGATTCACCCTCCTGACTTCACCTTCTCCTTCTCCTTATTCTGCTTCTTCTGATTCACCCTCCAGACTTCACCTTCTCCTTCTCCTTCTTCTGCTTCTTCTGATTCACCCTCCAGACTTCACCTTCTCCTTCTCCTTCTTCTGCTTCTTCTGATTCACCCTCCAGACTTCACCTTCTCCTTCTCCTTCTTCTACTTCTTCTGATTCACCCTCCAGACTTCACCTTCTCCTTCTCCTTCTTTTGCTTCTTCTGATTCACCCTGCAGACTTCACCTTCTCCTTCTCCTTCGTCTACTTCTTCTGATTCACCGTCCAGACTACACCTTCTCCTTCTCCTTCTTCTACTTCTTCTGATTCACCCTCCAGACTTCACCTTCTCCTTCTCCTTCTTCTGATTCTTCTGATTCACCCTCCAGACTTCACCTTCTCCTTCTCCTTCTTCTACTTCTTCTGATTGACCCTCCAGACTTCACCTTCTCCTTCTCCTTCTTCTACATCTTCTGATTCACGCTCCAGACTTCACCTTCTCCTTCTCCTTCTTCTACTTCTTCTGTTTCACACTCCAGGCTTCGCCTTCTCCTTCTCCTTCTTCTACTTCTTCTGCTTCACCCTCCTGACTTCACCTTCTCCTTCTCCTTCTTCTACTTCTTCTGATTCACCCTCCAGACTTCACCTTCTCCTTCTCCTTCTTCTGCTTCTTCTGCTTCACCCTCCTGACTTCACCTTCTCCTTCTCCTTCTTCTACTTCTTCTGTTTCACCCTCCAGACTTCACCTTCTCCTTCTCCTTCTTCTGCTTCTTCTGCTTCACCCTCCAGACTGCACATTCTCCTTCTCCTTCTTCTGCTTCTTCTGCTGCGCCCTCCAGACTTCACCTTCTCCTTCTCCTTCTTCTGCTTCTTCTGCTTCACCCTCCTGACTTCACCTTCTCCTTCTCCTTCTTCTACTTCTTCTGCTTCACCCCCCTGACTTCACCTTCTCCTTCTCCTTCTTCTGCTTCTTCTGATTCACCCTCCTAACTTCACCTTCTCCTTCTCCTTCTTCTGCTTCTTCTGATTCACCCTCCAGACTTCACCTTCTCCTTCTCCTTCTTCTGCTTCTTCTGATTCACCCTCCAGACCTCACCTTCTCCTTCTCCTTCTTCTACTTCTTCTGATTCACCCTCCAGACTTCATCTTCTCCTTCTTCTTCTTCTGCTTCTTCTGATTCACCCTCCAGGCTTCACCTTCTCCTTCTCCTTCTTCTGCTTCTTCTGATTCACCCTCCAGACTTCACCTTCTCCTTCAACTTCTTCTACTTCTTCTGATTCACCCTCCAGACTTCACCTTCTCCTTCTCCTTCTTCTGCTTCTTCTGATTCACCCTCCAGACTTCACCTTCTCCTTCTCCTTCTTCTGCTTGTTCTGCTTCGCCCTCCAGACTTCACCTTCTCCTTCTCCTTCTTCTGCTTCATCTGCATCACCCTCCAGATTTCACCTTCTCCTTCTCCTTCTTCTGCTTCTTCTGCTTCACCGTCCTGACTTCACCTTCTCCTTCTCCTTCTTCTACTTCTTCTGATTCACCCTCCAGACTTCACCTTCTCCTTCTCCTTCTTCTGCTTCTTCTGCTTCACCCTTAGGACTTCACCTTCTCCTTCTCCTTCTTCTGCTTCTTCTGCTGCGCCCTCCAGGCTTCACCGTCTCCATCTCCTTCTTCTGCTTCTTCTGCTTCACCCTCCTGACTTCACCTTCTCCTTCTCCTTCTTCTACTTCTTCTGCTTCACCCCCCTGACTTCACCTTCTCCTTCTCCTTCTTCTGCTTCTTCTGATTCACCCTCCTAACTTCACCTTCTCCTTCTCCTTCTTCTGCTTCTTCTGATTCACCCTCCTGACTTCACCTTCTCCTTCTCCTTCTTCTGCTTCTTCTGATTCACCTTCCAGACTTCACCTTCTCCTTCTCCTTCTTCTGCTTCTTCTGATTCACCCTCCAGACTTCACCTTCTCCTTCTCCTTCTTCTACTTCTTCTGATTCACCCTCCAGACTTCACCATCTCCTTCTCCTTCTTCTACTTCTTCTGATTCACCCTCCAGACTTCACCTTCTCCTTCTCCTTCTTCTCCTTCTTCTGATTCACCCTCCAGTCTTCACCTTCTTCTCCTTCTTCTGCTTCTTCTGCTTCACGCTCCAGACTTCATCTTCTACTTCTCCTTCTTCTGCTTCTTCTGATTCACCCTCCAGACTTCACCATCTCCTTCTCCTTCTTCTACTTCTTCTGATTCACCCTCCAGACTTCACCTTCTCCTTCTCCTTCTTCTCCTTCTTCTGATTCACCCTCCAGTCTTCACCTTCTTCTCCTTCTTCTGCTTCTTCTGCTTCACCCTCCAGACTTCACCTTCTCCTTCTCTTTCTTCTGCTTCTTCTGATTCACCCTCCAGACTTCACCTTCTCCTTCTCCTTCGTCTGATTCTTCAGATTCACCCTCCAGACTTCACCTTCTCCTTCTTCTTCTTCTGCTTCTTCTGATTCACCCTCCTGACTTCACCTTCTCCTTCTCCTTCTTCTACTTCTTCTGATTCACCCTCCTGACTTCACCTTCTCCTTCTCCTTCTTCTACTTCTTCTGCTTCACTCTCCAGACTTCACCTTCTCCTTCTCCTTCTTCTAGTTCTTCTGATTCACCCTCCAGACTTCACCTTCTCCTTCTCCTTCTTCTGCTTCTTCTGATTCACCCTCCAGACTTCACCTTCTCCTTCTCCTTATTCTGCTTCTTCTGATTCACACTCCAGACTTCACCTTCTCCTTCTCCTTCTTCTGCTTCTTCTGATTCACCCTCCAGACTTCATCTTCTCCTTCTCCTTCTTCTGCTTCTTCTGATTCACCCTCCAGACTTCACCTTCTCCTTCTCCTTCTTCTACTTCTTCTGATTCACCCTCCAGAATTCACCTTCTCCTTCTCCTTCTTCTGCTTCTTCTGCTTCACCCTCCAGACTTCACCTTCTCCTTCTCCTTCTTCTACTTCTTCTGATTCACCCTCCAGACTTCACCTTCTCCTTCTCCTTCTTCTGCTTCTTCTGCTTCACCCTCCAGACTTCAACTTCTCCTTCTCCTTCTTCCACTTCTTCTGATTCACCCTCCAGACTTCACCTTCTCCTTCTCCTTCTTCTCCTTCTTCTGATTCACCCTCCAGACTTCACCTTCTCCTTTTCCTTCTTCTACTTCTTCTGATTCACCCTCCTGACTTCACCTTGTCCTTCTCCTTCTTCTGCTTCTTCTGCTTCACCCTCCAGACTTCACCTTCTGCTTCTCCTTCTTCTGCTTCACCCTCCAGACTTCACCTTCTCCTTTTCCTTCTTCTACTTCTTCTGCTTCACCCTCCAGACTTCACCTTCTCCTTCTCCTTCTTCTACTTCTTCTGATTCACCCTCCAGACTTCACCTTCTCCTTCTCCTTCTTCTGCTTCTTCTGGTTCACCCTCCAGACTTCGCCTTCTCCTTCTCCTTCTTCTACTTCTTCTGCTTCACCCTCCAGACTTCACCTTCTCCTTCTCCTTCTTCTACTTCTTCTGATTCACCCTCCAGACTTCACCTTCTCCTTCTCCTTCTTCTGCTTCTTCTGATTCACCCTCCAGACTTCACCTTCTCCTTCTCCTTCTTCTGCTTCTTCTGATTCACCCTCCAGACTTCACCTTCTCCTTCTCCTTCTTCTGCTTCTTCTGATTCACCCTTCAGACTTCACCTTCTCCTTCTCCTTCTTCTGCTTCTTCTGATTCACCCTCCAGACCTCACCTTCTCCTTCTCCTTCTTCTACTTCTTCTGATTCACCCTCCAGACTTCATCTTCTCCTTCTCCTTCTTCTACTTCTTCTGAATCACCCTCCAGACTTCACCTTCTCCTTCTCCTTCTTCTACTTCTTCTGATTCACCCTCCAGTCTTCACCTTCTCCTTCTCCTTCTTCTGCTTCTTCTGATTCACCCTCCAGACTTCACCTTCTCCTTCTCCTTCTTCTGCTTCTTCTGATTCACCCTCCTGACTTCACCTTCTCCTTCTCCTTCTTCTGCTTCTTCTGATTCACCCTCCAGACTTCACCTTCTCCTTCTCCTTCTTCTACCTCTTCTGATTCACCCTCCAGACTTCACCTTCTCCTTCTACTTCTTCTGCTTCTTCTGATTCACCCTCCAGATTTCACCTTCTCCTTCTCCTTCTTCTGCTTCTTCCGATTCACCCTCCAGACTTCACCTTCTCCTTCTCCTTCTTCTGCTTCTTCTGGTTCACCCTCCAGACTTCACCTTCTCCTTATCCTTCTTCTACCTCTTCTGATCCACCCTCCAGACTTCACCTTCTCCTTCTCCTTCTTCTGCTTCTTCTGATTCACCCTCCAGACTTCACCTTCTCCTTCTCCTTCGTCTACTTCTTCTGATTCACCCTCCAGACTACACCTTCTCCTTCTCCTTCTTCTACTTCTTCTGATTCATCCTCCAGACTTCACCTTCTCCTTCTCCTTCTTCTGCTTCTTCCGATTCACCCTCCAGACTTCACCTTCTCCTTCTCCTTCTTCTACTTCTTCTGATTCACCCTCCAGACTTTACCTTCGCCTTCTCCTTCTTCTACTTCTTCTGATTCACCCTCCAGACTTCACCTTCTCCTTCTCCTTCTTCTACTTCTTCTGCTTCTCCCTCCAGACTTCACCTTCCCGTTCTCCTTCTTCTGCTTCTTCTGATTCACCCTCCAGACTTCACCTTCTCCTTCTCCTTCTTCTACTTCTTCTGATTCACCCTGCAGACTTCACCTTCTCCTTCTCCTTCTTCTGATTCACCCTCCAGACTTCACCTTCTCCTTCTCCTTCTTCTGCTTCTTCTGATTCACCCTCCAGACTTCACCTTCTCCTTCTCCTTCTTCTGCTTCTTCTGATTCACCCTCCAGACTTCACCTTCTCCTTCTCCTTCTTCTGCTTCTTCTGATTCACCCTTCAGACTTCACATTCTCCTTCTCCTTCTTCTGCTTCTTCTGATTCACCCTCCAGACCTCACCTTCTCCTTCTCCTTCTTCTACTTCTTCTGATTCACCCTCCAGACTTCATCTTCTCCTTCTCCTTCTTCTGCTTCTTCTGATTCACCCTCCAGACTTCACCTTCTCCTTCTCCTTCTTCTGCTTCTTCTGATTCACCCTCCAGACTTCGCCTTCTCCTTCTCCTTCTTCTACTTCTTCTGATTCACCCTCCAGACTTCACCTTCTCCTTCTCCTTCTTCTACTTCTTCTGATTCACCCTCCAGTCTTCACCTTCTCCTTCTCCTTCTTCTGCTTCTTCTGATTCAACCTCCAGACTTCACCTTCTCCTTCTCCTTCTTCTGCTTCTTCTGATTCACCCTCCTGACTTCACCTTCTCCTTCTCCTTCTTCTGCTTCTTCTGATTCACCCTCCAGACTTCACCTTCTCCTTCTCCTTCTTCTACTTCTTCTGATTCACCCTCCAGACTTCACCTTCTCCTTCTACTTCTTCTACTTCTTCTGATTCACCCTCCAGACTTCACCTTCTCCTTCTGCTTCTTCTGCTTCGTCTGATTCACCCTCCAGACTTCACCTTCTCCTTCTCCTTCTTCTGGTTCTTCTGGTTCACCCTCCAGACTTCACCTTCTCCTTATCCTTCTTCTACCTCTTCTGATTCACCCTCCAGACTTCACCTTCTCCTTCTCCTTCTTCTGCTTCTTCTGATTCACCCTCCAGATTTCACCTTCTCCTCCTCCTTCGTCTACTTCTTCTGATTCACCCTCCAGACTACTCCTTCTCCTTCTCCTTCTTCTACTTCTTCTGATTCACCCTCCAGACTTCACCTTCGCCTTCTCCTTCTTATGCTTCTTCCGATTCACCCTCCAGACTTCACCTTCTCCTTCTCCTTCTTCTGCTTCTTCTGATTCACCCTCCAGACTTTCCCTTTGCCTTCTCCTTCTTCTACTTCTTCTGATTCACCCTCCAGACTTCACCTTCTCCTTCTCCTTCTTCTACTTCTTCTGCTTCTCCCTCCAGACTTCACCTTCCCGTTCTCCTTCTTCTGCTTCTACTGATTCACCCTCCAGACTTCACCTTCTCCTTCTCCTTCTTCTACTTCTTCTGATTCACCCTCCAGACTTCACCTTCTCCTTCTCCTTCTTCTACTTCTTCTGATTCACCCTCCAGACTTCACCTTCTCCTTCTCCTTCTTCTACTTCTTCTGATTCACCCTCCTGACTTCACCTTCTCCTTCTCCTTCTTCTGCTTCTTCTGCTTCACCCTCCAGACTTCACCTTCTCCTTCTCCTTCTTCTGCTTCTTCTGCTTCACCCTCCAGACTTCACCTTCTCCTTCTCCTTCTTCTGCTTCTTCTGCTTCACCCTCCTGACGTCACCTTCTCCTTCTCCTTCTTCTACTTCTTCTGATTCACCCTCCAGACTTCACCTTCTCCTTCTCCTTCTTCTGCTTCTTCTGCTTCAACCTCCTGACTTCACCTTCTCCTTCTCCTTCTTCTGCTTCTTCTGCTTCACCCTCCAGACTGCACCTTCTCCTTCTCCTTCTTCTGCTTCTTCTGCTGCGCCCTCCAGACTTCAGCTTCTCCTTCTCCTTCTTCTGCTTCTTCTGATTCACCCTCCAGACCTCACCTTCTCCTTCTCCTTCTTCTACTTCTTCTAATTCACCCTCCAGACTTCATCTTCTCCTTCTTCTTCTTCTGCTTCTTCTGATTCACCCTCCAGACTTCACCTTCTCCTTCTCCTTCTTCTGCTTCTTCTGATTCACCCTCCAGACTTCACCTTCTCCTTCAACTTCTTCTACTTCTTCTGATTCACCCTCCAGACATCACCTTCTCCTTCTCTTTCTTCTGCTTCTTCTGATTCACCCTCCAGACTTCACCTTCTCCTTCTCCTTCTTCTGATTCTTCTGATTCACCCTCCAGACTTCACCTTCTCCTTCTCCTTCTTCAGCTTCTTCTGATTCACCCTCCTGACTTCACCTTCTCCTTCTCCTTCTTCTACTTCTTCTGATTCACCCTCCTGACTTCACCTTCTCCTTCTCCTTCTTCTACTTCTTCTGCTTCACCCTCCAGACTTCACCTTCTCCTTCTCCTTCTTCTACTTCTTCTGATTCACCCTCCAGACTTCACCTTCTCCTTCTTCTGCTTCTTCTGATTCACCCTCCAGACTTCACCTTCTCCTTCTCCTTATTCTGCTTCTTCTGATTCACCCTCCAGACTTCACCTTCTCCTTCTCCTTCGTCTGCTTCTTCTGATTCACCCTCCAGACTTCACCTTCTCCTTCTCCTTCTTCTGCTTCTTCTGATTCACCCTCCAGACTTCAACTTCTCCTTCTCCTTCTTCTAATTCTTCTGATTCACCCTGCAGACTTCATCGTCTCCTTCTCCTTCTTCTGCTTCTTCTGATTCATCCTCCAGACTTCTCCTTCTCCTTCTCCTTCTTCTACGTCTTCTGATTCACCCACCAGACTTCACCTTCTCCTTCTCCTTCTTCTACTTCTTCTGATTCACCCTCCAGACCTCACCTTCTCCTTCTCCTTCTTCTGCTTCTTCTGATTCACCCTCCTGACTTCACCTTCTCCTTCTCCTTATTCTGCTTCTTCTGATTCACCCTCCAGACTTCACCTTCTCCTTCTCCTTCTTCTGCTTCTTCTGATTCACCCTCCAGACTTCACCTTCTCCTTCTCCTTCTTCTGCTTCTTCTGATTCACCCTCCAGAATTCACCTTCTCCTTCTCCTTCTTCTACTTCTTCTGATTCACCCTCCAGACTTCACCTTCTCCTTCTCCTTCTTCTGCTTCTTCTGATTCACCCTGCAGACTTCACCTTCTCCTTCTCCTTCGTCTACTTCTTCTGATTCACCGTCCAGACTACACCTTCTCCTTCTCCTTCTTCTACTTCTTCTGATTCACCCTCCAGACTTCACCTTCTCCTTCTCCTTCTTCTGCTTCTTCTGATTCACCCTCCAGACTTCACCTTCTCCTTCTCCTTCTTCTACTTCTTCTGATTGACCCTCCAGACTTCACCTTCTCCTTCTCCTTCTTCTACATCTTCTGATTCACGCTCCAGACTTCACCTTCTCCTTCTCCTGCTTCTACTTCTTCTGTTTCACACTCCAGACTTCGCCTTCTCCTTCTCCTTCTTCTACTTCTTCTGCTTCACCCTCCTGACTTCACCTTCTCCTTCTCCTTCTTCTACTTCTTCTGATTCACCCTGCAGACTTCACCTTCTCCTTCTCCTTCTTCTGCTTCTTCTGCTTCACCCTCCTGACTTCACCTTCTCCTTCTCCTTCTTCTACTTCTTCTGTTTCACCCTCCAGACTTCACCTTCTCCTTCTCCTTCTTCTGCTTCTTCTGCTTCACCCTCCAGACTGCACCTTCTCCTTCTCCTTCTTCTGCTTCTTCTGCTGCGCCCTCCAGACTTCACCTTCTCCTTCTCCTTCTTCTGCTTCTTCTGCTTCACCCTCCTGACTTCACCTTCTCCTTCTCCTTCTTCTACTTCTTCTGCTTCACCCCCCTGACTTCACCTTCTCCTTCTCCTTCTTCTGCTTCTTCTGATTCACCCTCCTAACTTCACCTTCTCCTTCTCCTTCTTCTGCTTCTTCTGATTCACCCTCCAGACTTCACCTTCTCCTTCTCCTTCTTCTGCTTCTTCTGATTCACCCTCCAGACCTCACCTTCTCCTTCTCCTTCTTCTACTTCTTCTGATTCACCCTCCAGACTTCATCTTCTCCTTCTTCTTCTTCTGCTTCTTCTGATTCACCCTCCAGACTTCACCTTCTCCTTCTCCTTCTTCTGCTTCTTCTGATTCACCCTCCAGACTTCACCTTCTCCTTCAACTTCTTCTACTTCTTCTGATTCACCCTCCAGACTTCACCTTCTCCTTCTCCTTCTTCTACTTCTTCTGATTCACCCTCCAGTCTTCACCTTCTCCTTCTCCTTCTTCTGTTTCTTCTGCTTCACCCTCCAGACATCACCTTCTCCTTCTCTTTCTTCTGCTTCTTCTGATTCACCCTCCAGACTTCACCTTCTCCTTCTCCTTCTTCTACTTCTTCTGATTGACCCTCCAGACTTCACCTTCTCCTTCTCCTTCTTCTACATCTTCTGATTCACGCTCCAGACTTCACCTTCTTCTTCTCCTTCTTCTACTTCTTCTGTTTCACACTCCAGGCTTCGCCTTCTCCTTCTCCTTCTTCAACTTCTTCTGTTTCACCCTCCTGACTTCACCTTCTCCTTCTCCTTCTTATACTTCTTCTGATTCACCCTCCAGACTTCACCTTCTCCTTCTCCTTCTTCTGCTTCTTCTGCTTCACCCTCCTGACTTTACCTTCTCCTTCTCCTTCTTCTACTTCTTCTGTTTCACCCTCCAGACTTCACCTTCTCCTTCTCCTTCTTCTGCTTCTTCGGCTTCACCCTCCAGACTGCACCTTCTCCTTCTCCTTCTTCTGCTTCTTCTGCTGCGCCCCCAGACTTCACCTTCTCCTTCTCCTTCTTCTGCTTCTTCTGCTTCACCCTCCTGACTTCACCTTCTCCTTCTCCTTCTTATACTTCTTCTGATTCACCCTCCAGACTTCACCTTCTCCTTCTCCTTCTTCTGCTTCTTCTGCTTCACCCTCCTGACTTTACCTTCTCCTTCTCCTTCTTCTACTTCTTCTGTTTCACCCTCCAGACTTCACCTTCTCCTTCTCCTTCTTCTGCTTCTTCGGCTTCACCCTCCAGACTGCACCTTCTCCTTCTCCTTCTTCTGCTTCTTCTGCTGCGCCCCCCAGACTTCACCTTCTCCTTCTCCTTCTTCTGCTTCTTCTGCTTCACCCTCCTGACTTCACCTTCTCCTTCTCCTTCTTCTACTTCTTCTGCTTCACCCTCCAGACTTCACCTTCTCCTTCTCCTTCTTCTGCTTCTTCTGATTCACCCTCCAGACTTCACCTTCTCCTTCTCCTTCTTCTACTTCTTCTGATTGACCCTCCAGACTTCACCTTCTCCTTCTCCTTCTTCTACATCTTCTGATTCACGCTCCAGACTTCACCTTCTCCTTCTCCTGCTTCTACTTCTTCTGTTTCACACTCCAGACTTCGCCTTCTCCTTCTCCTTCTTCTACTTCTTCTGCTTCACCCTCCTGACTTCACCTTCTCCTTCTCCTTCTTCTACTTCTTCTGATTCACCCTGCAGACTTCACCTTCTCCTTCTCCTTCTTCTGCTTCTTCTGCTTCACCCTCCTGACTTCACCTTCTCCTTCTCCTTCTTCTACTTCTTCTGTTTCACCCTCCAGACTTCACCTTCTCCTTCTCCTTCTTCTGCTTCTTCTGCTTCACCCTCCAGACTGCACCTTCTCCTTCTCCTTCTTCTGCTTCTTCTGCTGCGCCCTCCAGACTTCACCTTCTCCTTCTCCTTCTTCTGCTTCTTCTGCTTCACCCTCCTGACTTCACCTTCTCCTTCTCCTTCTTCTACTTCTTCTGCTTCACCCCCCTGACTTCACCTTCTCCTTCTCCTTCTTCTGCTTCTTCTGATTCACCCTCCTAACTTCACCTTCTCCTTCTCCTTCTTCTGCTTCTTCTGATTCACCCTCCAGACTTCACCTTCTCCTTCTCCTTCTTCTGCTTCTTCTGATTCACCCTCCAGACCTCACCTTCTCCTTCTCCTTCTTCTACTTCTTCTGATTCACCCTCCAGACTTCATCTTCTCCTTCTTCTTCTTCTGCTTCTTCTGATTCACCCTCCAGACTTCACCTTCTCCTTCTCCTTCTTCTGCTTCTTCTGATTCACCCTCCAGACTTCACCTTCTCCTTCAACTTCTTCTACTTCTTCTGATTCACCCTCCAGACTTCACCTTCTCCTTCTCCTTCTTCTACTTCTTCTGATTCACCCTCCAGTCTTCACCTTCTCCTTCTCCTTCTTCTGTTTCTTCTGCTTCACCCTCCAGACATCACCTTCTCCTTCTCTTTCTTCTGCTTCTTCTGATTCACCCTCCAGACTTCACCTTCTCCTTCTCCTTCTTATACTTCTTCTGATTGACCCTCCAGACTTCACCTTCTCCTTCTCCTTCTTCTACATCTTCTGATTCACGCTCCAGACTTCACCTTCTTCTTCTCCTTCTTCTACTTCTTCTGTTTCACACTCCAGGCTTCGCCTTCTCCTTCTCCTTCTTCAACTTCTTCTGTTTCACCCTCCTGACTTCACCTTCTCCTTCTCCTTCTTATACTTCTTCTGATTCACCCTCCAGACTTCACCTTCTCCTTCTCCTTCTTCTGCTTCTTCTGCTTCACCCTCCTGACTTTACCTTCTCCTTCTCCTTCTTTTACTTCTTCTGTTTCACCCTCCAGACTTCACCTTCTCCTTCTCCTTCTTCTGCTTCTTCGGCTTCACCCTCCAGACTGCACCTTCTCCTTCTCCTTCTTCTGCTTCTTCTGCTGCGCCCCCCAGACTTCACCTTCTCCTTCTCCTTCTTCTGCTTCTTCTGCTTCACCCTCCTGACTTCACCTTCTCCTTCTCCTTCTTCTACTTCTTCTGCTTCACCCCCCTGACTTCACCTTCTCCTTCTCCTTCTTCTGCTTCTTCTGATTCACCCTCCTAACTTCACCTTCTCCTTCTCCTTCTTCTGCTTCTTCTGATTCACCCTCCAGACTTCACCTTCTCCTTCTCCTTCTTCTGCTTCTTCTGATTCACCCTCCAGACCTCACCTTCTCCTTCTCCTTCTTCTACTTCTTCTGATTCACCCTCCAGACTTCATCTTCTCCTTCTTCTTCTTCTGCTTCTGATTCACCCTCCAGACTTCACCTTCTCCTTCTCCTTCTTCTGCTTCTTCTGATTCACCCTCCAGACTTCACCTTCTCCTTCTCCTTCTTCTGCTTCTTCTGATTCACCCTCCAGACTTCACCTTCTCCTTCTCCTTCTTCTACTTCTTCTGATTCACCCTCCAGACTTCACCTTCTCCTTCTCCTTCTTCTGCTTCTTCTGATTCACCCTGCAGACTTCACCTTCTCCTTCTCCTTCGTCTACTTCTTCTGATTCACCGTCCAGACTACACCTTCTTCTTCTCCTTCTTCTACTTCTTCTGATTCACCCTCCAGACTTCACCTTCTCCTTCTCCTTCTTCTGCTTCTTCTGATTCACCCTCCAGACTTCACCTTCTCCTTCTCCTTCTTCTACTTCTTCTGATTGACCCTCCAGACTTCACCTTCTCCTTCTCCTTCTTCTACATCTTCTGATTCACGCTCCAGACTTCACCTTCTCCTTCTCCTTCTTCTACTTCTTCTGTTTCACACTCCAGACTTCGCCTTCTCCTTCTCCTTCTTCTACTTCTTCTGCTTCACCCTCCTGACATCACCTTCTCCTTCTCCTTCTTCTACTTCTTCTGATTCACCCTGCAGACTTCACCTTCTCCTTCTCCTTCTTCTGCTTCTTCTGCTTCACCCTCCTGACTTCACCTTCTCCTTCTCCTTCTTCTACTTCTTCTGTTTCACCCTCCAGACTTCAACTTCTCCTTCTCCTTCTTCTGCTTCTTCTGCTTCACCCTCCAGACTGCACCTTCTCCTTCTCCTTCTTCTGCTTCTTCTGCTGCGCCCTCCAGACTTCACCTTCTCCTTCTCCTTCTTCTGCTTCTTCTGCTTCACCCTCCTGACTTCACCTTCTCCTTCTCCTTCTTCTACTTCTTCTGCTTCACCCCCCTGACTTCACCTTCTCCTTCTCCTTCTTCTGCTTCTTCTGATTCACCCTCCTAACTTCACCTTCTCCTTCTCCTTCTTCTGCTTCTTCTGATTCACCCTCCAGACTTCACCTTCTCCTTCTCCTTCTTCTGCTTCTTCTGATTCACCCTCCAGACCTCACCTTCTCCTTCTCCTTCTTCTACTTCTTCTGATTCACCCTCCAGACTTCATCTTCTCCTTCTTCTTCTTCTGCTTCTTCTGATTCACCCTCCAGACTTCACCTTCTCCTTCTCCTTCTTCTGCTTCTTCTGATTCACCCTCCAGACTTCACCTTCTCCTTCAACTTCTTCTACTTCTTCTGATTCACCCTCCAGACTTCACCTTCTCCTTCTCCTTCTTCTACTTCTTCTGATTCACCCTCCAGTCTTCACCTTCTCCTTCTCCTTCTTCTGTTTCTTCTGCTTCACCCTCCAGACATCACCTTCTCCTTCTCTTTCTTCTGCTTCTTCTGATTCACCCTCCAGACTTCACCTTCTCCTTCTCCTTCTTCTACTTCTTCTGATTGACCCTCCAGACTTCACCTTCTCCTTCTCCTTCTTCTACATCTTCTGGTTCACGCTCCAGACTTCACCTTCTTCTTCTCCTTCTTCTACTTCTTCTGTTTCACACTCCAGGCTTCGCCTTCTCCTTCTCCTTCTTCTACTTCTTCTGCTTCACCCTCCTGACTTCACCTTCTCCTTCTCCTTCTTCTACTTCTTCTGATTCACCCTCCAGACTTCACCTCCTCCTTCTCCTTCTTCTGCTTCTTCTGCTTCACCCTCCTGACTTCACCTTCTCCTTCTCCTTCTTCTACTTCTTCTGTTTCACCCTCCAGACTTCACCTTCTCCTTCTCCTTCTTCTGCTTCTTCGGCTTCACCCTCCAGACTGCACCTTCTCCTTCTCCTTCTTCTGCTTCTTCTGCTGCGCCCCCCAGACTTCACCTTCTCCTTCTCCTTCTTCTGCTTCTTCTGCTTCACCCTCCTGACTTCATCTTCTCCTTCTCCTTCTTCTACTTCTTCTGCTTCACCCCCCTGACTTCACCTTCTCCTTCTCCTTCTTCTGCTTCTTCTGATTCACCCTCCTAACTTCACCTTCTCCTTCTCCTTCTTCTGCTTCTTCTGATTCACCCTCCAGACTTCACCTTCTCCTTCTCCTTCTTCTGCTTCTTCTGATTCACCCTCCAGACCTCACCTTCTCCTTCTCCTTCTTCTACTTCTTCTGATTCACCCTCCAGACTTCATCTTCTCCTTCTTCTTCTTCTGCTTCTGATTCACCCTCCAGACTTCACCTTCTCCTTCTCCTTCTTCTGCTTCTTCTGATTCACCCTCCAGACTTCACCTTCTCCTTCAACTTCTTCTACTTCTTCTGATTCACCCTCCAGACTTCACCTTCTACTTCTCCTTCTTCTACTTCTTCTGATTCACCCTCCAGTCTTCACCTTCTCCTTCTCCTTCTTCTGTTTCTTCTGCTTCACCCTCCAGACATCACCTTCTCCTTCTCTTTCTTCTGCTTCTTCTTATTCACCCTCCAGACTTCACCTTCTCCTTCTCCTTCTTCTGATTCTTCTGATTCACCCTCCAGACTTCACCTTCTCCTTCTCCTTCTTCAGCTTCTTCTGATTCACCCTCCTGACTTCACCTTCTCCTTCTCCTTCTTCTACTTCTTCTGATTCACCCTCCTGACTTCACCTTCTCCGTCTCCTTCTTCTACTTCTTCTGCTTCACCCTCCAGACTTCACCTTCTCCTTTTCCTTCTTCTACTTCTTCTGATTCACCCTCCAGACTTCACCTTCTCCTTCTTCTGCTTCTTCTGATTCACCCTCCAGACTTCACCTTCTCCTTCTCCTTATTCTGCTTCTTCTGATTCACCCTCCAGACTTCACCTTCTCCTTCTCCTTCTTCTGCTTCTTCTGATTCACCCTCCAGACTTCACCTTCTCCTTCTCCTTCTTCTGCTTCTTCTGATTCACCCTCCAGACTTCACCTTCTCCTTCTCCTTCTTCTACTTCTTCTGATTCACCCTCCAGACTTCATCGTCTCCTTCTCCTTCTTCTGCTTCTACTGATTCATCCTCCAGACTTCACCTTCTCCTTCTCCTTCTTCTGCTTCTTCTGATTCACCCTCCAGACTTCACCTTCTCCTTCTCCTTCTTCTACTTCTTCTGATTCACCCTCCAGACTTCACCTTCTCCTTCTCCTTCTTCTACTTCTTCTGATTCACCCTCCAGACTTCACCTTCTCCATCTCCTTCTTCTGCTTCTTCTGATTCACCCTCCAGACTTCACCTTCTCCTTCTCCTTATACTGCTTCTTCTGATTCACCCTCCAGACTTCACCTTCTCCTTCTCCTTCTTCTGCTTCTTCTGAATCACCCTCCAGACTTCACCTTCTCCTTCTCCTTCTTCTGCTTCTTCTGATTCACCCTCCAGACTTCACCTTCTCCTTCTCCTTCTTCTACTTCTTCTGATTCACCCTCCAGACTTCACCTTCTCCTTCTCCTTCTTCTGCTTCTTCTGATTCACCCTGCAGACTTCACCTTCTCCTTCTCCTTCGTCTACTTCTTCTGATTCACCGTCCAGACTACACCTTCTCCTTCTCCTTCTTCTACTTCTTCTGATACACCCTCCAGACTTCACCTTCTCCTTCTCCTTCTTCTGCTTCTTCTGATTCACCCTCCAGACTTCACCTTCTCCTTCTCCTTCTTCTACTTCTTCTGATTCACCCTCCAGACTTCACCTTCTCCTTCTCCTTCTTCTACTTCTTCTGATTCACCCTCCAGACTTCACCTTCTCCTTCTCCTTCTTCTACTTCTTCTGATTCACCCTCCTGACTTCACCTTCTCCTTCTCCTTCTTCTGCTTCTTCTGCTTCACCCTCCAAACTTCACCTTCTCCTTCTCCTTCTTCTGCTTCTTCTGCTTCACCCTCCAGACTTCACCTTCTCCTTCTCCTTCTTCTGCTTCTTCTGCTTCACCCTCCTGACTTCACCTTCTCCTTCTCCTTCTTCTACTTCTTCTGATTCACCCTCCAGACTTCACCTTCTCCTTCTCCTTCTTCTGCTTCTTCTGTTTCACCCTCCAGACTTCACCTTCTCCTTCTCCTTCTTAAGCTTCTTCTGCTTCGCCCTCCAGACTTCACCTTCTCCTTCTCCTTCTTCTGCTTCTTCTGCTTCACCCTCCAGACTTCACCTTCTCCTTCTCCTTCTTCTGCTTCTTCTGCTTCACTCTCCTGACTTCACCTTCTCCTTCTCCTTCTTCTACTTCTTCTGATTCACCCTCCAGACTTCACCTTCTCCTTCTCCTTCTTCTACTTCTTCTGATTCTCCCTCCAGACTTCACCTTCTCCTTCTCCTTCTTCTGCTTCTTCTGATTCACCCTCCAGACTTCACCTTCTCCTTCTCCTTATTCTGCTTCTTCTGATTCACCCTCCAGACCTCACCTTCTCCTTCTCCTTCTTCTGCTTCTTCTGATTCACCCTCCAGACCTCACCTTCTCCTTCTCCTTCTTCTGCTTCTTCTGATTCACCCTCCAGACTTCACCTTCTCCTTCTTCTTCTGCTTCACCCTCCAGACTTCATCTTCTTATTCTCCTTCTTCTACTTCTTCTGCTTCTCCCTCCAGACTTCACCTTCTCCTTCTCCTTCTTCTGCTTCTTCTGATTCACCCTCCAGACTTCACCTTCTCCTTCTCCTTCTTCTACTTCTTCTGATTCACCCTCCAGACTTCACCTTCTCCTTCTCCTTCTTCTGCTTCTTCTGATTCACCCTCCAGACTTCACCTTCTCCTTCTCCTTCTTCTACTTCTTCTGATTCACCCTCCAGACTTCACCTTCTCCTTCTCCTTCTTCTACGTCTTCTGATTCACCCTCCAGACTTCACCTTCTCCTTCTCCTTCTTCTACGTCTTCTGATTCACCCTCCAGACTTCACCTTCTCCTTCTCCTTCTTCTACTTCTTCTGATTCACCCTCCTTACTTCACCTTCTCCTTCTCCTTCTTCTGCTTCTTCTGATTCACCCTCCAGACTTCACCTTCTCCTTCTCCTTCTTCTGCTTCTTCTGATTCACCCTGCAGACTTCACCTTCTCCTTCTCCTTCGTCTACTTCTTCTGATTCACCGTCCAGACTACACCTTCTCCTTCTCCTTCTTCTACTTCTTCTGCTTCACCCTCCAGACTTCACCTTCTCCTTCTCCTTCTTCTGCTTCTTCTGCTTCACCCTCCTGACTTCATCTTCTCCTTCTCCTTCTTCTACTTCTTCTGATTCACCCTCCAGACTTCACCTTCTCCTTCTCCTTCTTCTGCTTCTTCTGCTTCACCCTCCAGACTTCACCTTCTCCTTCTCCTTCTTCTGCTTCTTCTGCTTCGCCCTCCAGACTTCACCTTCTCCTTCTCATTCTTCTGCTTCTTCTGCTTCACCCTCCAGACTTCACCTTCTCCTTCTCCTTCTTCTGCTTCTTCTGCTGCGCCCTCCAGACTTCACCTTCTCCTTCTCCTTCTTCTGCTTCTTCTGCTTCACCGTCCTGACTTCACCTTCTCCTTCTCCTTCTTCTACTTCTTCTGATTCACCCTCCAGACTTCACCTTCTCCTTCTCCTTCTTCTGCTTCTTCTGATTCACCCTCCAGACTTCACCTTCTCCTTCTTCTGCTTCTTCTGATTCACCCTCCAGACTTCACCTTCTCCTTCTCCTTTTTCTACTTCTTCTGATTCACCCTCCAGACTTCATCGTCTCCTTCTCCTTCTTCTGCTTCTACTGATTCATCCTCCAGACTTCACCTTCTCCTTCTCCTTCTTCTGCTTCTTCTGATTCACCCTCCAGACTTCACCTTCTCCTTCTCCTTCTTCTACTTCTTCTGATTCACCCTCCAGACTTCACCTTCTCCTTCTCCTTCTTCTACTTCTTCTGATTCACCCTCCAGACTTCACCTTCTCCATCTCCTTCTTCTGCTTCTTCTGATTCACCCTCCAGACTTCACCTTCTCCTTCTCCTTATACTGCTTCTTCTGATTCACCCTCCAGACTTCACCTTCTCCTTCTCCTTCTTCTGCTTCTTCTGAATCACCCTCCAGACTTCACCTTCTCCTTCTCCTTCTTCTGCTTCTTCTGATTCACCCTCCAGACTTCACCTTCTCCTTCTCCTTCTTCTACTTCTTCTGATTCACCCTCCAGACTTCACCTTCTCCTTCTCCTTCTTCTGCTTCTTCTGATTCACCCTGCAGACTTCACCTTCTCCTTCTCCTTCGTCTACTTCTTCTGATTAACCGTCCAGACTACACCTTCTCCTTCTCCTTCTTCTACTTCTTCTGATTCACCCTCCAGACTTCACCTTCTCCTTCTCCTTCTTCTGCTTCTTCTGATTCACCCTCCAGACTTCACCTTCTCCTTCTCCTTCTTCTACTTCTTCTGATTGACCCTCCAGACTTCACCTTCTCCTTCTCCTTCTTCTACATCTTCTGATTCACGCTCCAGACTTCACCTTCTCCTTCTCCTTCTTCTAATTCTTCTGCTTCTCCCTCCAGACTTCACCTTCTCCTTCTCTTTCTTCTGCTTCTTCTGATTCACCCTCCAGACTTCACCTTCTCCTTCTCCTTCTTCTACTTCTTCTGCTTCGCCCTCCAGACTTCACCTTCTCCTTCTCCTTCTTTTGCTTCTTCTGCTTCACCCTCCAGACTTCACCTTCTCCTTCTCCTTCTTCTGCTTCTTCTGCTTCACTCTGCTGACTTCACCTTCTCCTTCTCCTTCTTCTACTTCTTCTGATTCACCCTCCAGACTTCACCTTCTCCTTCTCCTTCTTCTACTTCTTCTGATTCTCCCTCCAGACTTCACCTTCTCCTTCTCCTTCTTCTGCTTCTTCTGATTCACCCTCCAGACTTCACCTTCTCCTTCTCCTTATTCTGCTTCTTCTGATTCACCCTCCAGACCTCACCTTCTCCTTCTCCTTCTTCTGCTTCTTCTGATTCACCCTCCAGACTTCACCTCCTCCTTCTTCTTCTGATTCACCCTCCAGACTTCACCTTCTCCTTCTCCTTCTTCTACTTCTTCTGATTCACCCTCCAGACTTCATCTTCTCCTTCTCCTTCTTCTGCTTCTTCTGATTCACCCTCCAGACTTCACCTTCTCCTTCTCCTTCTTCTACTTCTTCTGATTGACCCTCCAGACTTCACCTTCTCCTTCTCCTTCTTCTACTTCTTCTGATTCACCCTCCAGACTTCATCTTCTCCTTCTCCTTCTTCTACTTCTTCTGCTTCTCCCTCCAGACTTCACCTTCTCCTTCTCCTTCTTCTGCTTCTTCTGATTCACCCTCCAGACTTCACCTTCTCCTTCTCCTTCTTCTACTTCTTCTGATTCACCCTCCAGACTTCACCTTCTCCTTCTCCTTCTTCTGCTTCTTCTGATTCACCCTCCAGACTTCACCTTCTCCTTCTCCTTCTTCTACTTCTTCTGATTCACCCTCCAGACTTCACCTTCTCCTTCTCCTTCTTCTACGTCTTCTGATTCACCCTCCAGACTTCACCTTCTCCTTCTCCTTCTTCTACGTCTTCTGATTCACCCTCCAGACTTCACCTTCTCCTTCTCCTTCTTCTACTTCTTCTGATTCACCCTCCTTACTTCACCTTCTCCTTCTCCTTCTTCTGCTTCTTCTGATTCACCCTCCAGACTTCACCTTCTCCTTCTCCTTCTTCTGCTTCTTCTGATTCACCCTGCAGACTTCACCTTCTCCTTCTCCTTCGTCTACTTCTTCTGATTCACCGTCCAGACTACACCTTCTCCTTCTCCTTCTTCTACTTCTTCTGCTTCACCCTCCAGACTTCACCTTCTCCTTCTCCTTCTTCTGCTTCTTCTGCTTCACCCTCCTGACTTCATCTTCTCCTTCTCCTTCTTCTACTTCTTCTGATTCACCCTCCAGACTTCACCTTCTCCTTCTCCTTCTTCTGCTTCTTCTGCTTCACCCTCCAGACTTCACCTTCTCCTTCTCCTTCTTCTGCTTCTTCTGCTTCGCCCTCCAGACTTCACCTTCTCCTTCTCATTCTTCTGCTTCTTCTGCTTCACCCTCCAGACTTCACCTTCTCCTTCTCCTTCTTCTGCTTCTTCTGCTGCGCCCTCCAGACTTCACCTTCTCCTTCTCCTTCTTCTGCTTCTTCTGCTTCACCGTCCTGACTTCACCTTCTCCTTCTCCTTCTTCTACTTCTTCTGATTCACCCTCCAGACTTCACCTTCTCCTTCTCATTCTTCTGCTTCTTCTGCTTCACCCTCCAGACTTCACCTTCTCCTTCTCCTTCTTCTGCTTCTTCTGCTGCGCCCTCCAGACTTCACCTTCTCCTTCTCCTTCTTCTGCTTCTTCTGCTTCACCGTCCTGACTTCACCTTCTCCTTCTCCTTCTTCTACTTCTTCTGATTCACCCTCCAGACTTCACCTTCTCCTTCTCATTCTTCTGCTTCTTCTGCTTCACCCTCCAGACTTCACCTTCTCCTTCTCCTTCTTCTGCTTCTTCTGCTGCGCCCTCCAGACTTCACCTTCTCCTTCTCCTTCTTCTGCTTCTTCTGCTTCACCGTCCTGACTTCACCTTCTCCTTCTCCTTCTTCTACTTCTTCTGCTTCACCCCCCTGACTTCACCTGCTCCTTCACCTTCTTCTGCTTCTTCTGATTCACCCTCCTAACTTCACCTTCTCCTTCTCCTTCTTCTGCTTATTCTGATTCACCCTCCTGACTTCACCTTCTCCTTCTCCTTCTTTTGCTTCTGCTGATTCACCCTCCAGACTTCACCTTCTCCTTCTCCTTCTTCTGCTTCTTCTGATTCACCCTCCAGACTTCACCTTCTCCTTCTCCTTCTTCTGCTTCTTCTGATTCACCCTCCAGACCTCACCTTCTCCTTCTCCTTCTTCTACTTCTTCTGATTCACCCTCCAGACTTCATCTTCTCCTTCTCCTTCTTCTGCTTCTTCTGATTCACCCTCCAGACTTCACCTTCTCCTTCTCCTTCTTCTGCTTCTTCTGATTCACCCTCCAGACTTCACCTTCTCCTTCTCCTTCTTCTACTTCTTCTGATTCACCCTTCAGTCTTCACCTTCTCCTTCTCCTTCTTCTGTTTCTTCTGCTTCACCCTCCAGACTTCACCTTCTCCTTCTCCTTCTTCTACTTCTTCTGATTCACCCTCCAGACTTCACCTTCTCCTTCTCCTTCTTCTACTTCTTCTGATTCACCCTTCAGTCTTCACCTTCTCCTTCTCCTTCTTCTGCTTCTTCTGCTTCACCCTCCAGACTTCACCATCTCCTTCTCCTTCTTCTGCTTCTTCTGCTTCGCCCTCCAGACTTCACCTTCTCCTTCTCCTTCTTCTGCTTCTTCTGCTTCACCCTCCAGACTTCACCTTCTCGTTCTCCTTCGTCTACTTCTTCTGATTCACCCTCCAGACTTCACCTTCTCCTTCTCCTTCTTCTACTTCTTCTGATTCACCCTCCAGACTTCACCTTCTCCTTCTCCTTCTTCTACATCTTCTGATTCACCCTCCAGACTTCACCTTCTCCTTCTCCTTCTTCTACTTCTTCTGATTCACCCTCCAGACTTCACCTTCTCCTTCTCCTTCTTCTACTTCTTCTGATTCACCCTCCAGACTTCACCTTCTCCATCTCCTTCTTCTGCTTCTTCTGATTCACCCTCCAGACTTCACCTTCTCCTTCTCCTTATACTGCTTCTTCTGATTCACCCTCCAGACTTCACCTTCTCCTTCTCCTTCTTCTGCTTCTTCTGAATCACCCTCCAGACTTCACCTTCTCCTTCTCCTTCTTCTGCTTCTTCTGATTCACCCTCCAGACTTCACCTTCTCCTTCTCCTTCTTCTACTTCTTCTGATTCACCCTCCAGACTTCACCTTCTCCTTCTCCTTCTTCTGCTTCTTCTGATTCACCCTGCAGACTTCACCTTCTCCTTCTCCTTCGTCTACTTCTTCTGATTCACCGTCCAGACTACACCTTCTCCTTCTCCTTCTTCTACTTCTTCTGATACACCCTCCAGACTTCACCTTCTTCTTCTCCTTTTTCTGCTTCTTCTGATTCACCCTCCAGACTTCACCTTCTCCTTCTCCTTCTTCTACTTCTTCTGATTGACCCTCCAGACTTCACCTTCTCCTTCTCCTTCTTCTACATCTTCTGATTCACGCTCCAGACTTCACCTTCTCCTTCTCCTTCTTCTACTTCTTCTGCTTCTCCCTCCAGACTTCACCTTCTCCTTCTCTTTCTTCTGCTTCTTCTGATTCACCCTCCAGACTTCACCTTCTCCTTCTCCATCTTCTACTTCTTCTGATTCACCCTCCAGACTTCACCTTCTCCTTCTCCTTCTTCTACTTCTTCTGATTCACCCTCCAGACTTCACCTTCTCCTTCTCCTTCTTCTACTTCTTCTGATTCACCCTCCTGACTTCACCTTCTCCTTCTCCTTCTTCTGCTTCTTCTGCTTCACCCTCCAAACTTCACCTTCTCCTTCTCCTTCTTCTGCTTCTTCTGCTTCACCCTCCAGACTTCACCTTCTCCTTCTCCTTCTTCTGCTTCTTCTGCTTCACCCTCCTGACTTCACCTTCTCCTTCTCCTTCTTCTACTTCTTCTGATTCACCCTCCAGACTTCACCTTCTCCTTCTCCTTCTTCTGCTTCTTCTGCTTCACCCTCCAGACTTCACCTTCTCCTTCTCCTTCTTCTGCTTCTTCTGCTTCACTCTCCTGACTTCACCTTCTCCTTCTCCTTCTTCTACTTCTTCTGATTCACCCTCCAGACTTCACCTTCTCCTTCTCCTTCTTCTACTTCTTCTGATTCTCCCTCCAGACTTCACCTTCTCCTTCTCCTTCTTCTGCTTCTTCTGATTCACCCTCCAGACTTCACCTTCTCCTTCTCCTTATTCTGCTTCTTCTGATTCACCCTCCAGACCTCACCTTCTCCTTCTCCTTCTTCTGCTTCTTCTGATTCACCCTCCAGACTTCACCTTCTCCTTCTTCTTCTGATTCACCCTCCAGACTTCACCTTCTCCTTCTCCTTCTTCTACTTCTTCTGATTCACCCTCCAGACTTCATCTTCTCCTTCTCCTTCTTCTGCTTCTTCTGATTCACCCTCCAGACTTCACCTTCTCCTTCTCCTTCTTCTACTTCTTCTGATTGACCCTCCAGACATCACCTTCTCCTTCTCCTTCTTCTACTTCTTCTGATTCACCCTCCAGACTTCATCTTCTCCTTCTCCTTCTTCTACTTCTTCTGCTTCTCCCTCCAGACTTCACCTTCTCCTTCTCCTTCTTCTGCTTCTTCTGATTCACCCTCCAGACTTCACCTTCTCCTTCTCCTTCTTCTACTTCTTCTGATTCACCCTCCAGACTTCACCTTCTCCTTCTCCTTCTTCTGCTTCTACTGATTCATCCTCCAGACTTCACCTTCTCCTTCTCCTTCTTCTGCTTCTTCTGATTCACCCTCCAGACTTCACCTTCTCCTTCTCCTTCTTCTACTTCTTCTGATTCACCCTCCAGACTTCACCTTCTCCTTCTCCTTCTTCTACTTCTTCTGATTCACCCTCCAGACTTCACCTTCTCCATCTCCTTCTTCTGCTTCTTCTGATTCACCCTCCAGACTTCACCTTCTCCTTCTCCTTATACTGCTTCTTCTGATTCACCCTCCAGACTTCACCTTCTCCTTCTCCTTCTTCTGCTTCTTCTGAATCACCCTCCAGACTTCACCTTCTCCTTCTCCTTCTTCTGCTTCTTCTGATTCACCCTCCAGACTTCACCTTCTCCTTCTCCTTCTTCTACTTCTTCTGATTCACCCTCCAGACTTCACCTTCTCCTTCTCCTTCTTCTGCTTCTTCTGATTCACCCTGCAGACTTCACCTTCTCCTTCTCCTTCGTCTACTTCTTCTGATTAACCGTCCAGACTACACCTTCTCCTTCTCCTTCTTCTACTTCTTCTGATTCACCCTCCGGACTTCACCTTCTCCTTCTCCTTCTTCTGCTTCTTCTGATTCACCCTCCAGACTTCACCTTCTCCTTCTCCTTCTTCTACTTCTTCTGATTGACCCTCCAGACTTCACCTTCTCCTTCTCCTTCTTCTACATCTTCTGATTCACGCTCCAGACTTCACCTTCTCCTTCTCCTTCTTCTAATTCTTCTGCTTCTCCCTCCAGACTTCACCTTCTCCTTCTCTTTCTTCTGCTTCTTCTGATTCACCCTCCAGACTTCACCTTCTCCTTCTCCTTCTTCTACTTCTTCTGCTTCGCCCTCCAGACTTCACCTTCTCCTTCTCCTTCTTTTGCTTCTTCTGCTTCACCCTCCAGACTTCACCTTCTCCTTCTCCTTCTTCTGCTTCTTCTGCTTCACTCTGCTGACTTCACCTTCTCCTTCTCCTTCTTCTACTTCTTCTGATTCACCCTCCAGACTTCACCTTCTCCTTCTCCTTCTTCTACTTCTTCTGATTCTCCCTCCAGACTTCACCTTCTCCTTCTCCTTCTTCTGCTTCTTCTGATTCACCCTCCAGACTTCACCTTCTCCTTCTCCTTATTCTGCTTCTTCTGATTCACCCTCCAGACCTCACCTTCTCCTTCTCCTTCTTCTGCTTCTTCTGATTCACCCTCCAGACTTCACCTCCTCCTTCTTCTTCTGATTCACCCTCCAGACTTCACCTTCTCCTTCTCCTTCTTCTACTTCTTCTGATTCACCCTCCAGACTTCATCTTCTCCTTCTCCTTCTTCTGCTTCTTCTGATTCACCCTCCAGACTTCACCTTCTCCTTCTCCTTCTTCTACTTCTTCTGATTGACCCTCCAGACTTCACCTTCTCCTTCTCCTTCTTCTACTTCTTCTGATTCACCCTCCAGACTTCATCTTCTCCTTCTCCTTCTTCTACTTCTTCTGCTTCTCCCTCCAGACTTCACCTTCTCCTTCTCCTTCTTCTGCTTCTTCTGATTCACCCTCCAGACTTCACCTTCTCCTTCTCCTTCTTCTACTTCTTCTGATTCACCCTCCAGACTTCACCTTCTCCTTCTCCTTCTTCTGCTTCTTCTGATTCACCCTCCAGACTTCACCTTCTCCTTCTCCTTCTTCTACTTCTTCTGATTCACCCTCCAGACTTCACCTTCTCCTTCTCCTTCTTCTACGTCTTCTGATTCACCCTCCAGACTTCACCTTCTCCTTCTCCTTCTTCTACGTCTTCTGATTCACCCTCCAGACTTCACCTTCTCCTTCTCCTTCTTCTACTTCTTCTGATTCACCCTCCTTACTTCACCTTCTCCTTCTCCTTCTTCTGCTTCTTCTGATTCACCCTCCAGACTTCACCTTCTCCTTCTCCTTCTTCTGCTTCTTCTGATTCACCCTGCAGACTTCACCTTCTCCTTCTCCTTCGTCTACTTCTTCTGATTCACCGTCCAGACTACACCTTCTCCTTCTCCTTCTTCTACTTCTTCTGCTTCACCCTCCAGACTTCACCTTCTCCTTCTCCTTCTTCTGCTTCTTCTGCTTCACCCTCCTGACTTCATCTTCTCCTTCTCCTTCTTCTACTTCTTCTGATTCACCCTCCAGACTTCACCTTCTCCTTCTCCTTCTTCTGCTTCTTCTGCTTCACCCTCCAGACTTCACCTTCTCCTTCTCCTTCTTCTGCTTCTTCTGCTTCGCCCTCCAGACTTCACCTTCTCCTTCTCATTCTTCTGCTTCTTCTGCTTCACCCTCCAGACTTCACCTTCTCCTTCTCCTTCTTCTGCTTCTTCTGCTGCGCCCTCCAGACTTCACCTTCTCCTTCTCCTTCTTCTGCTTCTTCTGCTTCACCGTCCTGACTTCACCTTCTCCTTCTCCTTCTTCTACTTCTTCTGATTCACCCTCCAGACTTCACCTTCTCCTTCTCATTCTTCTGCTTCTTCTGCTTCACCCTCCAGACTTCACCTTCTCCTTCTCCTTCTTCTGCTTCTTCTGCTGCGCCCTCCAGACTTCACCTTCTCCTTCTCCTTCTTCTGCTTCTTCTGCTTCACCGTCCTGACTTCACCTTCTCCTTCTCCTTCTTCTACTTCTTCTGATTCACCCTCCAGACTTCACCTTCTCCTTCTCATTCTTCTGCTTCTTCTGCTTCACCCTCCAGACTTCACCTTCTCCTTCTCCTTCTTCTGCTTCTTCTGCTGCGCCCTCCAGACTTCACCTTCTCCTTCTCCTTCTTCTGCTTCTTCTGCTTCACCGTCCTGACTTCACCTTCTCCTTCTCCTTCTTCTACTTCTTCTGCTTCACCCCCCTGACTTCACCTGCTCCTTCACCTTCTTCTGCTTCTTCTGATTCACCCTCCTAACTTCACCTTCTCCTTCTCCTTCTTCTGCTTCTTCTGATTCACCCTCCTGACTTCACCTTCTCCTTCTCCTTCTTTTGCTTCTGCTGATTCACCCTCCAGACTTCACCTTCTCCTTCTCCTTCTTCTGCTTCTTCTGATTCACCCTCCAGACTTCACCTTCTCCTTCTCCTTCTTCTGCTTCTTCTGATTCACCCTCCAGACCTCACCTTCTCCTTCTCCTTCTTCTACTTCTTCTGATTCACCCTCCAGACTTCATCTTCTCCTTCTCCTTCTTCTGCTTCTTCTGATTCACCCTCCAGACTTCACCTTCTCCTTCTCCTTCTTCTGCTTCTTCTGATTCACCCTCCAGACTTCACCTTCTCCTTCTCCTTCTTCTACTTCTTCTGATTCACCCTTCAGTCTTCACCTTCTCCTTCTCCTTCTTCTGTTTCTTCTGCTTCACCCTCCAGACTTCACCTTCTCCTTCTCCTTCTTCTACTTCTTCTGATTCACCCTCCAGACTTCACCTTCTCCTTCTCCTTCTTCTACTTCTTCTGATTCACCCTTCAGTCTTCACCTTCTCCTTCTCCTTCTTCTGCTTCTTCTGCTTCACCCTCCAGACTTCACCATCTCCTTCTCCTTCTTCTGCTTCTTCTGCTTCGCCCTCCAGACTTCACCTTCTCCTTCTCCTTCTTCTGCTTCTTCTGCTTCACCCTCCAGACTTCACCTTCTCGTTCTCCTTCGTCTACTTCTTCTGATTCACCCTCCAGACTTCACCTTCTCCTTCTCCTTCTTCTACTTCTTCTGATTCACCCTCCAGACTTCACCTTCTCCTTCTCCTTCTTCTACATCTTCTGATTCACCCTCCAGACTTCACCTTCTCCTTCTCCTTCTTCTACTTCTTCTGATTCACCCTCCAGACTTCACCTTCTCCTTCTCCTTCTTCTACTTCTTCTGATTCACCCTCCAGACTTCACCTTCTCCATCTCCTTCTTCTGCTTCTTCTGATTCACCCTCCAGACTTCACCTTCTCCTTCTCCTTATACTGCTTCTTCTGATTCACCCTCCAGACTTCACCTTCTCCTTCTCCTTCTTCTGCTTCTTCTGAATCACCCTCCAGACTTCACCTTCTCCTTCTCCTTCTTCTGCTTCTTCTGATTCACCCTCCAGACTTCACCTTCTCCTTCTCCTTCTTCTACTTCTTCTGATTCACCCTCCAGACTTCACCTTCTCCTTCTCCTTCTTCTGCTTCTTCTGATTCACCCTGCAGACTTCACCTTCTCCTTCTCCTTCGTCTACTTCTTCTGATTCACCGTCCAGACTACACCTTCTCCTTCTCCTTCTTCTACTTCTTCTGATACACCCTCCAGACTTCACCTTCTTCTTCTCCTTTTTCTGCTTCTTCTGATTCACCCTCCAGACTTCACCTTCTCCTTCTCCTTCTTCTACTTCTTCTGATTGACCCTCCAGACTTCACCTTCTCCTTCTCCTTCTTCTACATCTTCTGATTCACGCTCCAGACTTCACCTTCTCCTTCTCCTTCTTCTACTTCTTCTGCTTCTCCCTCCAGACTTCACCTTCTCCTTCTCTTTCTTCTGCTTCTTCTGATTCACCCTCCAGACTTCACCTTCTCCTTCTCCATCTTCTACTTCTTCTGATTCACCCTCCAGACTTCACCTTCTCCTTCTCCTTCTTCTACTTCTTCTGATTCACCCTCCAGACTTCACCTTCTCCTTCTCCTTCTTCTACTTCTTCTGATTCACCCTCCTGACTTCACCTTCTCCTTCTCCTTCTTCTGCTTCTTCTGCTTCACCCTCCAAACTTCACCTTCTCCTTCTCCTTCTTCTGCTTCTTCTGCTTCACCCTCCAGACTTCACCTTCTCCTTCTCCTTCTTCTGCTTCTTCTGCTTCACCCTCCTGACTTCACCTTCTCCTTCTCCTTCTTCTACTTCTTCTGATTCACCCTCCAGACTTCACCTTCTCCTTCTCCTTCTTCTGCTTCTTCTGCTTCACCCTCCAGACTTCACCTTCTCCTTCTCTTTCTTCTGCTTCTTCTGCTTCACTCTCCTGACTTCACCTTCTCCTTCTCCTTCTTCTACTTCTTCTGATTCACCCTCCAGACTTCACCTTCTCCTTCTCCTTCTTCTACTTCTTCTGATTCTCCCTCCAGACTTCACCTTCTCCTTCTCCTTCTTCTGCTTCTTCTGATTCACCCTCCAGACTTCACCTTCTCCTTCTCCTTATTCTGCTTCTTCTGATTCACCCTCCAGACCTCACCTTCTCCTTCTCCTTCTTCTGCTTCTTCTGATTCACCCTCCAGACTTCACCTTCTCCTTCTTCTTCTGATTCACCCTCCAGACTTCACCTTCTCCTTCTCCTTCTTCTACTTCTTCTGATTCACCCTCCAGACTTCATCTTCTCCTTCTCCTTCTTCTGCTTCTTCTGATTCACCCTCCAGACTTCACCTTCTCCTTCTCCTTCTTCTACTTCTTCTGATTGACCCTCCAGACATCACCTTCTCCTTCTCCTTCTTCTACTTCTTCTGATTCACCCTCCAGACTTCATCTTCTCCTTCTCCTTCTTCTACTTCTTCTGCTTCTCCCTCCAGACTTCACCTTCTCCTTCTCCTTCTTCTGCTTCTTCTGATTCACCCTCCAGACTTCACCTTCTCCTTCTCCTTCTTCTACTTCTTCTGATTCACCCTCCAGACTTCACCTTCTCCTTCTCCTTCTTCTGCTTCTTCTGATTCACCCTCCAGACTTCACCTTCTCCTTCTCCTTCTTCTACTTCTTCTGATTCACCCTCCAGACTTCACCTTCTCCTTCTCCTTCTTCTACGTCTTCTGATTCAGCCTCCAGACTTCACCTTCTCCTTCTCCTTCTTCTACGTCTTCTGATTCACCCTCCAGACTTCACCTTCTCCTTCTCCTTCTTCTACTTCTTCTGATTCACCCTCCAGACTTCACCTTCTCCTTCTCCTTCTTCTGCTTCTTCTGATTCACCCTCCAGACTTCACCTTCTCCTTCTCCTTCTTCTACTTCTTCTGATTGACCCTCCAGACTTCACCTTCTCCTTCTCCTTCTTCTACATCTTCTGATTCACGCTCCAGACTTCACCTTCTCCTTCTCCTTCTTCTACTTCTTCTGCTTCTCCCTCCAGACTTCACCTTCTCCTTCTCTTTCTTCTGCTTCTTCTGATTCACCCTCCAGACTTCACCTTCTCCTTCTCCTTCTTCTACTTCTTCTGATTCACCCTCCAGACTTCACCTTCTCCTTCTCCTTCTTCTACTTCTTCTGATTCACCCTCCAGACTTCACCTTCTCCTTCTCCTTCTTCTACTTCTTCTGATTCACCCTCCTGACTTCACCTTCTCCTTCTCCTTCTTCTGCTTCTTCTGCTTCACCCTCCAAACTTCACCTTCTCCTTCTCCTTCTTCTGCTTCTTCTGCTTCACCCTCCAGACTTCACCTTCTCCTTCTCCTTCTTCTGCTTCTTCTGCTTCACCCTCCTGACTTCACCTTCTCCTTCTCCTTCTTCTACTTCTTCTGATTCACCCTCCAGACTTCACCTTCTCCTTCTCCTTCTTCTGCTTCTTCTGCTTCACCCTCCAGACTTCACCTTCTCCTTCTCCTTCTTCTGCTTCTTCTGCTTCACTCTCCTGACTTCACCTTCTCCTTCTCCTTCTTCTACTTCTTCTGATTCACCCTCCAGACTTCACCTTCTCCTTCTCCTTCTTCTACTTCTTCTGATTCTCCCTCCAGACTTCACCTTCTCCTTCTCCTTCTTCTGCTTCTTCTGATTCACCCTCCAGACTTCACCTTCTCCTTCTCCTTATTCTGCTTCTTCTGATTCACCCTCCAGACCTCACCTTCTCCTTCTCCTTCTTCTGCTTCTTCTGATTCACCCTCCAGACTTCACCTTCTCCTTCTTCTTCTGATTCACCCTCCAGACTTCACCTTCTCCTTCTCCTTCTTCTACTTCTTCTGATTCACCCTCCAGACTTCATCTTCTCCTTCTCCTTCTTCTGCTTCTTCTGATTCACCCTCCAGACTTCACCTTCTCCTTCTCCTTCTTCTACTTCTTCTGATTGACCCTCCAGACATCACCTTCTCCTTCTCCTTCTTCTACTTCTTCTGATTCACCCTCCAGACTTCATCTTCTCCTTCTCCTTCTTCTACTTCTTCTGCTTCTCCCTCCATACTTCACCTTCTCCTTCTCCTTCTTCTGCTTCTTCTGATTCACCCTCCAGACTTCACCTTCTCCTTCTCCTTCTTCTACTTCTTCTGATTCACCCTCCAGACTTCACCTTCTCCTTCTCCTTCTTCTGCTTCTTCTGATTCACCCTCCAGACTTCACCTTCTCCTTCTCCTTCTTCTACTTCTTCTGATTCACCCTCCAGACTTCACCTTCTCCTTCTCCTTCTTCTACGTCTTCTGATTCACCCTCCAGACTTCACCTTCTCCTTCTCCTTCTTCTACGTCTTCTGATTCACCCTCCAGACTTCACCTTCTCCTTCTCCTTCTTCTACTTCTTCTGATTCACCCTCCTTACTTCACCTTCTCCTTCTCCTTCTTCTGCTTCTTCTGATTCACCCTCCAGACTTCACCTTCTCCTTCTCCTTCTTCTGCTTCTTCTGATTCACCCTGCAGACTTCACCTTCTCCTTCTCCTTCGTCTACTTCTTCTGATTCACCGTCCAGACTACACCTTCTCCTTCTCCTTCTTCTACTTCTTCTGCTTCACCCTCCAGACTTCACCTTCTCCTTCTCCTTCTTCTGCTTCTTCTGCTTCACCCTCCTGACTTCATCTTCTCCTTCTCCTTCTTCTACTTCTTCTGATTCACCCTCCAGACTTCACCTTCTCCTTCTCCTTCTTCTGCTTCTTCTGCTTCACCCTCCAGACTTCACCTTCTCCTTCTCCTTCTTCTGCTTCTTCTGCTTCGCCCTCCAGACTTCACCTTCTCCTTCTCATTCTTCTGCTTCTTCTGCTTCACCCTCCAGACTTCACCTTCTCCTTCTCCTTCTTCTGCTTCTTCTGCTGCGCCCTCCAGACTTCACCTTCTCCTTCTCCTTCTTCTGCTTCTTCTGCTTCACCGTCCTGACTTCACCTTCTCCTTCTCCTTCTTCTACTTCTTCTGATTCACCCTCCAGACTTCACCTTCTCCTTCTCCTTCTTCTGCTTCTTCTGATTCAACCTCCAGACTTCACCTTCTCCTTCTCCTTCTTCTGCTTCTTCTGATTCACCCTCCAGACTTCACCTTCTCCTTCTCCTTCTTCTACTTCTTCTGATTCACCCTCCAGACTTCATCGTCTCCTTCTCCTTCTTCTGCTTCTACTGATTCATCCTCCAGACTTCACCTTCTCCTTCTCCTTCTTCTGCTTCTTCTGATTCACCCTCCAGACGTCACCTTCTCCTTCTCCTTCTTCTACTTCTTCTGATTCACCCTCCAGACTTCACCTTCTCCTTCTCCTTCTTCTACTTCTTCTGATTCACCCTCCAGACTTCACCTTCTCCATCTCCTTCTTCTGCTTCTTCTGATTCACCCTCCAGACTTCACCTTCTCCTTCTCCTTATACTGCTTCTTCTGATTCACCCTCCAGACTTCACCTTCTCCTTCTCCTTCTTCTACTTCTTCTGATTCACCCTCCAGACTTCACCTTCTCCTTCTCCTTCTTCTGCTTCTTCTGATTCACCCTCCAGACTTCACCTTCTCCTTCTCCTTCTTCTACTTCTTCTGATTGACCCTCCAGACTTCACCTTCTCCTTCTCCTTCTTCTACATCTTCTGATTCACGCTCCAGACTTCACCTTCTCCTTCTCCTTCTTCTACTTCTTCTGCTTCTCCCTCCAGACTTCACCTTCTCCTTCTCTTTCTTCTGCTTCTTCTGATTCACCCTCCAGACTTCACCTTCTCCTTCTCCTTCTTCTACTTCTTCTGATTCACCCTCCAGACTTCACCTTCTCCTTCTCCTTCTTCTACTTCTTCTGATTCACCCTCCAGACTTCACCTTCTCCTTCTCCTTCTTCTACTTCTTCTGATTCACCCTCCTGACTTCACCTTCTCCTTCTCCTTCTTCTGCTTCTTCTGCTTCACCCTCCAAACTTCACCTTCTCCTTCTCCTTCTTCTGCTTCTTCTGCTTCACCCTCCAGACTTCACCTTCTCCTTCTCCTTCTTCTGCTTCTTCTGCTTCACCCTCCTGACTTCACCTTCTCCTTCTCCTTCTTCTACTTCTTCTGATTCACCCTCCAGACTTCACCTTCTCCTTCTCCTTCTTCTGCTTCTTCTGCTTCACCCTCCAGACTTCACCTTCTCCTTCTCCTTCTTAAGCTTCTTCTGCTTCGCCCTCCAGACTTCACCTTCTCCTTCTCCTTCTTTTGCTTCTTCTGCTTCACCCTCCAGACTGCACCTTCTCCTTCTCCTTCTTCTGCTTCTTCTGCTTCACTCTCCTGACTTCACCTTCTCCTTCTCCTTCTTCTACTTCTTCTGATTCACCCTCCAGACTTCACCTTCTCCTTCTCCTTCTTCTACTTCTTCTGATTCTCCCTCCAGACTTCACCTTCTCCTTCTCCTTCTTCTGCTTCTTCTGATTCACCCTCCAGACTTCACCTTCTCCTTCTCCTTATTCTGCTTCTTCTGATTCACCCTCCAGACCTCACCTTCTCCTTCTCCTTCTTCTGCTTCTTCTGATTCACCCTCCAGACTTCACCTTCTCCTTCTTCTTCTGATTCACCCTCCAGACTTCACCTTCTCCTTCTCCTTCTTCTACTTCTTCTGATTCACCCTCCAGACTTCATCTTCTCCTTCTCCTTCTTCTGCTTCTTCTGATTCACCCTCCAGACTTCACCTTCTCCTTCTCCTTCTTCTACTTCTTCTGATTGACCCTCCAGACTTCACCTTCTCCTTCTCCTTCTTCTACTTCTTCTGATTCACCCTCCAGACTTCATCTTCTCCTTCTCCTTCTTCTACTTCTTCTGCTTCTCCCTCCAGACTTCACCTTCTCCTTCTCCTTCTTCTGCTTCTTCTGATTCACCCTCCAGACTTCACATTCTCCTTCTCCTTCTTCTACTTCTTCTGATTCACCCTCCAGACTTCACCTTCTCCTTCTCCTTCTTCTGCTTCTTCTGATTCACCCTCCAGACTTCACCTTCTCCTTCTCCTTCTTCTACTTCTTCTGATTCACCCTCCAGACTTCACCTTCTCCTTCTCCTTCTTCTACGTCTTCTGATTCACCCTCCAGACTTCACCTTCTCCTTCTCCTTCTTCTACGTCTTCTGATTCACCCTCCAGACTTCACCTTCTCCTTCTCCTTCTTCTACTTCTTCTGATTCACCCTCCTTACTTCACCTTCTCCTTCTCCTTCTTCTGCTTCTTCTGATTCACCCTCCAGACTTCACCTGCTCCTTCTCCTTCTTCTGCTTCTTCTGATTCGCCCTCCTGACTTCACCTTCTCCTTCTCCTTCGTCTACTTCTTCTGATTCACCGTCCAGACTACACCTTCTCCTTCTCCTTCTTCTACTTCTTCTGCTTCACCCTCCAGACTTCACCTTCTCCTTCTCCTTCTTCTGCTTCTTCTGCTTCACCCTCCTGACTTCATCTTCTCCTTCTCCTTCTTCTACTTCTTCTGATTCACCCTCCAGACTTCACCTTCTCCTTCTCCTTCTTCTGCTTCTTCTGCTTCACCCTCCAGACTTCACCTTCTCCTTCTCCTTCTTCTGCTTCTTCTGCTTCACCCTCCAGACTTCACCTTCTCGTTCTCCTTCTTCAACTTCTTCTGATTCACCCTCCAGACTTCACCTTCTCCTTCTCCTTCTTCTACTTCTTCTGATTCACCCTCCAGACTTCACCTTCTCCTTCTCCTTCTTCTGCTTCTTCTGCTTCACCCTCCAGACTTCACCTTCTCCTTCTCCTTCTTCTGCTTCTTCTGCTTCACCCTCCAGACTTCACCTTCTCCTTCTCCTTCTTCTGCTTCTTCTGCTTCACCCTCCTGACTTCACCTTCTCCTTCTCCTTCTTCTACTTCTTCTGATTCACCCTCCAGACTTCACCTTCTCCTTCTCCTTCTTCTGCTTCTTCTGCTTCACCCTCCAGACTTCACCTTCTCCTTCTCCTTCTTCTGCTTCTTCTGCTTCGCCCTCCAGACTTCACCTTCTCCTTCTCCTTCTTCTGCTTCTTCTGCTTCAACCTCCAGACTTCACCTTCTCCTTCTCCTTCTTCTGCTTCTTCTGCTTCACTCTCCAGACTTCACCTTCTCCTTCTCCTTCTTCTGCTTCTTCTGATTCACCCTCCAGACCTTACCTTCTCCTTCTCCTTCTTCTACTTCTTCTGATTCACCCTCCAGACTTCATCTTCTCCTTCTCCTTCTTCTGCTTCTTCTGATTCACCCTCCAGACTTCACCTTCTCCTTCTCCTTCTTCTGCTTCTTCTGATTCACCCTCCAGACTTCACCTTCTCCTTCTCTTTCTTCTACTTCTTCTGATTCACCCTCCAGACTTCAACTTCTCCTTCTCCTTCTTCTACTTCTTCTACTTCTCCCTCCAGACTTCACCATCTCCTTCTCCTTCTTCTGCTTCTTCTGATTCACCCTCCAGACTTCACATTCTCCTTCTCCTTCTTCTACTTCTTCTGATTCACCCTCCAGACTTCACCTTCTCCTTCTCCTTCTTCTACGTCTTCTGATTCACCCTCCAGACTTCACCTTCTCCTTCTCCTTCTTCTACTTCTTCTGATTCACCCTCCTTACTTCACCTTCTCCTTCTCCTTCTTCTGCTTCTTCTGCTTCACCCTCCAGACTTCACCTTCTCCTTCTCCTTCTTCTGCTTCTTCTGATTCACCCTCCAGACTTCACCTTCTCCTTCTCCTTCTTCTACTTCTTCTGATTCTCCCTCCAGACTTCACCTTCTCCTTCTCCTTCTTCTGCTTCTTCTGATTCACCCTCCAGACTTCACCTTCTCCTTCTCCTTATTCTGCTTCTTCTGATTCACCCTCCAGACCTCACCTTCTCCTTCTCCTTCTTCTGCTTCTTCTGATTCACCCTCCAGACTTCACCTTCTCCTTCTTCTTCTGATTCACCCTCCAGACTTCACCTTCTCCTTCTCCTTCTTCTACTTCTTCTGATTCACCCTCCAGACTTCATCTTCTCCTTCTCCTTCTTCTGCTTCTTCTGATTCACCCTCCAGACTTCACCTTCTCCTTCTCCTTCTTCTACTTCTTCTGATTGACCCTCCAGACTTCACCTTCTCCTTCTCCTTCTTCTACTTCTTCTGATTCACCCTCCAGACTTCATCTTCTCCTTCTCCTTCTTCTACTTCTTCTGCTTCTCCCTCCAGACTTCACCTTCTCCTTCTCCTTCTTCTGCTTCTTCTGATTCACCCTCCAGACTTCACCTTCTCCTTCTCCTTCTTCTACTTCTTCTGATTCACCCTCCAGACTTCACCTTCTCCTTCTCCTTCTTCTGCTTCTTCTGATTCACCCTCCAGACTTCACCTTCTCCTTCTCCTTCTTCTACTTCTTCTGATTCACCCTCCAGACTTCACCTTCTCCTTCTCCTTCTTCTACGTCTTCTGATTCACCCTCCAGACTTCACCTTCTCCTTCTCCTTCTTCTACGTCTTCTGATTCACCCTCCAGACTTCACCTTCTCCTTCTCCTTCTTCTACTTCTTCTGATTCACCCTCCTTACTTCACCTTCTCCTTCTCCTTCTTCTGCTTCTTCTGATTCACCCTCCAGACTTCACCTTCTCCTTCTCCTTCTTCTGCTTCTTCTGATTCACCCTGCAGACTTCACCTTCTCCTTCTCCTTCGTCTACTTCTTCTGATTCACCCTCCAGACTTCACCTTCTCCTTCTCCTTCTTCTGCTTCTTCTGATTCACCCTCCAGACTTCACCTTCTCCTTCTCCTTTTTCTGCTTCTTCTGATTCACCCTCCAGACTTCACCTTCTCCTTCTCCTTCTTCTGCTTCTTCTGATTCACCCTCCAGACTTCACCTTCTCCTTCTTCTTCTGATTCACCCTCCAGACTTCACCTTCCCCTTCTCCTTCTTCTACTGCTTCTGATTCACCCTCCAGACTTCACCTTCTCCTTCTCCTTCTTCTGCTTCTTCTGATTCACCCTGCAGACTTCACCTTCTCCTTCTCCTTCGTCTACTTCTTCTGATTCACCGTCCAGACTACACCTTCTCCTTCTCCTTCTTCTACTTCTTCTGACTCACCCTCCAGACTTCATCTTCTCCTTAACCTTCTTTTGCTTCTTCTGATTTACCCTCCAGACTTCACCTTCTCCTTCTCCTTCTTCTACTTCTTCTGATTGACCCTCCAGACTTCACCTTCTCCTTCTCCTTCTCCTACTTCTTCTGATTCACCCTCCAGACTTCAACTTCTCCTTCTCCTTCTTCTACTTCTTCTGCTTCTCCCTCCAGACTTCACCTTCTCCTTCTCCTTCTTCTGCTTCTTCTGATTCACCCTCCAGACTTCACATTCTCCTTCTCCTTCTTCTACTTCTTCTGATTCACCCTCCAGACTTCACCTTCTCCGTCTCCTTCTTCTACGTCTTCTGATTCACCCTCCAGACTTCACCTTCTCCTTCTCCTTCTTCTACTTCTTCTGATTCACCCTCCTTACTTCACCTTCTCCTTCTCCTTCTTCTGCTTCTTCTGCTTCACCCTCCAGACTTCACCTTCTCCTTCTCCTTCTTCTGCTTCTTCTGCTTCACCCTCCAGACTTCACCTTCTCCTTCTCCTTCTTCTGCTTCTTCTGCTTCACCCTCCTGACTTCACCTTCTCCTTCTCCTTCTTCTACTTCTTCTGATTCACCCTCCAGACTTCACCTTCTCCTTCTCCTTCTTCTGCTTCTTCTGCTTCACCCTCCAGACTTCACCTTCTCCTTCTCCTTCTTCTGCTTCTTCTGCTTCGCCCTCCAGACTTCACCTTCTCCTTCTCCTTCTTCTGCTTCTTCTGCTTCACCCTCCAGACTTCACCTTCTCCTTCTCCTTCTTCTGCTTCTTCTGCTTCACTCTCCTGACTTCACCTTCTCCTTCTCCTTCTTCTACTTCTTCTGATTCACCCTCCAGACTTCATCTTCTCCTTCTCCTTCTTCTGCTTCTTCTGCTTCACCCTCCAGACTTCACCTTCTCCTTCTCCTTCTTCTGCTTCTTCTGCTGCGCCCTCCAGACTTCACCTTCTCCTTCTCCTTCTTCTGCTTCTTCTGCTTCACCGTCCTGACTTCACATTCTCCTTCTCCTTCTTCTACTTCTTCTGCTTCACCCCACTGACTTCACCTGCTCCTTCTCCTTCTTCTGCTTCTTCTGATTCACCCTCCTAACTTCACCTTCTCCTTCTCCTTCTTCTGCTTCTTCTGATTCACCCTCCTGACTTCACCTTCTCCTTCTCCTTCTTTTGCTTCTTCTGATTCACCCTCCAGACTTCACCTTCTCCTTCTCCTTCTTCTGCTTCTTCTGATTCACCCTCCAGACTTCACCTTCTCCTTCTCCTTCTTCTGCTTCTTCTGATTCACCCTCCAGACCTCACCTTCTCCTTCTCCTTCTTCTACTTCTTCTGATTCACCCTCCAGACTTCATCTTCTCCTTCTCCTTCTTCTGCTTCTTCTGATTCACCCTCCAGACTTCACCTTCTCCTTCTCCTTCTTCTGCTTCTTCTGATTCTCCCTCCAGACTTCACCTTCTCCTTCTCCTTCTTCTACTTCTTCTGATTCACCCTCCAGACTTCACCTTCTCCTTCTCCTTCTTCTACTTCTTCTGATTCACCCTTCAGTCTTCACCTTCTCCTTCTCCTTCTTCTGTTTCTTCTGCTTCACCCTCCAGACTTCACCTTCTCCTTCTCTTTCTTCTGCTTCTTCTGATTCACCCTCCAGACTTCACCTTCTCCTTCTCCTTCTTCTGATTCTTCTGTTTCACCCTCCAGACTTCACCTTCTCCTTCTCCTTCTTCTGCTTCTTCTGCTTCACCCTCCAGATTTCACCTTCTCCTTCTCCTTCTTCTGCTTCTTCTGCTTCACTCTCCTGACTTCACCTTCTCCTTCTCCTTCTTCTACTTCTTCTGATTCACCCTCCAGACTTCACCTTCTCCTTCTCCTTCTTCTGCTTCTTCTGCTTCACCCTCCAGACTTCACCTTCTCCTTCTCCTTCTTCTGCTGCTTCTGCTGCGCCCTCCAGACTTCACCTTCTCCTTCTCCTTCTTCTGCCGCTTCTGCTTCACCGTCCTGACTTCACCTTCTCCTTCTCCTTCTTCTACTTCTTCTGCTTCTCCCCCCTGACTTCACCTGCTCCTTCTCCTTCTTCTGCTTCTTCTGATTCACCCTCCTAACTTCACCTTCTCCTATCCTTCTTCTGCTTCTTCTGATTCACCCTCCTGACTTCACCTTCTCCTTCTCCTTCTTTTGCTTCTTCTGATTCACCCTCCAGACATCACCTTCTCCTTCTCCTTCTTCTGCTTCTTCTGATTCACCCTCCAGACTTCACCTTCTCCTTCTCCTTCTTATGCTTCTTCTGATTCACCCTCCAGACCTCACCTTCTCCTTCTCCTTCTTCTACTTCTTCTGATTCACCCTCCAGACTTCATCTTCTCCTTCTCCTTCTTCTGCTTCTTCTGATTCACCCTCCAGACTTCACCTTCTCCTTCTCCTTCTTCTGCTTCTTCTGATTCACCCTCCAGACTTCACCTTCTCCTTCTCCTTCTTCTACTTCTTCTGATTCACCCTCCAGACCTCACCTTCTCCTAATCCTTCTTCTACTTCTTCTGATTCACCCTTCAGTCTTCACCTTCTCCTTCTCCTTCTTCTGTTTCTTCTGCTTCACCCTCCAGACTTCACCTTCTCCTTCTCTTTCTTCTGCTTCTTCTCATTCACCCTCCAGACTTCACCATCTCCTTCTCCTTCTTCTGATTCTTCTGATTCACCCTCCAGACTTCACCTTCTCCTTCTCCTTCTTCTGCTTCTTCTGAATCACCCTCCTGACTTCACCTTCTCCTTCTCCTTCTTCTACTTCTTCTGATTCACCCTCCTTACTTCACCTTCTCCTTCTCCTTCTTCTGCTTCTTCTGCTTCACCCTCCAGACTTCACCTTCTCCTTCTCCTTCTTCTGCTTCTTCTGCTTCACTCTCCTGACTTCACCTTCTCCTTCTCCTTCTTCTACTTCTTCTGATTCACCCTCCAGACTTCATCTTCTCCTTCTCCTTCTTCTGCTTCTTCTGCTTCACCCTCCAGACTTCACCTTCTCCTTCTCCTTCTTCTGCTTCTTCTGCTGCGCCCTCCAGACTTCACCTTCTCCTTCTCCTTCTTCTGCTTCTTCTGCTTCACCGTCCTGACCTCACATTCTCCTTCTCCTTCTTCTACTTCTTCTGCTTCACCCCACTGACTTCACCTGCTCCTTCTCCTTCTTCTGCTTCTTCTGATTCACCCTCCTAACTTCACCTTCTCCTTCTCCTTCTTCTGCTTCTTCTGATTCACCCTCCTGACTTCACCTTCTCCTTCTCCTTCTTTTGCTTCTTCTGATTCACCCTCCAGACTTCACCTTCTCCTTCTCCTTCTTCTGCTTCTTCTGATTCACCCTCCAGACTTCACCTTCTCCTTCTCCTTCTTCTGCTTCTTCTGATTCACCCTCCAGACCTCACCTTCTCCTTCTCCTTCTTCTACTTCTTCTGATTCACCCTCCAGACTTCATCTTCTCCTTCTCCTTCTTATGCTTCTTCTGATTCACCCTCCAGACTTCACCTTCTCCTTCTCCTTCTTCTGCTTCTTCTGATTCTCCCTCCAGACTTCACCTTCTCCTTCTCCTTCTTCTACTTCTTCTGATTCACCCTCCAGACTTCACCTTCTCCTTCTCCTTCTTCTACTTCTTCTGATTCACCCTTCAGTCTTCACCTTCTCCTTCTCCTTCTTCTGTTTCTTCTGCTTCACCCTCCAGACTTCACCTTCTCCTTCTCTTTCTTCTGCTTCTTCTGATTCACCCTCCAGACTTCACCTTCTCCTTCTCCTTCTTCTGATTCTTCTGTTTCACCCTCCAGACTTCACCTTCTCCTTCTCCTTCTTCTGCTTCTTCTGCTTCACCCTCCAGATTTCACCTTCTCCTTCTCCTTCTTCTGCTTCTTCTGCTTCACTCTCCTGACTTCACCTTCTCCTTCTCCTTCTTCTACTTCTTCTGATTCACCCTCCAGACTTCACCTTCTCCTTCTCCTTCTTCTGCTTCTTCTGCTTCACCCTCCAGACTTCACCTTCTCCTTCTCCTTCTTCTGCTGCTTCTGCTGCGCCCTCCAGACTTCACCTTCTCCTTCTCCTTCTTCTGCCGCTTCTGCTTCACCGTCCTGACTTCACCTTCTCCTTCTCCTTCTTCTACTTCTTCTGCTTCTCCCCCCTGACTTCACCTGCTCCTTCTCCTTCTTCTGCTTCTTCTGATTCACCCTCCTAACTTCACCTTCTCCTATCCTTCTTCTGCTTCTTCTGATTCACCCTCCTGACTTCACCTTCTCCTTCTCCTTCTTTTGCTTCTTCTGATTCACCCTCCAGACATCACCTTCTCCTTCTCCTTCTTCTGCTTCTTCTGATTCACCCTCCAGACTTCACCTTCTCCTTCTCCTTCTTATGCTTCTTCTGATTCACCCTCCAGACCTCACCTTCTCCTTCTCCTTCTTCTACTTCTTCTGATTCACCCTCCAGACTTCATCTTCTCCTTCTCCTTCTTCTGCTTCTTCTGATTCACCCTCCAGACTTCACCTTCTCCTTCTCCTTCTTCTGCTTCTTCTGATTCACCCTCCAGACTTCACCTTCTCCTTCTCCTTCTTCTACTTCTTCTGATTCACCCTCCAGACCTCACCTTCTCCTAATCCTTCTTCTACTTCTTCTGATTCACCCTTCAGTCTTCACCTTCTCCTTCTCCTTCTTCTGTTTCTTCTGCTTCACCCTCCAGACTTCACCTTCTCCTTCTCTTTCTTCTGCTTCTTCTCATTCACCCTCCAGACTTCACCATCTCCTTCTCCTTCTTCTGATTCTTCTGATTCACCCTCCAGACTTCACCTTCTCCTTCTCCTTCTTCTGCTTCTTCTGAATCACCCTCCTGACTTCACCTTCTCCTTCTCCTTCTTCTACTTCTTCTGATTCACCCTCCTTACTTCACCTTCTCCTTCTCCTTCTTCTACTGCTTCTGCTTCACCCTCCAGACTTCACCTTCTCCTTCTCCTTCTTCTACTTCTTCTGATTCACCCTCCAGACTTCACCTTCTCCTTCTACTTCTTCTGCTTCTTCTGATTCACCCTCCAGACTTCACCTTCTCCTTCTCCTTATTCTGCTTCTTCTGATTCACCCTCCAGACTTCACCTTCTCCTTCTCCTTCTTCTGCTTCTTCTGATTCACCCTCCAGACTTCACCTTCTCCTTCTCCTTCTTCTGCTTCTTCTGATTCACCCTCCAGACTTCACCTTCTCCTTCTCCTTCTTCTACTTCTTCTGATTCACCCTCCAGACTTCATCGTCTCCTTCTCCTTCTTCTGCTTCTTCTGATTCACCCTCCAGACTTCACCTTCTCCTTCTCCTTCTTCTGCTTCTTCTGATTCACCCTCCAGACTTCACCTTCTCCTTCTCCTTCTTCTACTTCTTCTGATTCACCCTCCAGACTTCACCTTCTCCTTCTCCTTCTTCTACTTCTTCTGATTCACCCTCCAGACTTCACCTTCTCCTTCTCCTTCTTCTGCTTCTTCTGATTCACCCTCCAGACTTCACCTTCTCCTTCTCCTTATTCTGCTTCTTCTGATTCACCCTCCAGACTTCACCTTCTCCTTCTCCTTCTTCTGCTTCTTCTGATTCACCCTCCAGACTTCACCTTCTCCTTCTCCTTCTTCTGCTTCTTCTGATTCACCCTCCAGACTTCACCTTCTCCTTCTGCTTCTTCTACTTCTTCTGATTCACCCTCCAGACTTCACCTTCCCCTTCTCCTTCTTCTGCTTTTTCTGCTTCGCCCTCCAGACTTCACCTTCTCCTTCTCCTTCTTCTGCTTCTTCTGATTCACCCTCCAGACTTCACCTTCTCCTTCTCCTTCTTCTGCTTCTTCTGCTTCACTCTCCTGACTTCACCTTCTCCTTCTCCTTCTTCTACTTCTTCTGATTCACCCTCCAGACTTCACCTTCTCCTTCTCCTTCTTCTGCTTCTTCTGCTTCACCCTCCTGACTTCACCTTCTCCTTCTCCTTCTTCTACTTCTTCTGCTTCACCCCCCTGACTTCACCTGCTCCTTCTCCTTTTTCTGCATCTTCTGATTCACCCTCCTAACTTTACCTTCTGCTTCTCCTTCTTCTGCTTCTTCTGATTCACCCTCCTGACTTCACCTTCTTCTTCTCCTTCTTCTGCTTCTTCTAATTCACCCTCCAGACTTCACCTTCTCCTTCTCCTTCTTCAGCTTCTTCTGATTCACCCTCCAGACTTCACCTTCTCCTTCTCCTTCTTCTGCTTCTTCTGATTCACCCTCCTAACTTCACCTTCTCCTTCTCCTTCTTCTGCTTCTTCTGATTCACCCTCCTGACTTCACCTTCTCCTTCTCCTTCTTCTGCTTCTTCTGATTCACCCTCCAGACTTCACCTTCTCCTTCTCCTTCTTCTGCTTCTTCTGATTCACCCTCCAGACTTCACCTTCTCCTTCTCCTTCTTCTGCTTCTTCTGATTCACACTCCAGACCTCACCTTCTCCTTCTACTTCTTCTACTTCTTCTGATTCACCCTCCAGACTTCATCTTCTCCTTCTCCTTCTTCTGCTTCTTCTGATTCACCCTCCAGACTTCACCTTCTCCTTCTCCTTCTTCTGCTTCTTCTGATTCACCCTCCAGACTTCACCTTCTCCTTCTCCTTCTTCTACTTCTTCTGATTCGCCCTCCAGACCTCACCTTCTCCTTCTCCTTCTTCTGTTTCTTCTGCTTCACCCTCCAGAATTCACCTTCTCCTTCTCTTTCTTCTGCTTCTTCTGATTCACCCTCCAGACTTCACCTTCTCCTTCTCCTTCTTCTGATTCTTCTGATTCACCCTCCAGACTTCACCTTCTCCTTCTCCTTCTTCTGCTTCTTCTGATTCACCCTCCTGACTTCACCTTCTCCTTCTCCTTCTTCTACTTCTTCTGATTCACCCTCCTGACTTCACCTTCTCCTTCTCCTTCTTCTACTTCTTCTGCTTCACCCTCCAGACTTCACCTTCTCCTTCTCCTTCTTCTACTGCTTCTGATTCACCCTCCAGACTTCACCTTCTCCTTCTCCTTCTTCTACTTCTTCTGATTCACCCTCCAGACTTCACCATCTCCTTCTCCTTCTTCTACTTCTTCTGATTCACCCTCCAGACTTCACCTTCTCCTTCTCCTTCTTCTGCTTCTTCTGATTCACCCTCCAGACTTTACCTTCTCCTTCTCCTTATTCTGCTTCTTCGGATTCACACTCCAGACTTCACCTTCTCCTTCTCCTTCTTCTGCTTCTTCTGATTCACCCTCCAGACATCACCTTCTCCTTCTGCTTCTTCTACTTCTTCTGATTCACCCTCCAGACTTCACCTTCCCCTTCTCCTTCTTCTGCTTTTTCTGCTTCGCCCTCCAGACTTCACCTTCTCCTTCTCCTTCTTCTGCTTCTTCTGCTTCACCCTCCAGACTTCACCTTCTCCTTCTCCTTCTTCTGCTTCTTCTGCTTCACTCTCCTGACTTCACCTTCTCCTTCTCCTTCTTCTACTTCTTCTGATTCACCCTCCAGACTTCACCTTCTCCTTCTCCTTCTTCTGCTTCTTCTGCTTCACCCTCCTGACTTCACCTTCTCCTTCTCCTTCTTCTACTTCTTCTGCTTCACCCCCCTGACTTCACCTGCTCCTTCTCCTTCTTCTGCTTCTTCTGATTCACCCTCCTAACTTTACCTTCTGCTTCTCCTTCTTCTGCTTCTTCTGATTCACCCTCCTGACTTCACCTTCTCCTTCTCCTTCTTCTGCTTCTTCTAATTCACCCTCCAGACTTCACCTTCTCCTTCTCCTTCTTCAGCTTCTTCTGATTCACCCTCCAGACTTCACCTTCTCCTTCTCCTTCTTCTGCTTCTTCTGATTCACCCTCCTAACTTCACCTTCTCCTTCTCCTTCTTCTGCTTCTTCTGATTCACCCTCCTGACTTCACCTTCTCCTTCTCCTTCTTCTGCTTCTTCTGATTCACCCTCCAGACTTCACCTTCTCCTTCTCCTTCTTCTGCTTCTTCTGATTCACCCTCCAGACTTCACCTTCTCCTTCTCCTTCTTCTGCTTCTTCTGATTCACCCTCCAGACTTCACCTTCTCCTTCTCCTTCTTCTACTTCTTCTGATTCGCCCTCCAGACCTCACCTTCTCCTTCTCCTTCTTCTACTTCTTCTGATTCACCCTCCAGTCTTCACCTTCTCCTTCTCCTTCTTCTGTTTCTTCTGCTTCACCCTCCAGAATTCACCTTCTCCTTCTCTTTCTTCTGCTTCTTCTGATTCACCCTCCAGACTTCACCTTCTCCTTCTCCTTCTTCTGATTCTTCTGATTTACCCTCCAGACTTCACCTTCTCCTTCTCCTTCTTCTGCTTCTTCTGATTCACCCTCCTTACTTCACCTTCTCCTTCTCCTTCTTCTACTTCTTCTGATTCACCCTCCTGACTTCACCTTCTCCTTCTCCTTCTTCTACTTCTTCTGCTTCACCCTCCAGACTTCACCTTCTCCTTCTCCTTCTTCTGCTTCTTCTGATTCACCCTCCTAACTTCACCTTCTCCTTCTCCTTCTTCTGCTTCTTCTGATTCACCCTCCTGACTTCACCTTCTCCTTCTCCTTCTTTTGCTTCTTCTGATTCACCCTCCAGACTTCACCTTCTCCTTCTCCTTCTTCTGCTTCTTCTGATTCACCCTCCAGACTTCACCTTCTCCTTCTCCTTCTTCTGCTTCTTCTGATTCACCCTCCAGACCTCACCTTCTCCTTCTCCTTCTTCTACTTCTTCTGATTCACCCTCCAGACTTCATCTTCTCCTTCTCCTTCTTCTGCTTCTTCTGATTCACCCTCCAGACTTCACCTTCTCCTTCTCCTTCTTCTGCTTCTTCTGATTCTCCCTCCAGACTTCACCTTCTCCTTCTCCTTCTTCTACTTCTTCTGATTCACCCTCCAGACTTCACCTTCTCCTTCTCCTTCTTCTACTTCTTCTGATTCACCCTTCAGTCTTCACCTTCTCCTTCTCCTTCTTCTGTTTCTTCTGCTTCACCCTCCAGACTTCACCTTCTCCTTCTCTTTCTTCTGCTTCTTCTGATTCACCCTCCAGACTTCACCTTCTCCTTCTCCTTCTTCTGATTCTTCTGTTTCACCCTCCAGACTTCACCTTCTCCTTCTCCATCTTCTGCTTCTTCTGCTTCACACTCCTGACTTCACCTTCTCCTTCTCCTTCTTCTACCTCTTCTGATTCACCCTCCAGACTTCACCTTCTCCTTCTCCTTCTTCAGCTTCTTCTGCTTCACCCTCCAGACTTCACCTTCTCCTTCTCCTTCTTCTGCTTCTTCTGCTTCGCCCTCCAGACTTCACCTTCTCCTTCTCCTTCTTCTGCTTCTTCTGCTTCACCCTCCAGATTTCACCTTCTCCTTCTCCTTCTTCTGCTTCTTCTGCTTCACTCTCCTGACTTCACCTTCTCCTTCTCCTTCTTCTACTTCTTCTGATTCACCCTCCAGACTTCACCTTCTCCTTCTCCTTCTTCTGCTTCTTCTGCTTCACCCTCCAGACTTCACCTTCTCCTTCTCCTTCTTCTGCTGCTTCTGCTGCGCCCTCCAGACTTCACCTTCTCCTTCTCCTTCTTCTGCCGCTTCTGCTTCACCGTCCTGACTTCACCTTCTCCTTCTCCTTCTTCTACTTCTTCTGCTTCTCCCCCCTGACTTCACCTGCTCCTTCTCCTTCTTCTGCTTCTTCTGATTCACCCTCCTAACTTCACCTTCTCCTATCCTTCTTCTGCTTCTTCTGATTCACCCTCCTGACTTCACCTTCTCCTTCTCCTTCTTTTGCTTCTTCTGATTCACCCTCCAGACATCACCTTCTCCTTCTCCTTCTTCTGCTTCTTCTGATTCACCCTCCAGACTTCACCTTCTCCTTCTCCTTCTTATGCTTCTTCTGATTCACCCTCCAGACCTCACCTTCTCCTTCTCCTTCTTCTACTTCTTCTGATTCACCCTCCAGACTTCATCTTCTCCTTCTCCTTCTTCTGCTTCTTCTGATTCACCCTCCAGACTTCACCTTCTCCTTCTCCTTCTTCTGCTTCTTCTGATTCACCCTCCAGACTTCACCTTCTCCTTCTCCTTCTTCTACTTCTTCTGATTCACCCTCCAGACCTCACCTTCTCCTAATCCTTCTTCTACTTCTTCTGATTCACCCTTCAGTCTTCACCTTCTCCTTCTCCTTCTTCTGTTTCTTCTGCTTCACCCTCCAGACTTCACCTTCTCCTTCTCTTTCTTCTGCTTCTTCTCATTCACCCTCCAGACTTCACCTTCTCCTTCTCCTTCTTCTGATTCTTCTGATTCACCCTCCAGACTTCACCTTCTCCTTCTCCTTCTTCTGCTTCTTCTGAATCACCCTCCTGACTTCACCTTCTCCTTCTCCTTCTTCTACTTCTTCTGATTCACCCTCCTTACTTCACCTTCTCCTTCTCCTTCTTCTACTTCTTCTGCTTCACCCTCCAGACTTCACCTTCTCCTTCTCCTTCTTCTACTTCTTCTGATTCACCCTCCAGACTTCACCTTCTCCTTCTACTTCTTCTGCTTCTTCTGATTCACCCTCCAGACTTCACCTTCTCCTTCTCCTTATTCTGCTTCTTCTGATTCACCCTCCAGACTTCACCTTCTCCTTCTCCTTCTTCTGCTTCTTCTGATTCACCCTCCAGACTTCACCTTCTCCTTCTCCTTCTTCTGCTTCTTCTGATTCACCCTCCAGACTTCACCTTCTCCTTCTCCTTCTTCTACTTCTTCTGATTCACCCTCCAGACTTCATCGTCTCCTTCTCCTTCTTCTGCTTCTTCTGATTCACCCTCCAGACTTCACCTTCTCCTTCTCCTTCTTCTGCTTCTTCTGATTCACCCTCCAGACTTCACCTTCTCCTTCTCCTTCTTCTACTTCTTCTGATTCACCCTCCAGACTTCACCTTCTCCTTCTCCTTCTTCTACTTCTTCTGATTCACCCTCCAGACTTCACCTTCTCCTTCTCCTTCTTCTGCTTCTTCTGATTCACCCTCCAGACTTCACCTTCTCCTTCTCCTTATTCTGCTTCTTCTGATTCACCCTCCAGACTTCACCTTCTCCTTCTCCTTCTTCTGCTTCTTCTGATTCACCCTCCAGACTTCACCTTCTCCTTCTCCTTCTTCTGCTTCTTCTGATTCACCCTCCAGACTTCACCTTCTCCTTCTGCTTCTTCTACTTCTTCTGATTCACCCTCCAGACTTCACCTTCCCCTTCTCCTTCTTCTGCTTTTTCTGCTTCGCCCTCCAGACTTCACCTTCTCCTTCTCCTTCTTCTGCTTCTTCTGATTCACCCTCCAGACTTCACCTTCTCCTTCTCCTTCTTCTGCTTCTTCTGCTTCACTCTCCTGACTTCACCTTCTCCTTCTCCTTCTTCTACTTCTTCTGATTCACCCTCCAGACTTCACCTTCTCCTTCTCCTTCTTCTGCTTCTTCTGCTTCACCCTCCTGACTTCACCTTCTCCTTCTCCTTCTTCTACTTCTTCTGCTTCACCCCCCTGACTTCACCTGCTCCTTCTCCTTTTTCTGCATCTTCTGATTCACCCTCCTAACTTTACCTTCTGCTTCTCCTTCTTCTGCTTCTTCTGATTCACCCTCCTGACTTCACCTTCTCCTTCTCCTTCTTCTGCTTCTTCTAATTCACCCTCCAGACTTCACCTTCTCCTTCTCCTTCTTCAGCTTCTTCTGATTCACCCTCCAGACTTCACCTTCTCCTTCTCCTTCTTCTGCTTCTTCTGATTCACCCTCCTAACTTCACCTTCTCCTTCTCCTTCTTCTGCTTCTTCTGATTCACCCTCCTGACTTCACCTTATTCTTCTCCTTCTTCTGCTTCTTCTGATTCACCCTCCAGACTTCACCTTCTCCTTCTCCTTCTTCTGCTTCTTCTGATTCACCCTCCAGACTTCACCTTCTCCTTCTCCTTCTTCTGCTTCTTCTGATTCACACTCCAGGCCTCACCTTCTCCTTCTACTTCTTCTACTTCTTCTGATTCACCCTCCAGACTTCATCTTCTCCTTCTCCTTCTTCTGCTTCTTCTGATTCACCCTCCAGACTTCACCTTCTCCTTCTCCTTCTTCTGCTTCTTCTGATTCACCCTCCAGACTTCACCTTCTCCTTCTCCTTCTTCTACTTCTTCTGATTCGCCCTCCAGACCTCACCTTCTCCTTCTCCTTCTTCTACTTCTTCTGATTCACCCTCCAGTCTTCACCTTCTCCTTCTCCTTCTTCTGTTTCTTCTGCTTCACCCTCCAGAATTCACCTTCTCCTTCTCTTTCTTCTGCTTCTTCTGATTCACCCTCCAGACTTCACCTTCTCCTTCTCCTTCTTCTGATTCTTCTGATTCACCCTCCAGACTTCACCTTCTCCTTCTCCTTCTTCTGCTTCTTCTGATTCACCCTCCTGACTTCACCTTCTCCTTCTCCTTCTTCTACTTCTTCTGATTCACCCTCCTGACTTCACCTTCTCCTTCTCCTTCTTCTACTTCTTCTGCTTCACCCTCCAGACTTCACCTTCTCCTTCTCCTTCTTCTACTGCTTCTGATTCACCCTCCAGACTTCACCTTCTCCTTCTCCTTCTTCTACTTCTTCTGATTCACCCTCCAGACTTCACCATCTCCTTCTCCTTCTTCTACTTCTTCTGATTCACCCTCCAGACTTCACCTTCTCCTTCTCCTTCTTCTGCTTCTTCTGATTCACCCTCCAGACTTCACCTTCTCCTTCTCCTTATTCTGCTTCTTCGGATTCACACTCCAGACTTCACCTTCTCCTTCTCCTTCTTCTGCTTCTTCTGATTCACCCTCCAGACTTCACCTTCTCCTTCTGCTTCTTCTACTTCTTCTGATTCACCCTCCAGACTTCACCTTCCCCTTCTCCTTCTTCTGCTTTTTCTGCTTCGCCCTCCAGACTTCACCTTCTCCTTCTCCTTCTTCTGCTTCTTCTGCTTCACCCTCCAGACTTCACCTTCTCCTTCTCCTTCTTCTGCTTCTTCTGCTTCACTCTCCTGACTTCACCTTCTCCTTCTCCTTCTTCTACTTCTTCTGATTCACCCTCCAGACTTCACCTTCTCCTTCTCCTTCTTCTGCTTCTTCTGCTTCACCCTCCTGACTTCACCTTCTCCTTCTCCTTCTTCTACTTCTTCTGCTTCACCCCCCTGACTTCACCTGCTCCTTCTCCTTCTTCTGCTTCTTCTGATTCACCCTCCTAACTTTACCTTCTGCTTCTCCTTCTTCTGCTTCTTCTGATTCACCCTCCTGACTTCACCTTCTCCTTCTCCTTCTTCTGCTTCTTCTAATTCACCCTCCAGACTTCACCTTCTCCTTCTCCTTCTTCAGCTTCTTCTGATTCACCCTCCAGACTTCACCTTCTCCTTCTCCTTCTTCTGCTTCTTCTGATTCACCCTCCTAACTTCACCTTCTCCTTCTCCTTCTTCTGCTTCTTCTGATTCACCCTCCTGACTTCACCTTCTCCTTCTCCTTCTTCTGCTTCTTCTGATTCACCCTCCAGACTTCACCTTCTCCTTCTCCTTCTTCTGCTTCTTCTGATTCACCCTCCAGACTTCACCTTCTCCTTCTCCTTCTTCTGCTTCTTCTGATTCACCCTCCAGACTTCACCTTCTCCTTCTCCTTCTTCTACTTCTTCTGATTCGCCCTCCAGACCTCACCTTCTCCTTCTCCTTCTTCTACTTCTTCTGATTCACCCTCCAGTCTTCACCTTCTCCTTCTCCTTCTTCTGTTTCTTCTGCTTCACCCTCCAGAATTCACCTTCTCCTTCTCTTTCTTCTGCTTCTTCTGATTCACCCTCCAGACTTCACCTTCTCCTTCTCCTTCTTCTGATTCTTCTGATTCACCCTCCAGACTTCACCTTCTCCTTCTCCTTCTTCTGCTTCTTCTGATTCACCCTCCTTACTTCACCTTCTCCTTCTCCTTCTTCTACTTCTTCTGATTCACCCTCCTGACTTCACCTTCTCCTTCTCCTTCTTCTACTTCTTCTGCTTCACCCTCCAGACTTCACCTTCTCCTTCTCCTTCTTCTACTGCTTCTGATTCACCCTCCAGACTTCACCTTCTCCTTCTCCTTCTTCTACTTCTTCTGATTCACCCTCCAGACTTTAGCTTCTCCTTCTCCTTCTTCTACTTCTTCTGATTCACCCTCCAGACTTCACCTTCTCCTTCTCCTTCTTCTGCTTCTTCTGATTCACCCTCCAGACTTCACCTTCTCCTTCTCCTTATTCTGCTTCTTCGGATTCACACTCCAGACTTCACCTTCTCCTTCTCCTTCTTCTGCTTCTTCTGATTCACCCTCCAGACTTCACCTTCTCCTTCTCCTTCTTCTGCTTCTTCTGATTCATCCTCCAGACTTCACCTTCTCCTTCTCCTTCTTCTACTTCTTCTGATTCACCCTCCAGACTTCACCTTCTCCTTCTCGTTCTTCTGCTTCTTCTGATTCACCCTCCAGACTTCACCTTCTCCTTCTCCTTCGTCAACGTCTTCTGATTCACCCTCCAGACTACACCTTCTCCTTCTCCTTCTTCTACTTCTTCTGATTCACCCTCCAGACTTCACCTTCTCCTTCTCGTTCTTCTGCTTCTTCTGATTCACCCTCCAGACTTCACCTTCTCCTTCTCCGTCTTCTACTTCTTCTGATTCACCCTCCAGACTTCACCTTCTCCTTCTCCTTCTTCTACTTCTTCTGATTCACCCTCCAGACTTCACCTTCTCCTTCTCCTTCTTCTACTTCTTCTGCTTCTCCCTCCAGACGTCACCTTCTCCTTCTCCTTCTTCTGCTTCTTCTGATTCACCCTCCAGACTTCACCTTCTCCTTCTCCTTCTTCTACTTCTTCTGATTCACCCTCCAGACTTCACCTTCTCCTTCTCCTTCTTCTACTTCTTCTGATTCACCCTCCAGACTTCACCTTCTCCTTCTCCTTCTTCTACTTCTTCCGATTCACCCTCCTGACTTCACCTTCTCCTTCTCCTTCTTCTGCTTCTTCTGCTTCACCCTCCTGACTTCACCTTCTCCTTCTCCTTCTTCTACTTCTTCTGATTCACCCTCCTGACTTCACCTTCTCCTTCTCCTTCTTCTACTTCTTCTGATTCACCCTCCAGACTTCACCTTCTCCTTCTCCTTCTTCTGCTTCTTCTGCTTCGCCCTCCAGACTTCACCTTCTCCTTCTCCTTCTTCTGCTTCTTCTGCTTCACCCTCCAGACTTCACCTTCTCCTTCTCCTTCTTCTGCTTCTTCTGCTTCACTCTCCTGACTTCACCTTCTCCTTCTCCTTCTTCTCCTTCTTCTGATTCACCCTCCAGACTTCACCTTCTCCTTCTCCTTCTTCTGCTTCTTCTGCTGCGCCCTCCAGACTTCACCTTCTCCTTCTCCTTCTTCTGCTTCTTCTTATTCACCCTCCAAACTTCACCTTCTCCTTCTCCTTCTTCTGCTTCTTCTGATTCACCCTCCAGACTTCACCTTCTCCTTCTCCTTCTTCTGCTTCTTCTGCTTCACCCTCCAGACTTCACCTTCTCCTTCTCCTTCTTCTGCTTTTTCTGCTTCACCCTCCTGACTTCACCTTCTCCTTCTCCTTCTTCTACTTCTTCTGATTCACCCTCCAGACTTCATCTACTCCTTCTCCTTCTTCTGCTTCTTCTGCTTCACCCTCCAGACTTCACCTTCTCCTTCTCCTTCTTCTGCTTCTTCCGCTTCACTCTCCTGACTTCACCTTCTCCTTCTCCTTCTTCTACTTCTTCTGATTCACCCTCCAGACTTCACCTTCTCCTTCTCCTTCTTCTGCTTCTTCTGCTTCACCCTCCTGACTTCACCTTCTCCTTCTCCTTCTTCTACTTCTTCTGCTTCACCCCCTGACTTCACCTGCTCCTTCTCCTTCTTCTGCTTCTTCTGATTCACCCTCCAGACTTCACCTTCTCCTTCTCCTTCTTCTGCTTCTTCTGATTCACCCTCCAGTCTTCACCTTCTCCTTCTCCTTCTTCTGTTTCTTCTGCTTCACCCTCCAGAATTCACCTTCTCCTTCACTTTCTTCTGCTTCTTCTGATTCACCCTCCAGACTTCACCTTCTCCTTCTCCTTCTTCTGATTCTTCTGATTCACCCTCCAGACTTCAACTTCTCCTTCTCCTTCTTCTGCTTCTTCTGATTCACCCTCCTGACTTCACCTTCTCCTTCTCCTTCTTCTACTTCTTCTGATTCACCCTCCTGACTTCACCTTCTCCTTCTCCTTCTTCTACTTCTTCTGCTTCACCCTCCAAACTTCACCTTCTCCTTCTCCTTCTTCTACTGCTTCTGATTCACCCTCCAGACTTCACCTTCTCCTTCTCCTTCTTCTACTTCTTCTGATTCACCCTCCAGACTTCACCTTCTCCTTCTCCTTCTTCTACTTCTTCTGATTCACCCTCCAGACTTCACCTTCTCCTTCTCCTTCTTCTGCTTCTTCTGATTCACCCTCCAGACTTCACCTTCTCCTTCTCCTTATTCTGCTTCTTCTGATTCACACTCCAGAATTCACCTTCTCCTTCTCCTTCTTCTGCTTCTTCTGATTCACCCTCCAGACTTCACCTTCTCCTTCTCCTTCTTCTGCTTCTTCTGATTCATCCTCCAGACTTCACCTTCTCCTTCTCCTTCTTCTACTTCTTCTGATTCACCCTCCAGACTTCACCTTCTCTTTCTCCTTCGTCAACTTCTTCTGATTCACCCTCCAGACTACACCTTCTCCTTCTCCTTCTTCTACTTCTTCTGATTCACCCTCCAGACTTCACCTTCTCCTTCTCGTTCTTCTGCTTCTTCTGATTCACCCTCCAGACTTCACCTTCTCCTTCTCCGTCTTCTACTTCTTCTGATTCACCCTCCAGACTTCACCTTCTCCTTCTCCTTCTTCTACTTCTTCTGATTCACCCTCCAGACTTCAACTTCTCCTTCTCCTTCTTCTACTTCTTCTGCTTCTCCCTCCAGACGTCACCTTATCTTTCTCCTTCTTCTGCTTCTTCTGATTCACCCTCCAGACTTCACCTTCTCCTTCTCCTTCTTCTACTTCTTCTGATTCACCCTCCAGACTTCACCTTCTCCTTCTCCTTCTTCTACTTCTTCTGATTCACCCTCCAGACTTCACCTTCTCCTTCTCCTTCTTCTACTCCTTCCGATTCACCCTCCTGACTTCACCTTCTCCTTCTCCTTCTTCTGCTTCTTCTGCTTCACCCTCCTGACTTCACCTTCTCCTTCTCCTTCTTCTACTTCTTCTGATTCACCCTCCTGACTTCACCTTCTCCTTCTCCTTCTTCTACTTCTTCTGATTCACCCTCCAGACTTCACCTTCTCCTTCTCCTTCTTCTGCTTCTTCTGCTTCACCCTCCAGACTTCACCTTCTCCTTCTCCTTCATCTGCTTCTTCTGCTTCGCCCTCCAGACTTCACCTTCTCCTTCTCCTTCTTCTGCTTCTTCTGCTTCACCCTCCAGACTTCACCTTCTCCTTCTCCTTCTTCTGCTTCTTCTGCTTCACTCTCCTGACTTCACCTTCTCCTTCTCCTTCTTCTCCTTCTTCTGATTCACCCTCCAGACTTCACCTTCTCCTTCTCCTTCTTCTGCTTCTTCTGCTGCGCCCTCCAGACTTCACCTTCTCCTTCTCCTTCTTCTGCTTCTTCTTATTCACCCTCCAAACTTCACCTTCTCCTTCTCCTTCTTCTGCTTCTTCTGATTCACCCTCCAGACTTCACCTTCTCCTTCTCCTTCTTCTGCTTCTTCTGCTTCACCCTCCAGACTTCACCTTCTCCTTCTCCTTCTTCTGCTTCTTCTGCTTCACCCTCCTGACTTCACCTTCTCCTTCTCCTTCTTCTACTTCTTCTGATTCACCCTCCAGACTTCATCTACTCCTTCTCCTTCTTCTGCTTCTTCTGCTTCACCCTCCAGACTTCACCTTCTCCTTCTCCTTCTTCTGCTTCTTCTGCTTCACTCTCCTGACTTCACCTTCTATTTCTCCTTCTTCTACTTCTTCTGATTCACCCTCCAGACTTCACCTTCTCCTTCTCCTTCTTCTGCTTCTTCTGCTTCACCCTCCTGACTTCACCTTCTCCTTCTCCTTCTTCTACTTCTTCTGCTTCACCCCCTGACTTCACCTGCTCCTTCTCCTTCTTCTGCTTCTTCTGATTCACCCTCCAGACTTCACCTTCTCCTTCTCCTTCTTCTGCTTCTTCTGATTCACCCTCCTGACTTCACCTTCTCCTTCTCCTTCTTCTGCTTCTTCTGATTCACCCTCCAGACTTCACCTTCTCCTTCTCCTTCTTCTGCTTCTTCTGATTCACCCTCCAGACTTCACCTTCTCCTTCTCCTTCTTCTGCTTCTTCTGATTCACCCTCCAGACTTCAGCTTCTCCTTCTCCTTCTTCTACTTCTTCTGATTCGCCCTCCAGACCTCACCTTCTCCTTCTCCTTCTTCTACTTCTTCTGATTCACCCTCCAGTCTTCACCTTCTCCTTCTCCTTCTTCTGTTTCTTCTGCTTCACCCTCCAGAATTCACCTTCTCCTTCACTTTCTTCTGCTTCTTCTGATTCACCCTCCAGACTTCACGTTCTCCTTCTCCTTCTTCTGATTCTTCTGATTCACCCTCCAGACTTCAACTTCTCCTTCTCCTTCTTCTGCTTCTTCTGATTCACCCTCCTGACTTCACCTTCTCCTTCTCCTTCTTCTACTTCTTCTGATTCACCCTCCTGACTTCACCTTCTCCTTCTCCTTCTTCTACTTCTTCTGCTTCACCCTCCAGACTTCACCTTCTCCTTCTCCTTCTTCTACTGCTTCTGATTCACCCTCCAGACTTCACCTTCTCCTTCTCCTTCTTCTACTTCTTCTGATTCACCCTCCAGACTTCACCTTCTCCTTCTCCTTCTTCTACTTCTTCTGATTCACCCTCCAGACTTCACCTTCTCCTTCTCCTTCTTCTGCTTCTTCTGATTCACCCTCCAGACTTCACCTTCTCCTTCTCCTTATTCTGCTTCTTCTGATTCACACTCCAGAATTCACCTTCTCCTTCTCCTTCTTCTGCTTCTTCTGATTCACCCTCCAGACTTCACCTTCTCCTTCTACTTCTTCTGCTTCTTCTGATTCATCCTCCAGACTTCACCTTCTCCTTCTCCTTCTTCTACTTCTTCTGATTCACCCTCCAGACTTCACCTTCTCCTTCTCGTTCTTCTGCTTCTTCTGATTCACCCTCCAAACTTCACCTTCTCTTTCTCCTTCGTCAACTTCTTCTGATTCACCCTCCAGACTACACCTTCTCCTTCTCCTTCTTCTACTTCTTCTGATTCACCCTCCAGACTTCACCTTCTCCTTCTCGTTCTTCTGCTTCTTCTGATTCACCCTCCAGACTTCACCTTCTCCTTCTCCGTCTTCTACTTCTTCTGATTCACCCTCCAGACTTCACCTTCTCCTTCTCCTTCTTCTACTTCTTCTGATTCACCCTCCAGACTTCACCTTCTCCTTCTCCTTCTTCTACTTCTTCTGCTTCTCCCTCCAGACGTCACCTTATCTTTCTCCTTCTTCTGCTTCTTCTGATTCACCCTCCAGACTTCACCTTCTCCTTCTCCTTCTTCTACTTCTTCTGATTCACCCTCCAGACTTCACCTTCTCCTTCTCCTTCTTCTACTTCTTCTGATTCACCCTCCAGACTTCACCTTCTCCTTCTCCTTCTTCTACTTCTTCCGATTCACCCTCCTGACTTCACCTTCTCCTTCTCCTTCTTCTGCTTCTTCTGCTTCACCCTCCTGACTTCACCTTCTCCTTCTCCTTCTTCTACTTCTTCTGATTCACCCTCCTGACTTCACCTTCTCCTTCTCCTTCTTCTACTTCTTCTGATTCACCCTCCAGACTTCACCTTCTCCTTCTCCTTCTTCTGCTTCTTCTGCTTCACCCTCCAGACTTCACCTTCTCCTTCTCCTTCTTCTGCTTCTTCTGCTTCAGCCTCCAGACTTCACCTTCTCCTTCTCCTTCTTCTGCTTCTTCTGCTTCACCCTCCAGACTTCACCTTCTCCTTCTCCTTCTTCTGCTTCTTCTGCTTCACTCTCCTGACTTCACCTTCTCCTTCTCCTTCTTCTACTTCTTCTGATTCACCCTCCAGACTTCACCTTCTCCTTCTCCTTCTTCTGCTGCGCCCTCCAGACTTCACCTTCTCCTTCGCCTTCTTCTGCTTCTTCTTATTCACCCTCCAGACTTCACCTTCTCCTTCTCCTTCTTCTGCTTCTTCTGATTCACCCTCCAGACTTCACCTTCTCCTTCTCCTTCTTCTGCTTCTTCTGCTTCACCCTCCAGACTTCACCTTCTCCTTCTCCTTCTTCTGCTTCTTCTGCTTCACCCTCCTGACTTCACCTTCTCCTTCTCCTTCTTCTACTTCTTCTGATTCACCCTCCAGACTTCACCTACTCCTTCTCCTTCTTCTGCTTCTTCTGCTTCACCCTCCAGACTTCACCTTCTCCTTCTCCTTCTTCTGCTTCTTCTGCTTCGCCCTCCAGACTTCACCTTCTCCTTCTCCTTCTTCTGCTTCTTCTGCTTCACTCTCCTAACTTCACCTTCTCCTTCTCCTTCTTCTACTTCTTCTGATTCACCCTCCAGACTTCACCCTCTCCTTCTCCTTCGTCTGCTTCTTCTGCTTCACCCTCCAGACTTCACCTTCTCTTTCTCCTTCTTCTGCTTCTTCTGCTGCGCCCTCCAGACTTCACCTTCTCCTTCTCCTTCTTCTGCTTCTTTTGATTCACCCTCCAGACTTCACCTTCTCCTTCTCCTTCTTCTACTTCTTCTGATCCACCCTCCTGACTTCACCTTCTCCTTCTCCTTCTTCTGCTTCTTCTGCTTCACCCTCCAGACTTCACCTTCTCCTTCTCCTTCTTCTGCTTCTTCTGCTTCACCCTCCAGACTTCACCTTCTCCTTCTCCTTCTTCTGCTTCTTCTGCTTCACCCTCCTGACTTCACCTTATCCTTCTCCTTCTTCTACTTCTTCTGATTCACCCTCCAGACTTCACCTACTCCTTCTCCTTCTTCTGCTTCTTCTGCTTCACCCTCCAGACTTCACCTTCTCCTTCTCCTTCCTCTGCTTCTTCTGCTTCGCCCTCCAGACTTCACCTTCTCCTTCTCCTTCTTCTGCTTCTTCTGCTTCACTCTCCTGACTTCACCTTCTCCTTCTCCTTCTTCTACTTCTTCTGATTCACCCTCCAGACTTCACCCTCTCCTTCTCCTTCTTCTGCTTCTTCTGCTTCACCCTCCAGACTTCACCTTCTCCTTCTCCTTCTTCTGCTTCTTCTGCTTCACCGTCCTGACTTCACCTTCTCCTTCTCCTTCTTCTACTTCTTCTGCTTCACCCCCCTGACTTCACCTGCTCCTTCTCCTTCTTCTGCTTCTTCTGATTCACCCTCCAGACTTCACCTTCTCCTTCTCCTTCTTCTACTTCTTCTGATTCACCCTCCAGACTTCACCTTCTCCTTCTCCTTCTTCTGCTTCTTCTGATTCACCCTCCAGACTTCACCTTCTCCTTCTCCTTATTCTGCTTCTTCTGATTCACACTCCAGAATTCACCTTCTCCTTCTCCTTCTTCTGCTTCTTCTGATTCACCCTCCAGACTTCACCTTCTCCTTCTCCTTCTTCTGCTTCTTCTGATTCATCCTCCAGACTTCACCTTCTCCTTCTCCTTCTTCTACTTCTTCTGATTCACCCTCCAGACTTCACCTTCTCTTTCTCCTTCGTCAACTTCTTCTGATTCACCCTCCAGACTACACCTTCTCCTTCTCCTTCTTCTACTTCTTCTGATTCACCCTCCAGACTTCACCTTCTCCTTCTCGTTCTTCTGCTTCTTCTGATTCACCCTCCAGACTTCACCTTCTCCTTCTCCGTCTTCTACTTCTTCTGATTCACCCTCCAGACTTCACCTTCTCCTTCTCCTTCTTCTACTTCTTCTGATTCACCCTCCAGACTTCAACTTCTCCTTCTCCTTCTTCTACTTCTTCTGCTTCTCCCTCCAGACGTCACCTTATCTTTCTCCTTCTTCTGCTTCTTCTGATTCACCCTCCAGACTTCACCTTCTCCTTCTCCTTCTTCTACTTCTTCTGATTCACCCTCCAGACTTCACCTTCTCCTTCTCCTTCTTCTACTTCTTCTGATTCACCCTCCAGACTTCACCTTCTCCTTCTCCTTCTTCTACTCCTTCCGATTCACCCTCCTGACTTCACCTTCTCCTTCTCCTTCTTCTGCTTCTTCTGCTTCACCCTCCTGACTTCACCTTCTCCTTCTCCTTCTTCTACTTCTTCTGATTCACCCTCCTGACTTCACCTTCTCCTTCTCCTTCTTCTACTTCTTCTGATTCACCCTCCAGACTTCACCTTCTCCTTCTCCTTCTTCTGCTTCTTCTGCTTCACCCTCCAGACTTCACCTTCTCCTTCTCCTTCATCTGCTTCTTCTGCTTCGCCCTCCAGACTTCACCTTCTCCTTCTCCTTCTTCTGCTTCTTCTGCTTCACCCTCCAGACTTCACCTTCTCCTTCTCCTTCTTCTGCTTCTTCTGCTTCACTCTCCTGACTTCACCTTCTCCTTCTCCTTCTTCTCCTTCTTCTGATTCACCCTCCAGACTTCACCTTCTCCTTCTCCTTCTTCTGCTTCTTCTGCTGCGCCCTCCAGACTTCACCTTCTCCTTCTCCTTCTTCTGCTTCTTCTTATTCACCCTCCAAACTTCACCTTCTCCTTCTCCTTCTTCTGCTTCTTCTGATTCACCCTCCAGACTTCACCTTCTCCTTCTCCTTCTTCTGCTTCTTCTGCTTCACCCTCCAGACTTCACCTTCTCCTTCTCCTTCTTCTGCTTCTTCTGCTTCACCCTCCTGACTTCACCTTCTCCTTCTCCTTCTTCTACTTCTTCTGATTCACCCTCCAGACTTCATCTACTCCTTCTCCTTCTTCTGCTTCTTCTGCTTCACCCTCCAGACTTCACCTTCTCCTTCTCCTTCTTCTGCTTCTTCTGCTTCACTCTCCTGACTTCACCTTCTATTTCTCCTTCTTCTACTTCTTCTGATTCACCCTCCAGACTTCACCTTCTCCTTCTCCTTCTTCTGCTTCTTCTGCTTCACCCTCCTGACTTCACCTTCTCCTTCTCCTTCTTCTACTTCTTCTGCTTCACCCCCTGACTTCACCTGCTCCTTCTCCTTCTTCTGCTTCTTCTGATTCACCCTCCAGACTTCACCTTCTCCTTCTCCTTCTTCTGCTTCTTCTGATTCACCCTCCTAACTTCACCTTCTCCTTCTCCTTCTTCTGCTTCTTCTGATTCACCCTCCTGACTTCACCTTCTCCTTCTCCTTCTTCTGCTTCTTCTGATTCACCCTCCAGACTTCACCTTCTCCTTCTCCTTCTTCTGCTTCTTCTGATTCACCCTCCTGACTTCACCTTCTCCTTCTCCTTCTTCTGCTTCTTCTGATTCACCCTCCAGACTTCACCTTCTCCTTCTCCTTCTTCTGCTTCTTCTGATTCACCCTCCAGACTTCACCTTCTCCTTCTCCTTCTTCTGCTTCTTCTGATTCACCCTCCAGACTTCAGCTTCTCCTTCTCCTTCTTCTACTTCTTCTGATTCGCCCTCCAGACCTCACCTTCTCCTTCTCCTTCTTCTACTTCTTCTGATTCACCCTCCAGTCTTCACCTTCTCCTTCTCCTTCTTCTGTTTCTTCTGCTTCACCCTCCAGAATTCACCTTCTCCTTCACTTTCTTCTGCTTCTTCTGATTCACCCTCCAGACTTCACCTTCTCCTTCTCCTTCTTCTGATTCTTCTGATTCACCCTCCAGACTTCAACTTCTCCTTCTCCTTCTTCTGCTTCTTCTGATTCACCCTCCTGACTTCACCTTCTCCTTCTCCTTCTTCTACTTCTTCTGATTCACCCTCCTGACTTCACCTTCTCCTTCTCCTTCTTCTACTTCTTCTGCTTCACCCTCCAGACTTCACCTTCTCCTTCTCCTTCTTCTACTGCTTCTGATTCACCCTCCAGACTTCACCTTCTCCTTCTCCTTCTTCTACTTCTTCTGATTCACCCTCCAGACTTCACCTTCTCCTTCTCCTTCTTCTACTTCTTCTGATTCACCCTCCAGACTTCACCTTCTCCTTCTCCTTCTTCTGCTTCTTCTGATTCACCCTCCAGACTTCACCTTCTCCTTCTCCTTATTCTGCTTCTTCTGATTCACACTCCAGAATTCACCTTCTCCTTCTCCTTCTTCTGCTTCTTCTGATTCACCCTCCAGACTTCACCTTCTCCTTCTACTTCTTCTGCTTCTTCTGATTCATCCTCCAGACTTCACCTTCTCCTTCTCCTTCTTCTACTTCTTCTGATTCACCCTCCAGACTTCACCTTCTCCTTCTCGTTCTTCTGCTTCTTCTGATTCACCCTCCAAACTTCACCTTCTCTTTCTCCTTCGTCAACTTCTTCTGATTCACCCTCCAGACTACACCTTCTCCTTCTCCTTCTTCTACTTCTTCTGATTCACCCTCCAGACTTCACCTTCTCCTTCTCGTTCTTCTGCTTCTTCTGATTCACCCTCCAGACTTCACCTTCTCCTTCTCCGTCTTCTACTTCTTCTGATTCACCCTCCAGACTTCACCTTCTCCTTCTCCTTCTTCTACTTCTTCTGATTCACCCTCCAGACTTCACCTTCTCCTTCTCCTTCTTCTACTTCTTCTGCTTCTCCCTCCAGACGTCACCTTATCTTTCTCCTTCTTCTGCTTCTTCTGATTCACCCTCCAGACTTCACCTTCTCCTTCTCCTTCTTCTACTTCTTCTGATTCACCCTCCAGACTTCACCTTCTCCTTCTCCTTCTTCTACTTCTTCTGATTCACCCTCCAGACTTCACCTTCTCCTTCTCCTTCTTCTACTTCTTCCGATTCACCCTCCTGACTTCACCTTCTCCTTCTCCTTCTTCTGCTTCTTCTGCTTCACCCTCCTGACTTCACCTTCTCCTTCTCCTTCTTCTACTTCTTCTGATTCACCCTCCTGACTTCACCTTCTCCTTCTCCTTCTTCTACTTCTTCTGATTCACCCTCCAGACTTCACCTTCTCCTTCTCCTTCTTCTGCTTCTTCTGCTTCACCCTCCAGACTTCACCTTCTCCTTCTCCTTCTTCTGCTTCTTCTGCTTCAGCCTCCAGACTTCACCTTCTCCTTCTCCTTCTTCTGCTTCTTCTGCTTCACCCTCCAGACTTCACCTTCTCCTTCTCCTTCTTCTGCTTCTTCTGCTTCACTCTCCTGACTTCACCTTCTCCTTCTCCTTCTTCTACTTCTTCTGATTCACCCTCCAGACTTCACCTTCTCCTTCTCCTTCTTCTGCTGCGCCCTCCAGACTTCACCTTCTCCTTCGCCTTCTTCTGCTTCTTCTTATTCACCCTCCAGACTTCACCTTCTCCTTCTCCTTCTTCTGCTTCTTCTGATTCACCCTCCAGACTTCACCTTCTCCTTCTCCTTCTTCTGCTTCTTCTGCTTCACCCTCCAGACTTCACCTTCTCCTTCTCCTTCTTCTGCTTCTTCTGCTTCACCCTCCTGACTTCACCTTCTCCTTCTCCTTCTTCTACTTCTTCTGATTCACCCTCCAGACTTCACCTACTCCTTCTCCTTCTTCTGCTTCTTCTGCTTCACCCTCCAGACTTCACCTTCTCCTTCTCCTTCTTCTGCTTCTTCTGCTTCGCCCTCCAGACTTCACCTTCTCCTTCTCCTTCTTCTGCTTCTTCTGCTTCACTCTCCTAACTTCACCTTCTCCTTCTCCTTCTTCTACTTCTTCTGATTCACCCTCCAGACTTCACCCTCTCCTTCTCCTTCGTCTGCTTCTTCTGCTTCACCCTCCAGACTTCACCTTCTCTTTCTCCTTCTTCTGCTTCTTCTGCTGCGCCCTCCAGACTTCACCTTCTCCTTCTCCTTCTTCTGCTTCTTTTGATTCACCCTCCAGACTTCACCTTCTCCTTCTCCTTCTTCTACTTCTTCTGATCCACCCTCCTGACTTCACCTTCTCCTTCTCCTTCTTCTGCTTCTTCTGCTTCACCCTCCAGACTTCACCTTCTCCTTCTCCTTCTTCTGCTTCTTCTGCTTCACCCTCCAGACTTCACCTTCTCCTTCTCCTTCTTCTGCTTCTTCTGCTTCACCCTCCTGACTTCACCTTATCCTTCTCCTTCTTCTACTTCTTCTGATTCACCCTCCAGACTTCACCTACTCCTTCTCCTTCTTCTGCTTCTTCTGCTTCACCCTCCAGACTTCACCTTCTCCTTCTCCTTCCTCTGCTTCTTCTGCTTCGCCCTCCAGACTTCACCTTCTCCTTCTCCTTCTTCTGCTTCTTCTGCTTCACTCTCCTGACTTCACCTTCTCCTTCTCCTTCTTCTACTTCTTCTGATTCACCCTCCAGACTTCACCCTCTCCTTCTCCTTCTTCTGCTTCTTCTGCTTCACCCTCCAGACTTCACCTTCTCCTTCTCCTTCTTCTGCTTCTTCTGCTTCACCGTCCTGACTTCACCTTCTCCTTCTCCTTCTTCTACTTCTTCTGCTTCACCCCCCTGACTTCACCTGCTCCTTCTCCTTCTTCTGCTTCTTCTGATTCACCCTCCAGACTTCACCTTCTCCTTCTCCTTCTTCTGCTTCTTCTGATTCACCCTCCAGACTTCACCTTCTCCTTCTCCTTCTTCTGCTTCTTCTGATTCACCCTCCAGACCTCACCTTCTCCTTCTCCTTCTTCTACTTCTTCTGATTCACCCTCCAGACTTCATCTTCTCCTTCTCCTTCTTCTGCTTCTTCTGATTCACCCTCCAGACTTCACCTTCTCCTTCTCCTTCTTCTACTTCTTCTGATTCACCCTCCAGACTTCACCTTCTCCTTCTCCTTCTTCTACTTCGTCTGATTCACCCTCCAGACTTCACCTTCTCCTTCTCCTTCTTCTACTTCTTCTGATTCACCCTCCAGTCTTCACCTACTCCTTCTCCTTCTTCTGTTTCTTCTGCTTCACCCTCCAGACTTTACCTTCTCCTTCTTCTACTTCTTCTGATTCACCCTCCAGACTTCACCTTCTCCTTCTCCTTCTTCTGCTTCTTCTGATTCACCCTCCAGACTTCACCTTCTCTTTCTCCTTCGTCAACTTCTTCTGATTCACCCTCCAGACTACACCTTCTCCTTCTCCTTCTTCTACTTCTTCTGATTCACCCTCCAGACTTCACCTTCTCCTTCTCGTTCTTCTGCTTCTTCTGATTCACCCTCCAGACTTCACCTTCTCCTTCTCCGTCTTCTACTTCTTCTGATTCACCCTCCAGACTTCACCTTCTCCTTCTCCTTCTTCTACTTCTTCTGATTCACCCTCCAGACTTCACCTTCTCCTTCTCCTTCTTCTACTTCTTCTGCTTCTCCCTCCAGACGTCACCTTATCTTTCTCCTTCTTCTGCTTCTTCTGATTCACCCTCCAGACTTCACCTTCTCCTTCTCCTTCTTCTACTTCTTCTGATTCACCCTCCAGACTTCACCTTCTCCTTCTCCTTCTTCTACTTCTTCTGATTCACCCTCCAGACTTCACCTTCTCCTTCTCCTTCTTCTACTTCTTCCGATTCACCCTCCTGACTTCACCTTCTCCTTCTCCTTCTTCTGCTTCTTCTGCTTCACCCTCCTGACTTCACCTTCTCCTTCTCCTTCTTCTACTTCTTCTGATTCACCCTCCTGACTTCACCTTCTCCTTCTCCTTCTTCTACTTCTTCTGATTCACCCTCCAGACTTCACCTTCTCCTTCTCCTTCTTCTGCTTCTTCTGCTTCACCCTCCAGACTTCACCTTCTCCTTCTCCTTCTTCTGCTTCTTCTGCTTCGCCCTCCAGACTTCACCTTCTCCTTCTCCTTCTTCTGCTTCTTCTGCTTCACCCTCCAGACTTCACCTTCTCCTTCTCCTTCTTCTGCTTCTTCTGCTTCACTCTCCTGACTTCACCTTCTCCTTCTCCTTCTTCTACTTCTTCTGATTCACCCTCCAGACTTCACCTTCTCCTTCTCCTTCTTCTGCTTCTTCTGCTGCGCCCTCCAGACTTCACCTTCTCCTTCGCCTTCTTCTGCTTCTTCTTATTCACCCTCCAGACTTCACCTTCTCCTTCTCCTTCTTCTGCTTCTTCTGATTCACCCTCCAGACTTCACCTTCTCCTTCTCCTTCTTCTGCTTCTTCTGCTTCACCCTCCAGACTTCACCTTCTCCTTCTCCTTCTTCTGCTTCTTCTGCTTCACCCTCCTGACTTCACCTTCTCCTTCTCCTTCTTCTACTTCTTCTGATTCACCCTCCAGACTTCACCTACTCCTTCTCCTTCTTCTGCTTCTTCTGCTTCACCCTCCAGACTTCACCTTCTCCTTCTCCTTCTTCTGCTTCTTCTGCTTCGCCCTCCAGACTTCACCTTCTCCTTCTCCTTCTTCTGCTTCTTCTGCTTCACTCTCCTAACTTCACCTTCTCCTTCTCCTTCTTCTACTTCTTCTGATTCACCCTCCAGACTTCACCCTCTCCTTCTCCTTCTTCTGCTTCTTCTGCTTCACCCTCCAGACTTCACCTTCTCTTTCTCCTTCTTCTGCTTCTTCTGCTGCGCCCTCCAGACTTCACCTTCTCCTTCTCCTTCTTCTGCTTCTTTTGATTCACCCTCCAGACTTCACCTTCTCCTTCTCCTTCTTCTACTTCTTCTGATCCACCCTCCTGACTTCACCTTCTCCTTCTCCTTCTTCTGCTTCTTCTGCTTCACCCTCCAGACTTCACCTTCTCCTTCTCCTTCTTCTGCTTCTTCTGCTTCACCCTCCAGACTTCACCTTCTCCTTCTCCTTCTTCTGCTTCTTCTGCTTCACCCTCCTGACTTCACCTTATCCTTCTCCTTCTTCTACTTCTTCTGATTCACCCTCCAGACTTCACCTACTCCTTCTCCTTCTTCTGCTTCTTCTGCTTCACCCTCCAGACTTCACCTTCTCCTTCTCCTTCCTCTGCTTCTTCTGCTTCGCCCTCCAGACTTCACCTTCTCCTTCTCCTTCTTCTGCTTCTTCTGCTTCACTCTCCTGACTTCACCTTCTCCTTCTCCTTCTTCTACTTCTTCTGATTCACCCTCCAGACTTCACCCTCTCCTTCTCCTTCTTCTGCTTCTTCTGCTTCACCCTCCAGACTTCACCTTCTCCTTCTCCTTCTTCTGCTTCTTCTGCTTCACCGTCCTGACTTCACCTTCTCCTTCTCCTTCTTCTACTTCTTCTGCTTCACCCCCCTGACTTCACCTGCTCCTTCTCCTTCTTCTGCTTCTTCTGATTCACCCTCCAGACTTCACCTTCTCCTTCTCCTTCTTCTGCTTCTTCTGATTCACCCTCCAGACTTCACCTTCTCCTTCTCCTTCTTCTGCTTCTTCTGATTCACCCTCCAGACCTCACCTTCTCCTTCTCCTTCTTCTACTTCTTCTGATTCACCCTCCAGACTTCATCTTCTCCTTCTCCTTCTTCTGCTTCTTCTGATTCACCCTCCAGACTTCACCTTCTCCTTCTCCTTCTTCTACTTCTTCTGATTCACCCTCCAGACTTCACCTTCTCCTTCTCCTTCTTCTACTTCGTCTGATTCACCCTCCAGACTTCACCTTCTCCTTCTCCTTCTTCTACTTCTTCTGATTCACCCTCCAGTCTTCACCTACTCCTTCTCCTTCTTCTGTTTCTTCTGCTTCACCCTCCAGACTTTACCTTCTCCTTCTTCTACTTCTTCTGATTCACCCTCCAGACTTCACCTTCTCCTTCTCCTTCTTCTGCTTCTTCTGATTCACCCTCCAGACTTCACCTTCTCCTTCTCCTTATTCTGCTTCTTCTGATTCACCCTCCAGACTTCACCTTCTCCTTCTCCTTCCTCTGCTTCTTCTGCTTCGCCCTCCAGAATTCACCTTCTCCTTCTCCTTCTTCTGCTTCTTCTGATTCACCCTCCAGACTTCACCTTCTCCTTCTCCTTCTTCTGCTTCTTCTGATTCATCCTCCAGACTTCACCTTCTCCTTCTCCTTCTTCTACTTCTTCTGATTCACCCTCCAGACTTCACCTTCTCCTTCTCGTTCTTCTGCTTCTTCTGATTCACCCTCCAGACTTCACCTTCTCTTTCTCCTTCGTCAACTTCTTCTGATTCACCCTCCAGACTACACCTTCTCCTTCTCCTTCTTCTACTTCTTCTGATTCACCCTCCAGACTTCACCTTCTCCTTCTCGTTCTTCTGCTTCTTCTGATTCACCCTCCAGACTTCACCTTCTCCTTCTCCGTCTTCTACTTCTTCTGATTCACCCTCCAGACTTCACCTTCTCCTTCTCCTTCTTCTACTTCATCTGATTCACCCTTCAGACTTCACCTTCTCCTTCTCCTTCTTCTACTTCTTCTGCTTCTCCCTCCAGACGTCACCTTATCTTTCTCCTTCTTCTGCTTCTTCTGATTCACCCTCCAGACTTCACCTTCTCCTTCTCCTTCTTCTACTTCTTCTGATTCACGCTCCAGATTCACCTTCTCCTTCTCCTTCTTCTACTTCTTCTGATTCACCCTCCAGACTTCACCTTCTCCTTCTCCTTCTTCTACTTCTTCCGATTCACCCTCCTGACTTCACCTTCTCCTTCTCCTTCTTCTGCTTCTTCTGCTTCACCCTCCTGACTTCACCTTCTCCTTCTCCTTCTTCTACTTCTTCTGATTCACCCTCCTGACTTCACCTTCTCCTTCTCCTTCTTCTACTTCTTCTGATTCACCCTCCAGACTTCACCTTCTCCTTCTCCTTCTTCTGCTTCTTCTGCTTCACCCTCCAGACTTCACCTTCTCCTTCTCCTTCTTCTGCTTCTTCTGCTTCGTCCTCCAGACTTCACCTTCTCCTTCTCCTTCTTCTGCTTCTTCTGCTTCACCCTCCAGACTTCACCTTCTCCTTCTCCTTCTTCTGCTTCTTCTGCTTCACTCTCCTGACTTCACCTTCTCCTTCTCCTTCTTCTACTTCTTCTGATTCACCCTCCAGACTTCACCTTCTCCTTCTCCTTCTTCTGCTTCTTCTGCTGCGCCCTCCAGACTTCACCTTCTCCTTCTCCATCTTCTGCTTCTTCTTATTCACCCTCCAGACTTCACCTTCTCCTTCTCCTTCTTCTGCTTCTTCTGATTCACCCTCCAGACTTCACCTTCTCCTTCTCCTTCTTCTGCTTCTTCTGCTTCACCCTCCAGACTTCACCTTCTCCTTCTCCTTCTTCTGCTTCTTCTGCTTCACCCTCCTGACTTCACCTTCTCCTTTTCCTTCTTCTACTTCTTCTGATTCACCCTCCAGACTTCACCTACTCCTTCTCCTTCTTCTGCTTCTTCTGCTTCACCCTCCAGACTTCACCTTCTCCTTCTCCTTCTTCTGCTTCTTCTGCTTCGCCCTCCAGACTTCACCTTCTCCTTCTCCTTCTTCTGCTTCTTCTGCTTCACTCTCCTAACTTCACCTTCTCCTTCTCCTTCTTCTACTTCTTCTGATTCACCCTCCAGACTTCACCCTCTCCTTCTCCTTCTTCTGCTTCTTCTGCTTCACCCTCCAGACTTCACCTTCTCTTTCTCCTTCTTCTGCTTCTTCTGCTGCGCCCTCCAGACTTCACCTTCTCCTTCTCCTTCTTCTGCTTCTTTTGATTCACCCTCCAGACTTCACCTTCTCCTTCTCCTTCTTCTACTTCTTCTGATCCACCCTCCTGACTTCACCTTCTCCTTCTCCTTCTTCTGCTTCTTCTGCTTCACCCTCCAGACTTCACCTTCTCCTTCTCCTTCTTCTGCTTCTTCTGCTTCACCCTCCTGACTTCACCTTATCCTTCTCCTTCTTCTACTTCTTCTGATTCACCCTCCAGACTTCACCTACTCCTTCTCCTTCTTCTGCTTCTTCTGCTTCACCCTCCAGACTTCACCTTCTCCTTCTCCTTCCTCTGCTTCTTCTGCTTCGCCCTCCAGACTTCACCTTCTCCTTCTCCTTCTTCTGCTTCTTCTGCTTCACTCTCCTGACTTCACCTTCTCCTTCTCCTTCTTCTACTTCTTCTGATTCACCCTCCAGACTTCACCCTCTCCTTCTCCTTCTTCTGCTTCTTCTGCTTCACCCTCCAGACTTCACCTTCTCCTTCTCCTTCTTCTGCTTCTTCTGCTTCACCGTCCTGACTTCACCTTCTCCTTCTCCTTCTTCTACTTCTTCTGCTTCACCCCCCTGACTTCACCTGCTCCTTTTCCTTCTTCTGCTTCTTCTGATTCACCCTCCAGACTTCACCTTCTCCTTCTCCTTCTTCTGCTTCTTCTGATTCACCCTCCAGACTTCACCTTCTCCTTCTCCTTCTTCTGCTTCTTCTGATTCACCCTCCAGACCTCACCTTCTCCTTCTCCTTCTTCTACTTCTTCTGATTCACCCTCCAGACTTCATCTTCTCCTTCTCCTTCTTCTGCTTCTTCTGATTCACCCTCCAGACTTCACCTTCTCCTTCTCCTTCTTCTACTTCTTCTGATTCACCCTCCAGACTTCACCTTCTCCTTCTCCTTCTTCTACTTCGTCTGATTCACCCTCCAGACTTCACCTTCTCCTTCTCCTTCTTCTACTTCTTCTGATTCACCCTCCAGTCTTCACCTACTCCTTCTCCTTCTTCTGTTTCTTCTGCTTCACCCTCCAGACTTTACCTTCTCCTTCTCTTTCTTCTGCTTCTTCTGATTCACCCTCCAGACTTCATCTTCTCCTTCTCCTTCTTCTGATTCTTCTGATTCACCCTCCAGACTTCACCTTCTCCTTCTCCTTCTTCTGCTTCTTCTGATTCACCCTCCTGACTTCACCTTCTTCTTCTCCTTCTTCTACTTCTTCTGCTTCACCCTCCAGACTTCACCTTCTCCTTCTCCTTCTTCTACTTCTTCTGATTCACCCTCCAGACTTCACCTTCTCCTTCTCCTTCTTCTGCTTCTTCTGATTCACCCTCCAGACTTCACCTTCTCCTTCTCCTTATTCTGCTTCTTCTGATTCACCCTCCAGACTTCACCTTCTCCTTCTCCTTCTTCTGCTTCTTCTGCTTCACCCTCCAGACTTCACCTTCTCCTTCTCCTTCTTCTGCTTCTTCTGCTTCACTCTCCTGACTTCACCTTCTCCTTCTCCTTCTTCTACTTCTTCTGATTCACCCTCCAGACTTCACCTTCTCCTTCTCCTTCTTCTGCTTCTTCTGCTGCGCCCTCCAGACTTCACCTTCTCCTTCTCCTTCTTCTGCTTCTTCTTATTCACCCTCCAGACTTCACCTTCTCCTTCTCCTTCTTCTGCTTCTTCTGATTCACCCTCCAGACTTCACCTTCTCCTTCTCCTTCTTCTGCGTCTTCTGCTTCACCCTCCAGACTTCACCTTCTCCTTCTCCTTCTTCTGCTTCTTCTGCTTCACCCTCCTGACTTCACCTTCTCCTTCTCCTTCTTCTACTTCTTCTGATTCACCCTCCAGTCTTCACCTACTCCTTCTCCTTCTTCTGTTTCTTCTACTTCACCCTCCAGACTTTACCTTCTCCTTCTCTTTCTTCTGCTTCTTCTGATTCACCCTCCAGACTTCATCTTCTCCTTCTCCTTATTCTGCTTCTTCTGATTCACCCTCCAGACTTCACCTTCTCCTTCTCCTTCTTCTGCTTCTTCTGCTTCACCCTCCTGACTTCACCTTCTCCTTCTCCTTCTTCTACTTCTTCTGATTCACCCTCCAGACTTCATCTTCTCCTTCTCCTTCTTCTGCTTCTTCTGATTCACCCTCCAGACTTCACCTTCTCCTTCTCCTTCTTCTACTTCTTCTGATTCACCCTCCAGACTTCACCTTCTCCTTCTCCTTCTTCTACTTCGTCTGATTCACCCTCCAGACTTCACCTTCTCCTTCTCCTTCTTCTACTTCTTCTGATTCACCCTCCAGTCTTCACCTACTCCTTCTCCTTCTTCTGTTTCTTCTGCTTCACCCTCCAGACTTTACCTTCTCCTTCTTCTACTTCTTCTGATTCACCCTCCAGACTTCACCTTCTCCTTCTCCTTCTTCTGCTTCTTCTGATTCACCCTCCAGACTTCACCTTCTCCTTCTCCTTATTCTGCTTCTTCTGATTCACCCTCCAGACTTCACCTTCTCCTTCTCCTTCCTCTGCTTCTTCTGCTTCGCCCTCCAGAATTCACCTTCTCCTTCTCCTTCTTCTGCTTCTTCTGATTCACCCTCCAGACTTCACCTTCTCCTTCTCCTTCTTCTGCTTCTTCTGATTCATCCTCCAGACTTCACCTTCTCCTTCTCCTTCTTCTACTTCTTCTGATTCACCCTCCAGACTTCACCTTCTCCTTCTCGTTCTTCTGCTTCTTCTGATTCACCCTCCAGACTTCACCTTCTCTTTCTCCTTCGTCAACTTCTTCTGATTCACCCTCCAGACTACACCTTCTCCTTCTCCTTCTTCTACTTCTTCTGATTCACCCTCCAGACTTCACCTTCTCCTTCTCGTTCTTCTGCTTCTTCTGATTCACCCTCCAGACTTCACCTTCTCCTTCTCCGTCTTCTACTTCTTCTGATTCACCCTCCAGACTTCACCTTCTCCTTCTCCTTCTTCTACTTCATCTGATTCACCCTTCAGACTTCACCTTCTCCTTCTCCTTCTTCTACTTCTTCTGCTTCTCCCTCCAGACGTCACCTTATCTTTCTCCTTCTTCTGCTTCTTCTGATTCACCCTCCAGACTTCACCTTCTCCTTCTCCTTCTTCTACTTCTTCTGATTCACCCTCCAGACTTCACCTTCTCCTTCTCCTTCTTCTACTTCTTCTGATTCACCCTCCAGACTTCACCTTCTCCTTCTCCTTCTTCTACTTCTTCCGATTCACCCTCCTGACTTCACCTTCTCCTTCTCCTTCTTCTGCTTCTTCTGCTTCACCCTCCTGACTTCACCTTCTCCTTCTCCTTCTTCTACTTCTTCTGATTCACCCTCCAGACTTCACCTTCTCCTTCTCCTTCTTCTGCTTCTTCTGCTTCACCCTCCAGACTTCACCTTCTCCTTCTCCTTCTTCTACTTCTTCTGATTCACCCTCCAGACTTCACCTTCTCCTTCTCCTTCTTCTGCTTCTTCTGCTTCACCCTCCAGACTTCACCTTCTCCTTCTCCTTCTTCTGCTTCTTCTGCTTCGCCCTCCAGACTTCACCTTCTCCTTCTCCTTCTTCTGCTTCTTCTGCTTCACCCTCCAGACTTCACCTTCTCCTTCTCCTTCTTCTGCTTCTTCTGCTTCACTCTCCTGACTTCACCTTCTCCTTCTCCTTCTTCTACTTCTTCTGATTCACCCTCCAGACTTCACCTTCTCCTTCTCCTTCTTCTGCTTCTTCTGCTGCGCCCTCCAGACTTCACCTTCTCCTTCTCCATCTTCTGCTTCTTCTTATTCACCCTCCAGACTTCACCTTCTCCTTCTCCTTCTTCTGCTTCTTCTGATTCACCCTCCAGACTTCACCTTCTCCTTCTCCTTCTTCTGCTTCTTCTGCTTCACCCTCCAGACTTCACCTTCTCCTTCTCCTTCTTCTGCTTCTTCTGCTTCACCCTCCTGACTTCACCTTCTCCTTTTCCTTCTTCTACGTCTTCTGATTCACCCTCCAGACTTCACCTACTCCTTCTCCTTCTTCTGCTTCTTCTGCTTCACCCTCCAGACTTCACCTTCTCCTTCTCCTTCTTCTGCTTCTTCTGCTTCGCCCTCCAGACTTCACCTTCTCCTTCTCCTTCTTCTGCTTCTTCTGCTTCACTCTCCTAACTTCACCTTCTCCTTCTCCTTCTTCTACTTCTTCTGATTCACCCTCCAGACTTCACCCTCTCCTTCTCCTTCTTCTGCTTCTTCTGCTTCACCCTCCAGACTTCACCTTCTCTTTCTCCTTCTTCTGCTTCTTCTGCTGCGCCCTCCAGACTTCACCTTCTCCTTCTCCTTCTTCTGCTTCTTTTGATTCACCCTCCAGACTTCACCTTCTCCTTCTCCTTCTTCTACTTCTTCTGATCCACCCTCCTGACTTCACCTTCTCCTTCTTCTGCTTCTTCTGCTTCACCCTCCAGACTTCACCTTCTCCTTCTCCTTCTTCTGCTTCTTCTGCTTCACCCTCCAGACTTCACCTTCTCCTTCTCCTTCTTCTGCTTCTTCTGCTTCACCCTCCTGACTTCACCTTATCCTTCTCCTTCTTCTACTTCTTCTGATTCACCCTCCAGACTTCACCTACTCCTTCTCCTTCTTCTGCTTCTTCTGCTTCACCCTCCAGACTTCACCTTCTCCTTCTCCTTCCTCTGCTTCTTCTGCTTCGCCCTCCAGACTTCACCTTCTCCTTCTCCTTCTTCTGCTTCTTCTGCTTCACTCTCCTGACTTCACCTTCTCCTTCTCCTTCTTCTACTTCTTCTGATTCACCCTCCAGACTTCACCCTCTCCTTCTCCTTCTTCTGCTTCTTCTGCTTCACCCTCCAGACTTCACCTTCTCCTTCTCCTTCTTCTGCTTCTTCTGCTTCACCGTCCTGACTTCACCTTCTCCTTCTCCTTCATCTACTTCTTCTGCTTCACCCCCCTGACTTCACCTGCTCCTTTTCCTTCTTCTGCTTCTTCTGATTCACCCTCCAGACTTCACCTTCTCCTTCTCCTTCTTCTGCTTCTTCTGATTCACCCTCCAGACTTCACCTTCTCCTTCTCCTTCTTCTGCTTCTTCTGATTCACCCTCCAGACCTCACCTTCTCCTTCTCCTTCTTCTACTTCTTCTGATTCACCCTCCAGACTTCATCTTCTCCTTCTCCTTCTTCTGCTTCTTCTGATTCACCCTCCAGACTTCACCTTCTCCTTCTCCTTCTTCTACTTCTTCTGATTCACCCTCCAGACTTCACCTTCTCCTTCTCCTTCTTCTACTTCGTCTGATTCACCCTCCAGACTTCACCTTCTCCTTCTCCTTCTTCTACTTCTTCTGATTCACCCTCCAGTCTTCACCTACTCCTTCTCCTTCTTCTGTTTCTTCTGCTTCACCCTCCAGACTTTACCTTCTCCTTCTCTTTCTTCTGCTTCTTCTGATTCACCCTCCAGACTTCATCTTCTCCTTCTCCTTCTTCTGATTCTTCTGATTCACCCTCCAGACTTCACCTTCTCCTTCTCCTTCTTCTGCTTCTTCTGATTCACCCTCCTGACTTCACCTTCTTCTTCTCCTTCTTCTACTTCTTCTGCTTCACCCTCCAGACTTCACCTTCTCCTTCTCCTTCTTCTACTTCTTCTGATTCACCCTCCAGACTTCACCTTCTCCTTCTCCTTCTTCTGCTTCTTCTGATTCACCCTCCAGACTTCACCTTCTCCTTCTCCTTCTTCTGCTTCTTCTGCTTCACCCTCCTGACTTCACCTTCTCCTTCTCCTTCTTCTACTTCTTCTGATTCACCCTCCTGACTTCACCTTCTCCTTCTCCTTCTTCTACTTCTTCTGATTCACCCTCCAGACTTCACCTTCTCCTTCTCCTTCTTCTGCTTCTTCTGCTTCACCCTCCAGACTTCACCTTCTCCTTCTCCTTCTTCTGCTTCTTCTGCTTCGCCCTCCAGACTTCACCTTCTCCTTCTCCTTCTTCTGCTTCTTCTGCTTCACCCTCCAGACTTCACCTTCTCCTTCTCCTTCTTCTGCTTCTTCTGCTTCACTCTCCTGACTTCACCTTCTCCTTCTCCTTCTTCTACTTCTTCTGATTCACCCTCCAGACTTCACCTTCTCCTTCTCCTTCTTCTGCTTCTTCTGCTGCGCCCTCCAGACTTCACCTTCTCCTTCTCCATCTTCTGCTTCTTCTTATTCACCCTCCAGACTTCACCTTCTCCTTCTCCTTCTTCTGCTTCTTCTGATTCACCCTCCAGACTTCACCTTCTCCTTCTCCTTCTTCTGCTTCTTCTGCTTCACCCTCCAGACTTCACCTTCTCCTTCTCCTTCTTCTGCTTCTTCTGCTTCACCCTCCTGACTTCACCTTCTCCTTTTCCTTCTTCTACGTCTTCTGATTCACCCTCCAGACTTCACCTACTCCTTCTCCTTCTTCTGCTTCTTCTGCTTCACCCTCCAGACTTCACCTTCTCCTTCTCCTTCTTCTGCTTCTTCTGCTTCGCCCTCCAGACTTCACCTTCTCCTTCTCCTTCTTCTGCTTCTTCTGCTTCACTCTCCTAACTTCACCTTCTCCTTCTCCTTCTTCTACTTCTTCTGATTCACCCTCCAGACTTCACCCTCTCCTTCTCCTTCTTCTGCTTCTTCTGCTTCACCCTCCAGACTTCACCTTCTCTTTCTCCTTCTTCTGCTTCTTCTGCTGCGCCCTCCAGACTTCACCTTCTCCTTCTCCTTCTTCTGCTTCTTTTGATTCACCCTCCAGACTTCACCTTCTCCTTCTCCTTCTTCTACTTCTTCTGATCCACCCTCCTGACTTCACCTTCTCCTTCTCCTTCTTCTGCTTCTTCTGCTTCACCCTCCAGACTTCACCTTCTCCTTCTCCTTCTTCTGCTTCTTCTGCTTCACCCTCCAGACTTCACCTTCTCCTTCTCCTTCTTCTGCTTCTTCTGCTTCACCCTCCTGACTTCACCTTATCCTTCTCCTTCTTCTACTTCTTCTGATTCACCCTCCAGACTTCACCTACTCCTTCTCCTTCTTCTGCTTCTTCTGCTTCACCCTCCAGACTTCACCTTCTCCTTCTCCTTCCTCTGCTTCTTCTGCTTCGCCCTCCAGACTTCACCTTCTCCTTCTCCTTCTTCTGCTTCTTCTGCTTCACTCTCCTGACTTCACCTTCTCCTTCTCCTTCTTCTACTTATTCTGATTCACCCTCCAGACTTCACCCTCTCCTTCTCCTTCTTCTGCTTCTTCTGCTTCACCCTCCAGACTTCACCTTCTCCTTCTCCTTCTTCTGCTTCTTCTGCTTCACCGTCCTGACTTCACCTTCTCCTTCTCCTTCATCTACTTCTTCTGCTTCACCCCCCTGACTTCACCTGCTCCTTTTCCTTCTTCTGCTTCTTCTGATTCACCCTCCAGACTTCACCTTCTCCTTCTCCTTCTTCTGCTTCTTCTGATTCACCCTCCAGACTTCACCTTCTCCTTCTCCTTCTTCTGCTTCTTCTGATTCACCCTCCAGACCTCACCTTCTCCTTCTCCTTCTTCTACTTCTTCTGATTCACCCTCCAGACTTCATCTTCTCCTTCTCCTTCTTCTGCTTCTTCTGATTCACCCTCCAGACTTCACCTTCTCCTTCTCCTTCTTCTACTTCTTCTGATTCACCCTCCAGACTTCACCTTCTCCTTCTCCTTCTTCTACTTCGTCTGATTCACCCTCCAGACTTCACCTTCTCCTTCTCCTTCTTCTACTTCTTCTGATTCACCCTCCAGTCTTCACCTACTCCTTCTCCTTCTTCTGTTTCTTCTGCTTCACCCTCCAGACTTTACCTTCTCCTTCTCTTTCTTCTGCTTCTTCTGATTCACCCTCCAGACTTCATCTTCTCCTTCTCCTTCTTCTGATTCTTCTGATTCACCCTCCAGACTTCACCTTCTCCTTCTCCTTCTTCTGCTTCTTCTGATTCACCCTCCTGACTTCACCTTCTTCTTCTCCTTCTTCTACTTCTTCTGCTTCACCCTCCAGACTTCACCTTCTCCTTCTCCTTCTTCTACTTCTTCTGATTCACCCTCCAGACTTCACCTTCTCCTTCTCCTTCTTCTGCTTCTTCTGATTCACCCTCCAGACTTCACCTTCTCCTTCTCCTTATTCTGCTTCTTCTGATTCACCCTCCAGACTTCACCTTCTCCTTCTCCTTCTTCTGCTTCTTCTGCTTCACCCTCCAGACTTCACCTTCTCCTTCTCCTTCTTCTGCTTCTTCTGCTTCACTCTCCTGACTTCACCTTCTCCTTCTCCTTCTTCTACTTCTTCTGATTCACCCTCCAGACTTCACCTTCTCCTTCTCCTTCTTCTGCTTCTTCTGCTGCGCCCTCCAGACTTCACCTTCTCCTTCTCCTTCTTCTGCTTCTTCTTATTCACCCTCCAGACTTCACCTTCTCCTTCTCCTTCTTCTGCTTCTTCTGATTCACCCTCCAGACTTCACCTTCTCCTTCTCCTTCTTCTGCTTCTTCTGCTTCACCCTCCAGACTTCACCTTCTCCTTCTCCTTCTTCTGCTTCTTCTGCTTCACCCTCCTGACTTCACCTTCTCCTTCTCCTTCTTCTACTTCTTCTGATTCACCCTCCAGTCTTCACCTACTCCTTCTCCTTCTTCTGTTTCTTCTGCTTCACCCTCCAGACTTTACCTTCTCCTTCTCTTTCTTCTGCTTCTTCTGATTCACCCTCCAGACTTCATCTTCTCCTTCTCCTTATTCTGCTTCTTCTGATTCACCCTCCAGACTTCACCTTCTCCTTCTCCTTCTTCTGCTTCTTCTGCTTCACCCTCCTGACTTCACCTTCTCCTTCTCCTTCTTCTACTTCTTCTGATTCACCCTCCAGTCTTCACCTACTCCTTCTCCTTCTTCTGTTTCTTCTGCTTCACCCTCCAGACTTTACCTTCTCCTTCTCTTTCTTCTGCTTCTTCTGATTCACCCTCCAGACTTCACCTTCTCCTTCTCCTTATTCTGCTTCTTCTGATTCACCCTCCAGACTTCACCTTCTCCTTCTCCTTCTTCTGCTTCTTCTGCTTCACCCTCCAGACTTCACCTTCTCCTTCTCCTTCTTCTGCTTCTTCTGCTTCACTCTCCTGACTTCACCTTCTCCTTCTCCTTCTTCTACTTCTTCTGATTCACCCTCCAGACTTCACCTTCTCCTTCTCCTTCTTCTGCTTCTTCTGCTGCGCCCTCCAGACTTCACCTTCTCCTTCTCCTTCTTCTGCTTCTTCTTATTCACCCTCCAGACTTCACCTTCTCCTTCTCCTTCTTCTGCTTCTTCTGATTCACCCTCCAGACTTCACCTTCTCCTTCTCCTTCTTCTGCTTCTTCTGCTTCACCCTCCAGACTTCACCTTCTCCTTCTCCTTCTTCTGCTTCTTCTGCTTCACCCTCCTGACTTCACCTTCTCCTTCTCCTTCTTCTACTTCTTCTGATTCACCCTCCAGACTTCACCTACTCCTTCTCCTTCTTCTGCTTCTTCTGCTTCACCCTCCAGACTTCACCTTCTCCTTCTCCTTCTTCTGCTTCTTCTGCTTCGCCCTCCAGACTTCACCTTCTCCTTCTCCTTCTTCTGCTTCTTCTGCTTCACTCTCCTGACTTCACCTTCTCCTTCTCCTTCTTCTACTTCTTCTGATTCACCCTCCAGACTTCACCCTCTCCTTCTCCTTCTTCTGCTTCTTCTGCTTCACCCTCCAGACTTCACCTTCTCTTTCTCCTTCTTCTGCTTCTTCTGCTGCGCCCTCCAGACTTCACCTTCTCCTTCTCCTTCTTCTGCTTCTTTTGATTCACCCTCCAGACTTCACCTTCTCCTTCTCCTTCTTCTACTTCTTCTGATCCACCCTCCTGACTTCACCTTCTCCTTCTCCTTCTTCTGCTTCTTCTGCTTCACCCTCCAGACTTCACCTTCTCCTTCTCCTTCTTCTGCTTCTTCTGCTTCACCCTCCAGACTTCACCTTCTCCTTCTCCTTCTTCTGCTTCTTCTGCTTCACCCTCCTGACTTCACCTTATCCTTCTCCTTCTTCTACTTCTTCTGATTCACCCTCCAGACTTCACCTACTCCTTCTCCTTCTTCTGCTTCTTCTGCTTCACCCTCCAGACTTCACCTTCTCCTTCTCCTTCCTCTGCTTCTTCTGCTTCGCCCTCCAGACTTCACCTTCTCCTTCTCCTTCTTCTGCTTCTTCTGCTTCACTCTCCTCACTTCACCTTCTCCTTCTCCTTCTTCTACTTCTTCTGATTCACCCTCCAGACTTCACCCTCTCCTTCTCCTTCTTCTGCTTCTTCTGCTTCACCCTCCAGACTTCACCTTCTCCTTCTCCTTCTTCTGCTTCTTCTGCTTCACCCTCCTGACTTCACCTTATCCTTCTCCTTCTTCTACTTCTTCTGATTCACCCTCCAGACTTCACCTACTCCTTCTCCTTCTTCTGCTTCTTCTGCTTCACCCTCCAGACTTCACCTTCTCCTTCTCCTTCCTCTGCTTCTTCTGCTTCGCCCTCCAGACTTCACCTTCTCCTTCTCCTTCTTCTGCTTCTTCTGCTTCACTCTCCTGACTTCACCTTCTCCTTCTCCTTCTTCTACTTCTTCTGATTCACCCTCCAGACTTCACCCTCTCCTTCTCCTTCTTCTGCTTCTTCTGCTTCACCCTCCAGACTTCACCTTCTCCTTCTCCTTCTTCTGCTTCTTCTGCTTCACCGTCCTGACTTCACCTTCTCCTTCTCCTTCTTCTACTTCTTCTGCTTCACCCCCCTGACTTCACCTGCTCCTTCTCCTTCTTCTGCTTCTTCTGATTCACCCTCCAGACTTCACCTTCTCCTTCTCCTTCTTCTGCTTCTTCTGATTCACCCTCCAGACTTCACCTTCTCCTTCTCCTTCTTCTGCTTCTTCTGATTCACCCTCCAGACCTCACCTTCTCCTTCTCCTTCTTCTACTTCTTCTGATTCACCCTCCAGACTTCATCTTCTCCTTCTCCTTCTTCTGCTTCTTCTGATTCACCCTCCAGACTTCACCTTCTCCTTCTCCTTCTTCTACTTCTTCTGATTCACCCTCCAGACTTCACCTTCTCCTTCTCCTTCTTCTACTTCGCCTGATTCACCCTCCAGACTTCACCTTCTCCTTCTCCTTCTTCTACTTCTTCTGATTCACCCTCCAGTCTTCACCTACTCCTTCTCCTTCTTCTGTTTCTTCTGCTTCACCCTCCAGACTTTACCTTCTCCTTCTCTTTCTTCTGCTTCTTCTGATTCACCCTCCAGACTTCATCTTCTCCTTCTCCTTCTTCTGATTCTTCTGATTCACCCTCCAGACTTCACCTTCTCCTTCTCCTTCTTCTACTTCTTCTGATTCACCCTCCAGACTTCACCTTCTCCTTCTCTTTCTTCTGCTTCTTCTGATTCACCCTCCAGACTTCACCTTCTCCTTCTCCTTCTTCTGATTCTTCTGATTCACCCTCCAGACTTCACCTTCTCCTTCTCCTTCTTCTGCTTCTTCTGATTCACCCTCCTGACTTCACCTTCTCCTTCTCCTTCTTCTACTTCTTCTGATTCACCCTCCTGACTTCACCTTCTCCTTCTCCTTCTTCTACTTCTTCTGCTTCACCCTCCAGACTTCACCTTCTCCTTCTCCTTCTTCTACTTCTTCTGATTCACCCTCCAGACTTCACCTTCTCCTTCTCCTTCTTCTACTTCTTCTGATTCACCCTACAGACTTCACCTTCTCCTTCTCCTTCTTCTGCTTCTTCTGATTCACCCTCCAGACTTCACCTTCTCCTTCTCCTTTTTCTGCTTCTTCTGTTTCACCCTCCAGACTTCACCTTCTCCTTCTTCTGCTTCTTCTGATTCACCCTCCAGACTTCACCTTCACCTTCTCCTTCTTCTGCTTCTTCTGATTCACCCTCCAGACTTCACCTTCTCCTTCTCCTTCTTCTACTTCTTCTGATTCACCCTCCAGACTTCACCTTCTCCTTCTCCTTCTTCTGCTTCTTCTGATTCACCCTCCAGACTTCACCTTCTCCTTCTCCTTCGTCTACTTCTTCTGATTCACCCTCCAGACTACACCTTCTCCTTCTCCTTCTTCTACTTCTTCTGATTCACCCTCCAGACTTCACCTTCTCCTTCTCCTTCTTCTGTTTCTTCTGATTCACCCTCCAGACTTCACCTTCTTCTCCTTCTTCTACTTCTTCTGATTCAGCCTCCAGACTTCACCTTCTCCTTCTCCTTCTTCTACTTCTTCTGATTCACCCTCCAGACTTCATCTTCTCCTTCTCCTTCTTCTCCTTCTTCTGATTCACCCTCCAGACTTCACCTTCTCCTTCTCCTTCTTCTGCTTCTTCTGATTCACCCTCCAGACTTCACCTTCTCCTTCTCCTTCTTCTACTTCTTCTGATTCACCCTCCAGACTTCACCTTCTTCTTCTCCTTATTCTGCTTCTTCTGTTTCACCCTCCAGACTTCACCTTCTCCTTCTCCTTCTTCTGCTTCTTCTGATTCACCCTCCAGACTTCACCTTCTCCTTCTCCTTCTTCTGCTTCTTCTGATTCACCCTCCAGACTTCACCTTCTCCTTCTCCTTCTTCTACTTCTTCTGATTCACCCTCCAGACTTCACCTTCTCCTTCTCCTTCTTCTGCTTCTTCTGATTCACCCGCCAGACTTCACCTTCTCCTTCTCCTTCGTCTACTTCTTCTGATTCACCCTCCAGACTACACCTTCTCCTTCTCCTTCTTCTACTTCTTCTGATTCACCCTCCAGACTTCACCTTCTCCTTCTCCTTCTTCTGTTTCTTCTGATTCACCCTCCAGACTTCACCTTCTCCTTCTCCTTCTTCTACTTCTTCTGATTCAGCCTCCAGACTTAACCTTCTCCTTCTCCTTCTTCTACTTCTTCTGATTCACCCTCCAGACTTCATCTTCTCCTTCTCCTTCTTCTCCTTCTTCTGATTCACCCTCCAGACTTCACCTTCTCCTTCTCCTTCTTCTGCTTCTTCTGATTCACCCTCCAGACTTCACCTTCTCCTTCTCATTCTTCTGCTTCTTCTGCTTCACCCTCCTGACTTCACCTTCTCCTTCTCCTTCTTCTACTTCTCCTGCTGCACCCCCCTGACTTCACCTGATCCTTCTCCTTCTTCTGCTTCTTCTGATTCACCCTCCTAACTTTACCTTCTGTTTCTCCTTCTTCTGCTTCTTCTGATTCACCCTCATGACTTCACCTTCTCCTTCTCCTTCTTCTGCTTCTTCTAATTCACCCTCCAGACTTCACCTTCTCCTTCTTCTGCTTCTTCTGATTCACCCTCCAGACTTCACCTTCTCCTTCTCCTTCTTCTGCTTCTTCTGATTCACCCTCCTAACTTCACCTTCTCCTTCTCCTTCTTCTGCTTCTTCTGATTCACCCTCCTGACTTCACCTTCTCCTTCTCCTTCTTCTGCTTCTTCTGATTCACCCTCCAGACTTCACCTTCTCCTTCTCTTCTTCTGCTTCTTCTGATTCACCCTCCAGACTTCACCTTCTCCTTCTCCTTCTTCTGCTTCTTCTGATTCACACTCCAGACCTCACCTTCTCCTTCTACTTCTTCTACTTCTTCTGATTCACCCTCCAGACTTCACCTTCTCCTTCTCCTTCTTCTACTTCTTCTGATTCGCCCTCCAGACCTCACCTTCTCCTTCTCCTTCTTCTACTTCTTCTGATTCACCCTCCAGTCTTCACCTTCTCCTTCTCCTTCTACTGTTTCTTCTGCTTCACCCTCCAGAATTCACCTTCTCCTTCACTTTCTTCTGCTTCTTCTGATTCACCCTCCAGACTTCACCTTCTCCTTCTCCTTCTTCTGATTCTTCTGATTCACCCTCCAGACTTCACCTTCTCCTTCTCCTTCTTCTGCTTCTTCTGATTCACCCTCCTGACTTCACCTTCTCCTTCTCCTTCTTCTACTTCTTCTGATTCACCCTCCTGACTTTACCTTCTCCTTCTCCTTCTTCTACTTCTTCTGCTTCACCCTCCAGACTTCACCTTCTCCTTCTCCTTCTTCTACTGCTTCTGATTCACCCTCCAGACTTCACCTTCTCCTTCTCCTTCTTCTACTTCTTCTGATTCACCCTCCAGACTTCACCTTCTCCTTCTCCTTCTTCTACTTCTTCTGATTCACCCTCCAGACTTCACCTTCTCCTTCTCCTTCTTCTGCTTCTTCTGATTCACCCTCCAGACTTCACCTTCTCCTTCTTCTTATTCTGCTTCTTCTGATTCACACTCCAGACTTCACCTTCTCCTTCTCCTTCTTCTGCTTCTTCTGATTCACCCTCCAGACTTCACCTTCTCCTTCTCCTTCTTCTGCTTCTTCTGATTCATCCTCCAGACTTCACCTTCTCCTTCTCCTTCTTCTACTTCTTCTGATTCACCCTCCAGACTTCACCTTCTCCTTCTCGTTCTTCTGCTTCTTCTGATTCACCCTCCAGACTTCACCTTCTCCTTCTCCTTCGTCAACCTCTTCTGATTCACCCTCCAGACTACACCTTCTCCTTCTCCTTCTTCTACTTCTTCTGATTCACCCTCCAGACTTCACCTTCTCCTTCTCGTTCTTCTGCTTCTTCCATTTCACCCTCCAGACTTCACCTTCTCCTTCTCCGTCTTCTACTTCTTCTGATTCACCCTCCACACTTCACCTTCTCCTTCTCCTTCTTCTGCTTCTTCTGATTCACCCTCCAGACTTCACCTTCTCCTTCTCCTTCTTCTACTTCTTCTGCTTCTCCCTCCAGACGTCACGTTCTCCTTCTCCTTCTTCTGCTTCTTCTGATTCACCCTCCAGACTTCACCTTCTCCTTCTCCTTCTTCTACTTCTTCTGATTCACCCTCCAGACTTCACCTTCTCCTTCTCCTTCTTCTACTTCTTCTGATTCACCCTCCAGACTTCACCTTCTCCTTCTCCTTCTTCTACTTCTTCCGATTCACCATCCTGACTTCTCCTTCTCCTTCTCCTTCTTCTGCTTCTTCTGCTTCACCCTCCTGACTTCACCTTCTCCTTCTCCTTCTCCTACTTCTTCTGATTCACCCTCCTGACTTCACCTTCTCCTTCTCCTTCTTCTACTTCTTCTGATTCACCCTCCAGACTTCACCTTCCCCTTCTCCTTCTTCTGCTTCTTCTGCTTCACCCTCCAGACTTCACCTTCTCCTTCTCCTTCTTCTGCTTCTTCTGCTTCGCCCTCCAGACTTCACCTTCTCCTTCTCCTTCTTCTGCTTCTTCTGCTTCACCCTCCAGACTTCACCTTCTCCTTCTCCTTCTTCTGCTTCTTCTGCTTCACTCTCCTGACTTCACCTTCTCCTTCTCCTTCTTCTACTTCTTCTGATTCACCCTCCAGACTTCACCTTCTCCTTCTCCTTCTTCTGCTTCTTCTGCTGCGCCCTCCAGACTTCACCTTCTCCTTCTCCTTCTTCTGCTTCTTCTTATTCACCCTCCAGACTTCACCTTCTCCTTCTCCTTCTTCTGCTTCTTCTGATTCACCCTCCAGACTTCACCTTCTCCTTCTCCTTCTTCTCCTTCTTCTGCTTCACCCTCCAGACTTCACCTCCTCCTTCTCCTTCTTCTGCTTCTTCTGCTTCACCCTCCTGACTTCACCTTCTCCTTCTCCTTCTTCTACTTCTTCTGATTCACCCTCCAGACTTCACCTACTCCTTCTCCTTCTTCTGCTTCTTCTGCTTCACCCTCCAGACTTCACCTTCTCCTTCTCCTTCTTCTGCTTCTTCTGCTTCGCCCTCCAGACTTCACCTTCTCCTTCTCCTTCTTCTGCTTCTTCTGCTTCACTCTCCTGACTTCACCTTCTCCTTCTCCTTCTTCTACTTCTTCTGATTCACCCTCCAGACTTCACCCTCTCCTTCTCCTTCTTCTGCTTCTTCTGCTTCACCCTCCAGACTTCACCTTCTCTTTCTCCTTCTTCTGCTTCTTCTGCTGCGCCCTCCAGACTTCACCTTCTACTTTTCCTTCTTCTGCTTCTTCTGATTCACCCTCCAGACTTCACCTTCTCCTTCTCCTTCTTCTACTTCTTCTGATCCACCCTCCTGACTTCACCTTCTCCTTCTCCTTCTTCTGCTTCTTCTGCTTCACCCTCCAGACTTCACCTTCTCCTTCTCCTTCTTCTGCTTCTTCTGCTTCACCCTCCAGACTTCACCTTCTCCTTCTCCTTCTTCTGCTTCTTCTGCTTCACCCTCCTGACTTCACCTTATCCTTCTCCTTCTTCTACTTCTTCTGATTCACCCTCCAGACTTCACCTACTCCTTCTCCTTCTTCTGCTTCTTCTGCTTCACCCTCCAGACTTCACCTTCTCCTTCTCCTTCCTCTGCTTCTTCTGCTTCGCCCTCCAGACTTCACCTTCTCCTTCTCCTTCTTCTGCTTCTTCTGCTTCACTCTCCTGACTTCACCTTCTCCTTCTCCTTCTTCTACTTCTTCTGATTCACCCTCCAGACTTCACCCTCTCCTTCTCCTTCTTCTGCTTCTTCTGCTTCACCCTCCAGACTTCACCTTCTCCTTCTCCTTCTTCTGCTTCTTCTGCTTCACCGTCCTGACTTCACCTTCTCCTTCTCCTTCTTCTACTTCTTCTGCTTCACCCCCCTGACTTCACCTGCTCCTTCTCCTTCTTCTGCTTCTTCTGATTCACCCTCCAGACTTCACCTTCTCCTTCTCCTTCTTCTGCTTCTTCTGCTTCACCCTCCAGACTTCACCTTCTCCTTCTCCTTCTTCTGCTTCTTCTGATTCACCCTCCAGACCTCACCTTCTCCTTCTCCTTCTTCTACTTCTTCTGATTCACCCTCCAGACTTCATCTTCTCCTTCTCCTTCTTCTGCTTCTTCTGATTCACCCTCCAGACTTCACCTTCTCCTTCTCCTTCTTCTACTTCGTCTGATTCACCCTCCAGACTTCACCTTCTCCTTCTCCTTCTTCTACTTCTTCTGATTCACCCTCCAGTCTTCACCTACTCCTTCTCCTTCTTCTGTTTCTTCTGCTTCACCCTCCAGACTTTACCTTCTCCTTCTCTTTCTTCTGCTTCTTCTGATTCACCCTCCAGACTTCATCTTCTCCTTCTCCTTCTTCTGATTCTTCTGATTCACCCTCCAGACTTCACCTTCTCCTTCTCCTTCTTCTGCTTCTTCTGATTCACCCTCCTGACTTCACCTTCTTCTTCTCCTTCTTCTACTTCTTCTGCTTCACCCTCCAGACTTCACCTTCTCCTTCTCCTTCTTCTACTTCTTCTGATTCACCCTCCAGACTTCACCTTCTCCTTCTCCTTCTTCTGCTTCTTCTGATTCACCCTCCAGACTTCACCTTCTCCTTCTCCTTATTCTGCTTCTTCTGATTCACCCTCCAGACTTCACCTCCTCCTTCTCCTTCTTCTGCTTCTTCTGATTCACCCTCCAGACTTCACCTTCTCCTTCTCCTTCTTCTGCTTCTTCTGATTCACCCTCCAGACTTCACCTTCTCCTTCTCCTTCTTCTACTTCTTCTGATTCACCCTCCAGACTTCACCTTCTCCTTCTCTTTCTTCTGCTTCTTCTGATTCTCCCTCCAGACTTCACCTTCTCCTTCTCCTTCTTCTGATTCTTCTGATTCACCCTCCAGACTTCACCTTCTCCTTCTCCTTCTTCTGCTTCTTCTGATTCACCCTCCTGACTTCACCTTCTCCTTCTCCTTCTTCTACTTCTTCTGATTCACCCTCCAGAGTTCACCTTCTCCTTCTCCTTCTTCTACTTCTTCTGATTCACCCGCCAGACTTCACCTTCTCCTTCTCCTTCTTCTACTTCTTCTGATTCATCCTCCAGACTTCACCTTCTCCTTCTCCTTCTTCTGCTTCTTCTGATTCACCCTCCAGACTTCACCTTCTCCTTCTCCTTATTCTGCTTCTTCTGATTCACCCTCCAGACTTCACCTTCTCCTTCTCCTTCTTCTGCTTCTTCTGATTCACCCTCCAGACTTCACCTTCTCCTTCTCCTTCTTCTGCTTCTTCTGATTCACCCTCCAGACTTCACCTTCTCCTTCTCCTTCTTCTACTTCTTCTGATTCACCCTCCAGACTTCATCTTCTCCTTCTCCTTCTTCTGCTTCTTCTGATTCACCCTCCAGACTTCACCTTCTCCTTCTCCTTCGTCTACTTCTTCTGATTCACCCTCCAGACTACACCTTCTCCTTCTCCTTCTTCTACTTCTTCTGATTCACCCTCCAGACTTCACCTTCTCCTTCTCCTTCTTCTGCTTCTTCTGATTCACCCTCCAGACTTCACCTTCTCCTTCTCCTTCTTCTACTTCTTCTGATTCACCCTCCAGACCTCACCTTCTCCTTCTCCTTCTTCTACTTCTTCTGATTCACCCTCCAGTCTTCACATTCTCCTTCTCCTTCTTCTGTTTCTTCTGCTTCAGCCTCCAGACTTCACCTTCTCCTTCTCTTTCTTCTGATTCTTCTGATTCACCCTCCAGACTTCACCTTCTCCTTCTCCTTCTTCTGATTCTTCTGATTCACCCTCCAGACTTCACCTTCTCCTTCTCCTTCTTCTGCTTCTTCTGATTCACCCTCCTGGCTTCACCTTCTCCTTCTCCTTCTTCTACCTCTTCTGATTCACCCTCCAGACTTCACCTTCTCCTTCTCCTTCTTCTGCTTCTTCTGATTCACCCTTCAGACTTCACCTTCTCCTTCTCCTTATTCTGCTTCTTCTGATTCACCCTCCTGACTTCACCTTCTCCTTCTCCTTCTTCTGCTTCTTCTGATTCACCCTCCTGACTTCACCTTCTCCTTCTCCTTCTTCTACTTCTTCTGATTCACCCTCCAGACTTCACCTTCTCCTTCTCCTTCTTCTGCTTCTTCTGATTCACCCTCCAGACTTCACCTTCTCCTTCTCCTTATTCTGCTTCTTCTGATTCACCCTCCAGACTTCACCTTCTCCTTCTCCTTCTTCTGCTTCTTCTGATTCACTCTCCAGACTTCACCTTCTCCTTCTCCTTCTTCTGCTTCTTCTGATTCATCCTCCAGACATCACCTTCTCCTTCTCCTTCTTCTGCTTCTTCTGATTCACCCTCCAGACTTCACCTTCTCCTTCTCCTTCTTCTACTTCTTCTGATTCACCCTCCAGACTTCACCTTCTCCTTCTCTTTCTTCTGCTTCTTCTGATTCACCCTCCAGACTTCACCTTCTCCTTCTCCTTCTTCTGATTCTTCTGATTCACCCTCCAGACTTCACCTTCTCCTTCTCCTTCTTCTGCTTCTTCTGATTCACCCTCCTGACTTCACCTTCTCCTTCTCCTTCTTCTACTTCTTCTGATTCACCCTCCTGACTTCACCTTCTCCTTCTCCTTCTTCTACTTCTTCTGCTTCACCCTCCAGACTTCACCTTCTCCTTCTCCTTCTTCTACTTCTTCTGATTCACCCTCCAGACTTCACCTTCTCCTTCTCCTTCTTCTACTTCTTCTGATTCACCCTACAGACTTCACCTTCTCCTTCTCCTTCTTCTGCTTCTTCTGATTCACCCTCCAGACTTCACCTTCTCCTTCTCCTTATTCTGCTTCTTCTGTTTCACCCTCCAGACTTCACCTTCTCCTTCTCCTTCTTCTGCTTCTTCTGATTCACCCTCCAGACTTCACCTTCTCCTTCTCCTTCTTCTGCTTCTTCTGATTCACCCTCCAGACTTCACCTTCTCCTTCTCCTTCTTCTACTTCTTCTGATTCACCCTCCAGACTTCACCTTCTCCTTCTCCTTCGTCTACTTCTTCTGATTCACCCTCCAGACTTCACCTTCTCCTTCTCCTTCTTCTACTTCTTCTGATTCACCCTCCAGACTTCATCTTCTCCTTCTCCTTCTTCTCCTTCTTCTGATTCACCCTCCAGACTTCACCTTCTCCTTCTCCTTCTTCTGCTTCTTCTGATTCACCCTCCAGACTTCACCTTCTCCTTCTCCTTCTTCTACTTCTTCTGATTCACCCTCCAGACTTCACCTTCTTCTTCTCCTTATTCTGCTTCTTCTGTTTCACCCTCCAGACTTCACCTTCTCCTTCTCCTTCTTCTGCTTCTTCTGATTCACCCTCCAGACTTCACCTTCTCCTTCTCCTTCTTCTGCTTCTTCTGATTAACCCTCCAGACTTCACCTTCTCCTTCTCCTTCTTCTACTTCTTCTGATTCACCCTCCAGACTTCACCTTCTCCTTCTCCTTCTTCTGCTTCTTCTGATTCACCCTCCAGACTTCACCTTCTCCTTCTCCTTCGTCTACTTCTTCTGATTCACCCTCCAGACTACACCTTCTCCTTCTCCTTCTTCTACTTCTTCTGATTCACCCTCCAGACTTCACCTTCTCCTTCTCCTTCTTCTGTTTCTTCTGATTCACCCTCCAGACTTCACCTTCTCCTTCTCCTTCTTCTACTTCTTCTGATTCAGCCTCCAGACTTCACCTTCTCCTTCTCCTTCTTCTACTTCTTCTGATTCACCCTCCAGACTTCATCTTCTCCTTCTCCTTCTTCTCCTTCTTCTGATTCACCCTCCAGACTTCACCTTCTCCTTCTCCTTCTTCTGCTTCTTCTGATTCACCCTCCAGACTTCACCTTCTCCTTCTCCTTCTTCTACTTCTTCTGATTCACCCTCCAGACTTCACCTTCTCCTTCTCCTTCTTCTACTTCTTCTGATTCACCCTCCAGTCTTCACCTTCTTCTTCTCCTTCTTCTGTTTCTTCTGCTTCACCCACCACACTTCACCTTCTCCTTCTCTTTCTTCTGCTTCTTCTGATTCACCCTCCAGACTTCACCTTCTCCTTCTCCTTCTTCTGATTCTTCTGATTCACCCTCCAGACTTCACCTTCTCCTTCTCCTTCTTCTGCTTCTTCTGATTCACCCTCCAGACCTCACCTTCTCCTTCTCCTTCTTCTACTTCTTCTGATTCACCCTCCTGACTTCACCTTCTCCTTCTCCTTCTTCAACTTCTTCTGATTCACCCTCCAGACTTCACCTTCTCCTTCTCCTTCTTCTACTTCTTCTGATTCACCCTCCAGACTACACCTTCTCCTTCTCCTTCTTCTACTTCTTCTGATTCACCCTCCAGACTTCACCTTCTCCTTCTCCTTCTTCTACTTCTTCTGATTCACCCTCCAGACTTCATCTTCTCCTTCTCCTTCTTCTGCTTCTTCTGATTCACCCTCCAGACTTCACCTTCTCCTTCTCCTTCTTCTGCTTATTCTGATTCACCCTCCAGACTTCAACTTCTCCTTCTCCTTCTTCTACTTCTTCTGATTCACCCTCCAGACTTCACCTTCTCCTTCTCCTTCTTCTACTTCTTCTGATTCACCCTCCAGTCTTCACCTTCTCCTTCTCCTTCTTCTGTTTCTTCTGCTTCACCCTCCAGACTTCACCTTCTCCTTCTCTTTCTTCTGCTTCTTCTGATTCACCCTCCAGACTTCACCTTCTCCTTCTCCTTCTTCTGATTCTTCTGATTCACCCTCCAGACGTCACCTTCTCCTTCTCCTTCTTCTGCTTCTTCTGATTCACCCTCCTGACTTCACCTTCTCCTTCTCCTTCTTCTACTTCTTCTGATTCACTCTCCTGACTTCACCTTCTCCTTCTCCTTCTTCTACTTCTTCTGCTTCACCCTCCAGACTTCACCTTCTCCTTCTCCTTCTTCTACTTCTTCTGATTCACCCTCCAGACTTCACCTTCTCCTTCTCCTTCTTCTGCTTCTTCTGATTCACCCTCCAGACTTCACCTTCTCATTCTCCTTCTTCTGCTTCTTCAGCTGCGCCCTCCAGACTTCACCTTCTCCTTCTCCTTCTTCTGCTTCTTCTGCTTCACACTCCAGACTTCACCTTCTCCTTCTCCTTCTTCTGCTTCTTCTGCTGCGCCCTCCAGGCTTCACCTTCTCCTTCTCCTTCTTCTGCTTCTTCTGCTTCACCGTTCTGACTTCACCTTCTCCTTCTCCTTCTTCTACTTCTTCTGCTACACCCCCCTGACTTCACCTGCTCCTTCTCCTTCTTCTGCTTCTTCTGATTCACCCTCCTAAATTCACCTTCTCCTTCTCCTTCTTCTGCTTCTTCTGATTCACCCTCCTGACTTCACCTTCTCCTTCTCCTTCTTCTGCTTCTTCTGATTCACCCTCCAGACTTCACCTTCTCCTTCTCCTTCTTCTGCTTCTTCTGATTCACCCTCCAGACTTCACCTTCTCCTTCTCCTTCTTCTGCTTCTTCTGATTCACCCTCCAGACCTCACCTTCTCCTTCTCCTTCTTCTACTTCTTCTGATTCACCCTCCAGACTTCATCTTCTCCTTCTCCTTCTTCTGCTTCTTCTGATTCACCCTCCAGACTTCACCTTCTCCTTCTCCTTCTTCTGCTTCTTCTGATTCACCCTCCAGACTTCACCTTCTCCTTCTCCTTCTTCTACTTCTTCTGATTCACCCTCCAGACTTCACCTTCTCCTTCTCCTTCTTCTACTTCTTCTGATTCACCCTCCAGTCTTCACCTTCTCCTTCTCCTTCTTCTGTTTCTTCTGCTTCACCCTCCAGACTTCACCTTCTCCTTCTCTTTCTTCTGCTTCTTCTGCTTCACCCTCCAGACTTCACCTTCTCCTTCTCCTTCTTCTGATTCTTCTGATTCACCCTCCAGACTTCACCTTCTCTATCTCCTTCTTCTGCTTCTTCTGATTCACCCTCCTGACTTCACCTTCTCCTTCTCCTTCTTCTACTTCTTCTGATTAACCCTCCTGACTTCACATTCTCCTTCTCCTTCTTCTACTTCTTCTGCTTCACCCTCCAGACTTCACCTTCTCCTTCTCCTTCTTCTACTTCTTCTGATTCACCCTCCAGACTTCACCTTCTCCTTCTCCTTCTTCTGCTTCTTCTGATTCACCCTCCAGACTTCACCTTCTCCTTCTCCTTATTCTGCTTCTTCTGATTCACCCTCCAGACTTCACCTTCTCCTTCTCCTTCTTCTGCTTCTTCTGATTCACCCTCCAGACTTCACCTTCTCCTTCTCCTTCTTCTGCTTCTTCTGATTCACCCTCCAGACTTCACCTTCTCCTTCTCCTTCTTCAGCTTCTTCTGATTCACCCTCCAGACTTCACCTTCTCCTTCTCCTTCTTCTACTTCTTCTGATTCACCCTCCAGACTTCACCTTCTCCTTCTCCTTCTTCTGCTTCTTCTGATTCACCCTCCTGACTTCACCTTCTCCTTCTCCTTCTTCTACTTCTTCTGCTTCACCCTCCAGACTTCACCTTCTCCTTCTCCGTCTTCTGCTTCTTCTGATTCACCCTCCAGACTTCACCTTCTCCTTCTCCTTCTTCTGCTTCTTCTGATTCACCCTCCAGACTGCACCTTCTCCTTCTCCTTATTCTGCTTCTTCTGATTCACCCTCCAGACTTCACCTTCACCTTCTCCTTCTTCTGCTTCTTCTGATTCTCCCTCCAGACTTCACCTTCTCCTTCTCCTTCTTCTGCTTCTTCTGATTCACCCTCCAGACTTCACCTTCTCCTTCTCCTTCTTCTGCTTCTTCTGATTCACCCTCCAGACTTCACCTTCTCCTTCTCCTTCTTCTACTTCTTCTGATACAACCTCCAGACTTCACCTTCTCCTTCTCCTTCTTCTGCTTCTTCTGATTCACCCTCCTGACTTCACCTTCTCCTTCTCCTTCTTCTACTTCTTCTGATTCACCCTCCTGACTTCACCTTCTCCTTCTCCTTCTTCTACTTCTTCTGCTTCACCCTCCAGACTTCACCTTCTCCTTCTCCTTCTTCTACTTCTTCTGATTCACCCTCCAGACTTCACCTTCTCCTTCTCCTTATTCTGCTTCTTCTGATTCACCCTCCAGACTTCACCTTCTCATTCTCCTTCTTCTGCTTCTTCTGCTGCGCCCTCCAGACTTCACCTTCTCCTTCTCCTTCTTCTGCTTCTTCTGCTTCACACTCCAGACTTCACCTTCTCCTTCTCCTTCTTCTGCTTCTTCTGCTGCGCCCTCCAGGCTTCACCTTCTCCTTCTCCTTCTTCTGCTTCTTCTGCTTCACCGTCCTGACTTCACCTTCTCCTTCTCCTTCTTCTACTTCTTCCGCTACACCCCCCTGACTTCACCTGCTCCTTCTCCTTCTTCTGCTTCTTCTGATTCACCCTCCTAACTTCACCTTCTCCTTCTCCTTCTTCTGCTTCTTCTGATTCACCCTCCTGACTTCACCTTCTCCTTCTCCTTCTTCTGCTTCTTCTGATTCACCCTCCAGACTTCACCTTCTCCTTCTCCTTCTTCTGCTTCTTCTGATTCACCGTCCAGACTTCACCTTCTCCTTCTCCTTCTTCTGCTTCTTCTGATTCACCCTCCAGACCTCACCTTCTACTTCTCCTTCTTCTACTTCTTCTGATTCACCCTCCAGACTTCATCTTCTCCTTCTCCTTCTTCTACTTCTTCTGATTCACCCTCCAGACTTCACCTTCTCCTTCTCCTTCTTCTACTTCTTCTGATTCACCCTCCAGTCTTCACCTTCTCCTTCTCCTTCTTCTGTTTCTTCTGCTTCACCCTCCAGACTTCACCTTCTCCTTCTCTTTCTTCTGCTTCTTCTGATTCACCCTCCAGACTTCACCTTCTCCTTCTCCTTCTTCTGATTCTTCTGATTCACCCTCCAGACTTCACCTTCTCCTTCTCCTTCTTCTGCTTCTTCTGATTCACCCTCCTGACTTCACCTTCTCCTTCTCCTTCTTCTACTTCTTCTGATTCACCCTCCTGACTTCACCTTCTCCTTCTCCTTCTTCTACTTCTTCTGCTTCACCCTCCAGACTTCACCTTCTCCTTCTCCTTCTTCTACTTCTTCTGATTCACCCTCCAGACTTCACCTTCTCCTTCTCCTTCTTCTGCTTCTTCTGATTCACCCTCCAGACTTCACCTTCTTATTCTCCTTCTTCTGCTTCTGCTGCTGCGCCCTCCAGACTTCACCTTCTCCTTCTCCTTCTTCTGCTTCTTCTGCTTCACACTCCAGACTTCACCTTCTCCTTCTCCTTCTTCTGCTTCTTCTGCTGCGCCCTCCAGGCTTCAACTTCTCCTTCTCCTTCTTCTGCTTCTTCTGCTTCACCGTCCTGACTTCACCTTCTCCTTCTCCTTCTTCTACTTCTTCTGCTACACCCCCCTGACTTCACCTGCTCCTTCTCCTTCTTCTGCTTCTTCTGATTCACCCTCCTAAATTCACCTTCTCCTTCTCCTTCTTCTGCTTCTTCTGATTCACCCTCCTGACTTCACCTTCTCCTTCTCCTTCTTCTGCTTCTTCTGATTCACCCTCCAGACTTCACCTTCTCCTTCTCCTTCTTCTGCTTCTTCTGATTCACCCTCCAGACTTCACCTTCTCCTTCTCCTTCTTCTGCTTCTTCTGATTCACCCTCCAGACCTCACCTTCTCCTTCTCCTTCTTCTACTTCTTCTGATTCACCCTCCAGACTTCATCTTCTCCTTCTCCTTCTTCTGCTTCTTCTGATTCACCCTCCAGACTTCACCTTCTCCTTCTCCTTCTTCTACTTCTTCTGATTCACCCTCCAGACTTCACCTTCTCCTTCTCCTTCTTCTACTTCTTCTGATTCACCCTCCAGTCTTCACCTTCTCCTTCTCCTTCTTCTGTTTCTTCTGCTTCACCCTCCAGACTTCACCTTCTCCTTCTCCTTCTTCTGCTTCTTCTGATTCACCCTCCAGACTTCACCTTCTCCTTCTCCTTCTTCTACTTCTTCTGATTCACCCTCCAGACTTCACCTTCTCCTTCTCCTTCTTCTGCTTCTTCTGATTCACCCTCCTGACTTCACCTTCTCCTTCTCCTTCTTCTACTTCTTCTGATTCACCCTCCTGACTTCACCTTCTCCTTCTCCTTCTTCTACTTCTTCTGCTTCACCCTCCAGACTTCACCTTCTCCTTCTCCTTCTGCTTCTTCTGATTCACCCTCCAGACTTCACCTTCTCCTTCTCCTTATTCTGCTTCTTCTGATTCACCCTTCAGACTTCACCTTCTCCTTCTCCTTCTTCTGCTTCTTCTGATTCTCCCTCCAGACTTCACCTTCTCCTTCTCCTTCTTCTGCTTCTTCTGATTCACCCTCCAGACTTCACCTTCTCCTTCTCCTTCTTCTGCTTCTTCTGATTCACCCTCCAGACTTCACCTTCTCCTTCTCCTTCTTCTGCTTCTTCTGATTCACCCTCCAGACTTCACCTTCTCCTTCTCCTTCTTCTGCTTCTTCTGATTCACCCTCCAGACTTCACCTTCTCCTTCTCCTTCTTCTACTTCTTCTGATTCACCCTCCAGACTTCACCTTCTCCTTCTCCTTCTTCTGCTTCTTCTGATTCACCCTCCTGACTTCACCTTCTCCTTCTCCTTCTTCTACTTCTTCTGATTCACCCTCCTGACTTCACCTTCTCCTTCTCCTTCTTCTACTTCTTCTGCTTCACCCTCCAGACTTCACCTTCTCCTTCTCCTTCTTCTGCTTCTTCTGATTCACCCTCCAGACTTCACCTTCTCCTTCTCCTTATTCTGCTTCTTCTGATTCACCCTTCAGACTTCACCTTCTCCTTTTCCTTCTTCTGCTTCTTCTGATTCTCCCTCCAGACTTCACCTTCTCCTTCTCCTTCTTCTGCTTCTTCTGATTCACCCTCCAGACTTCACCTTCTCCTTCTCCTTCTTCTGCTTCTTCTGATTCACCCTCCAGACTTCACCTTCTGCTTCTCCTTCTTCTACTTCTTCTGATTCACCCTCCAGACTTCACCTTCTCCTTCTCCTTCTTCTGCTTCTTCTGATTCACCCTCCTGACTTCACCTTCTCCTTCTCCTTCTTCTACTTCTTCTGATTCACCCTCCTGACTTCACCTTCTCCTTCTCCTTCTTCTCCTTCTTCTGCTTCACCCTCCAGACTTCACCTTCTCCTTCTCCTTCTTCTACTTCTTCTGATTCACCCTCCAGACTTCACCTTCTCCTTCTCCTTCTTCTGCTTCTTCTGATTCACCCTCCAGACTTCACCTTCTCATTCTCCTTCTTCTGCTTCTTCTGCTGCGCCCTCCAGACTTCACCTTCTCCTTCTCCTTCTTCTGCTTCTTCTGCTTCACACTCCAGACTTCACCTTCTCCTTCTCCTTTTTCTGCTTCTTCAGCTGCGCCCTCCAGGCTTCACCTTCTCCTTCTCCTTCTTCTGCTTCTTCTGCTTCACCGTCCTGACTTCACCTTCTCCTTCTCCTTCTTCTACTTCTTCTGCTACACCCCGCTGACTTCACCTTCTCCTTCTCCTTCTTCTGCTTCTTCTGATTCACCCTCCAGACTTCACCTTCTCCTTCTCCTTCTTCTGCTTCTTCTGATTCACCCTCCAGACCTCACCTTCTCCTTCTCCTTCTTCTACTTCTTCTGATTCACCCTCCAGACTTCATCTTCTCCTTCTCCTTCTTCTGCTTCTTCTGATTCACCCTCCAGACTTCACCTTCTCCTTCTCCTTCTTCTGCTTCTTCTGATTCACCCTCCAGACTTCACCTTCTCCTTCTCCTTCTTCTACTTCTTCTGATTCACCCTCCAGGCTTCACCTTCTCCTTCTCCTTCTTCTACTTCTTCTGATTCACCCTCCAGTCTTCACCTTCTCCTTCTCCTTCTTCTGTTTCTTCTGCTTCACCCTCCAGACTTCACCTTCTCCTTCTCTTTCTTCTGCTTCTTCTGCTTCACCCTCCAGACTTCACCTTCTCCTTCTCCTTCTTCTGATTCTTCTGATTCACCCTCCAGACTTCACCTTCTCTATCTCCTTCTTCTGCTTCTTCTGATTCACCCTCCTGACTTCACCTTCTCCTTCTCCTTCTTCTACTTCTTCTGATTCACCCTCCTGACTTCACCTTCTCCTTCTCCTTCTTCTACTTCTTCTGCTTCACCCTCCAGACTTCACCTTCTCCTTCTCATTCTTCTACTTCTTCTGATTCACCCTCCAGACTTCACCTTCTCCTTCTCCTTCTTCTGCTTCTTCTGATTCACCCTCCAGACTTCACCTTCTCCTTCTCCTTATTCTGCTTCTTCTGATTCACCCTCCAGACTTCACCTTCTCCTTCTCCTTCTTCTGCTTCTTCTGATTCACCCTCCAGACTTCACCTTCTCCTTCTCCTTCTTCTGCTTCTTCTGATTCACCCTCCAGACTTCACCTTCTCCTTTTCCTTCTTCTTCTTCTTCTGATTCACCCTCCAGACATCACCTTCTCCTTCTCCTTCTTCTACTTCTTCTGATTCACCCTCCAGACTTCACCTTCTCCTTCTCCTTCTTCTGCTTCTTCTGATTCACCCTCCTGACTTCACCTTCTCCTTCTCCTTCTTCTACATCTTCTGATTCACCCTCCTGACTTCACCTTCTCCTTTTCCTTCTTCTACTTCTTCTGCTTCACCCTCCAGACTTCAGCTTCTCCTTCTCCTTCTTCTACTTCTTCTGATTCACCCTCCAGACTTCACCTTCTCCTTCTCCTTCTTCTACTTCTTCTGATTCACCCTCCAGACTTCACCTTCTCCTTCTCCTTCTTCTACTTCTTCTGATTCACCCTCCAGACTTTACCTTCTCCTTCTCCTTCTTCTGCTTCTTCTGATTCACCCTCCAGACTTCACCTTCTCCTTCTCCTTATTCTGCTTCTTCTGAATCACCCTCCAGACTTCACCTTCTCCTTCTCCTTCTTCTGCTTCTTCTGATTCACCCTCCAGACTTCACCTTCTCCTTCTCCTTCTTCTGCTTCTTCTGATTCACCCTCCAGACTTAACCTTCACCTTCTCCTTCTTCTGCTTCTTCTGATTCACCCTCCTGACTTCACCTTCTCCTTCTCCTTCTTCTACATCTTCTGATTCACCCTCCTGACTTCACCTTCTCCTTTTCCTTCTTCTACTTCTTCTGCTTCACCCTCCAGACTTCAGCTTCTCCTTCTCCTTCTTCTACTTCTTCTGATTCACCCTCCAGACTTCACCTTCTCCTTCTCCTTCTTCTACTTCTTCTGATTCACCCTCCAGACTTCACCTTCTCCTTCTCCTTCTTCTACTTCTTCTGATTCACCCTCCAGACTTTACCTTCTCCTTCTCCTTCTTCTGCTTCTTCTGATTCACCCTCCAGACTTCACCTTCTCCTTCTCCTTATTCTGCTTCTTCTGAATCACCCTCCAGACTTCACCTTCTCCTTCTCCTTCTTCTGCTTCTTCTGATTCACCCTCCAGACTTCACCTTCTCCTTCTCCTTCTTCTGCTTCTTCTGATTCACCCTCCAGACTTAACCTTCACCTTCTCCTTCTTCTACTTCTTCTGATTCACCCTCCAGACTTCACCTTCTCCTTCTCTTTCTTCTGCTTCTTCTGCTTCACCCTCCAGACTTCACCTTCTCCTTCTCCTTCTTCTGATTCTTCTGATTCACCCTCCAGACTTCACCTTCTCTATCTCCTTCTTCTGCTTCTTCTGATTCACCCTCCTGACTTCACCTTCTCCTTCTCCTTCTTCTACTTCTTCTGATTCACCCTCCTGACTTCACCTTCTCCTTCTCCTTCTTCTACTTCTTCTGCTTCACCCTCCAGACTTCACCTTCTCCTTCTCATTCTTCTACTTCTTCTGATTCACCCTCCAGACTTCACCTTCTCCTTCTCCTTCTTCTGCTTCTTCTGATTCACCCTCCAGACTTCACCTTCTCCTTCTCCTTATTCTGCTTCTTCTGATTCACCCTCCAGACTTCACCTTCTCCTTCTCCTTCTTCTGCTTCTTCTGATTCACCCTCCAGACTTCACCTTCTCCTTCTCCTTCTTCTGCTTCTTCTGATTCACCCTCCAGACTTCACCTTCTCCTTTTCCTTCTTCTTCTTCTTCTGATTCACCCTCCAGACATCACCTTCTCCTTCTCCTTCTTCTACTTCTTCTGATTCACCCTCCAGACTTCACCTTCTCCTTCTCCTTCTTCTGCTTCTTCTGATTCACCCTCCTGACTTCACCTTCTCCTTCTCCTTCTTCTACATCTTCTGATTCACCCTCCTGACTTCACCTTCTCCTTTTCCTTCTTCTACTTCTTCTGCTTCACCCTCCAGACTTCAGCTTCTCCTTCTCCTTCTTCTACTTCTTCTGATTCACCCTCCAGACTTCACCTTCTCCTTCTCCTTCTTCTACTTCTTCTGATTCACCCTCCAGACTTCACCTTCTCCTTCTCCTTCTTCTACTTCTTCTGATTCACCCTCCAGACTTTACCTTCTCCTTCTCCTTCTTCTGCTTCTTCTGATTCACCCTCCAGACTTCACCTTCTCCTTCTCCTTATTCTGCTTCTTCTGAATCACCCTCCAGACTTCACCTTCTCCTTCTCCTTCTTCTGCTTCTTCTGATTCACCCTCCAGACTTCACCTTCTCCTTCTCCTTCTTCTGCTTCTTCTGATTCACCCTCCAGACTTAACCTTCACCTTCTCCTTCTTCTACTTCTTCTGATTCACCCTCCAGACTTCACCTTCTCCATCTCCTTCTTCTGCTTCTTCTGATTCACCCTCCAGACTTCACCTTCTCCTTCTCCTTCGTCTACTTCTTCTGATTCACCCTCCAGACTTCACCTTCTCCTCCTCCTTCTTCTGCTTCTTCTGATTCACCCTCCAGACTTTACCTTCTCCTTCTCCTTCTTCTACTTCTTCTGATTCACCCTCCAGACTTCACCTTCTCCTTCTCCTTCTTCTGCTTCTTCGGATTCACCCTCCAGACTTCACCTTCTCCTTCTCCTTCTTCTGCTTCTTCTGATTCACCCTCCAGACTTCACCTTCTCCTTCTCCTTCTTCTGCTTCTTCTGATTCACCCTCCAGACTTCATCTTCTCCTTCTCCTTCTTCTACTTCTTCTGATTCACCCTCCAGACTTCACCTTCTCCTTCTCCTTCTTCTGCTTCTTCTGATTCACCCTCCTGACTTCACCTTCTCCTTCTCCTTCTTCTACTTCTTCTGATTCACCCTCCAGACTTCACCTTCTCCTTCTCCTTCTTCTACTTCTTCTGATTCACCCTCCAGACTTCACCTTCTCCTTCTCCTTCTTCTGCTTCTTCTGATTCACCCTCCAGACATCACCTTCTCCTTCTCCTTATTCTGCTTCTTCTGAATCACCCTCCAGACTTCACCTTCTCCTTCTCCTTCTTCTGCTTCTTCTGATTCACCCTCCAGACTTCACCTTCTCCTTCTCCTTCTTCTGCTTCTTCTGATTCACCCTCCAGACTTCACCTTCTCCTTCTCCTTCTTCTACTTCTTCTGATTCACCCTACAGACTTCACCTTCTCCATCTCCTTCTTCTGCTTCTTCTGATTCACCCTCCAGACTTCACCTTCTCCTTCTCCTTCGTCTACTTCTTCTGATTCACCCTCCAGACTACACCTTCTCCTTCTCCTTCTTCTACTTCTTCTGATTCACCCTCCAGACTTCACCTTCTCCTTCTCCTTCTTCTGTTTCTTCTGATTCACCCTCCAGACTTCACCTTCTCCTTCTCCTTCTTCTACTACTTCTGATTCACCCTCCAGACTTCACCTTCTCCTTCTCCTTCTTCTACTTTTCTGATTCACCCTCCAGACTTCATCTTCTCCTTCTCCTTCTTCTGCTTCTTCTGATTCACCCTCCAGACTTCACCTTCTCCTTCTCCTTCTTCTGCTTCTTCTGATTCACCCTCCAGACTTCACCTTCTCCTTCTCCTTCTTCTACTTCTTCTGATTCACCCTCCAGACTTCACCTTCTCCTTCTCCTTCTTCTACTTCTTCTGATTCACCCTCCAGTCTTCACCTTCTCCTTCTCCTTCTTCTGTTTCTTCTGCTTCACCCTCCAGACTTCACCTTCTCCTTCTCTTTCTTCTGCTTCTTCCGATTCACCCTCCAGACTTCACCTTCTCCTTCTCCTTCTTCTGATTCTTCTGATTCACCCTCCAGACTTCACCTTCTCCTTCTCCTTCTTCTGCTTCTTCTGATTCACCCTCCTGACTTCACCTTCTCCTTCTCCTTCTTCTACTTCTTCTGATTCACCCTCCTGACTTCACCTTCTCCTTCCCCTTCTTCTACTTCTTCTGCTTCACCCTCCAGACTTCACCTTCTCCTTCTCCTTCTTCTACTTCTTCTGATTCACCCTCCAGACTTCACCTTCTCCTTCTCCTTCTTCTGCTTCTTCTGATTCACCCTCCAGACTTCACCTTCTCCTTCTCCTTATTCTGCTTCTTCTGATTCACCCTCCAGACTTCACCTTCTCCTTCTCCTTATTCTGCTTCTTCTGATTCACCCTCCAGACTTCACCTTCTCCTTCTCCTTCCTTTGCTTCTTCTGATTCACCCTCCAGACTTCACCTTCTCCTTCTCCTTCTTCTGATTCTTCTGATTCACCCTCCAGACTTCACCTTCTCCTTCTCCATCTTCTGCTTCTTCTGATTCACCCTCCTGACTTCACCTTCTCCTTCTCCTTCTTCTACTTCTTCTGATTCACCCTCCTGACTTCACCTTCTCCTTCTCCATCTTCTACTTCTTCTGCTTCACCATCCAGACTTCAACTTCTCCTTCTCCTTCTTCTACTTCTTCTGATTCACCCTCCAGACTTCACCTTCTCCTTCTCCTTCTTCTGCTTCTTCTGATTCACCCTCCAGACTTCACCTTCTCCTTCTCCTTCTTCTGCTTCTTCTGATTCACCCTCCAGACTTCACCTTCTCCTTCTCCTTCTTCTACTTCTTCTGATTTACCTTCCAGACTTCACCTTCTCCTTCTCCTTCTTCTGCTTCTTCTGATTCACCCTCCAGACTTCACCTTCTCCTTCTCCTTCGTCTACTTCTTCTGATTCACCCTCCAGACTACACCTTCTCCTTCTCCTTCTTCTACTTCTTCTGATTCACCCTCCAGACTTCACCTTCTCCTTCTCCTTCTTCTGTTTCTTCTGATTCACCCTCCAGACTTCATCTTCTCCTTCTCCTTCTACTTCTTCTGATTCACCCTCCAGACTTCACCTTCTCCTTCTCCTTCTTCTACTTCTTCTGATTCACCCTCCAGACTTCATCTTCTCCTTCTCCTTCTTCTACTTCTTCTGATTCACCCTCCAGACTTCACCTTCTCCTTCTCCTTCTTCTGCTTCTTCTGATTCACCCTCCAGACTTCACCTTCTCCTTCTCCTTATTCTGCTTCTTCTGATTCACACTCCAGACTTCACCTTCTCCTTCTCCTTCTTATACTTCTTCTGATTCACCCTCCAGACTTCACCTTCTCCTTCTCCTTCTTCTGCTTCTTCTGATTCACCCTCCAGACTTCACCTTCTCCTTCTCCTTCGTCTACTTCTTCTGATTCACCCTCCAGACTACACCTTCTCCTTCTCCTTCTTCTACTTCTTCTGATTCACCCTCCAGACTTCACCTTCTCCTTCTCCTTCTTCTGTTTCTTCTGATTCACCCTCCAGACTTCATCTTCTCCTTCTCCTTCTTCTACTTCTTCTGATTCACCCTCCAGACTTCATCTTCTCCTTCTCCTTCTTCTACTTCTTCTGATTCACCCTCCAGACTTTATCTTCTCCTTCTCCTTCTTCTACTTCTTCTGATTCACCCTCCAGACTTCACCTTCTCCTTCTCCTTCTTCTGCTTCTTCTGATTCACCCTCCAGACTTCACCTTCTCCTTCTCCTTATTCTGCTTCTTCTGATTCACCCTCCAGACTTCACCTTCTCCTTCTCCTTCTTCTGCTTCTTCTGATTCACCCTCCAGACTTCACCTTCTCCTTCTCCTTCTTCTGCTTCTTCTGATTCACCCTCCAGACTTCACCTTCTCCTTCTCCTTCTTCTACTTCTTCTGATTCACCCTCCAGACTTCACCTTCTCCTTCTCCTTCTTCTGCTTCTTCTGATTCACCCTCCAGACTTCACCTTCTCCTTCTCCTTCGTCTACTTCTTCTGATTCACCCTCCAGACTACACCTTCTCCTTCTCCTTCTTCTACTTCTTCTGATTCACCCTCCAGACGTCACCTTCTCCTTCTCCTTCTTCTGTTTCTTCTGATTCACCCTCCAGAATTCATCTTCTCCTTCTCCTTCTTCTACTTCTTCTGATTCACCCTCCAGACTTCACCTTCTCCTTCTCCTTCTTCTACTTCTTCTGATTCACCCTCCAGACTTCTTCTTCTCCTTCTCCTTTTTCTGCTTCTTCTGATTCACCCTCCAGACTTCACCTTCTCCTTCTCCTTCTTCTGCTTCTTCTGATTCACCCTCCAGACTTCAACTTCTCCTTCTCCTTCTTCTACTTCTTCTGATTCACCCTCCAGTCTTCACCTTCTCCTTCTCCTTCTTCTGTTTCTTCTGCTTCACCCTCCAGCCTTCACCTTCTCCTTCTCTTTCTTCTACTTCTTCTGATTCACCCTCCAGACTTCACCTTCTCCTTCTCCTTCTTCTGCTTCTTCTGATTCACCCTCCAGACTTCACCTTCTCCTTCGTCTACTTCTTCTGATTCACCCTCCAGACTACACCTTCTCCTTCTCCTTCTTCTACTTCTTCTGATTCACCCTCCAGACTTCACCTTCTCCTTCTCCTTCTTCTGTTTCTTCTGATTCACCCTCCAGACTTCATCTTCTCCTTCTCCTTCTTCTACTTCTTCTGATTCACCCTCCAGTCTTCACGTTCTCCTTCTCCTTCTTCTGTTTCTTCTGCTTCACCCTCCAGACTTCACCTTCTCCTTCTCTTTCTTCTGCTTCTTCTGATTCACCCTCCAGACTTCACCTTCTCCTTCTCCTTCTTCTGATTCTTCTGATTCACCCTCCAGACTTCACCTTCTCCTTCTCCTTCTTCTGCTTCTTCTGCTTCACCGTCCTGACTTCACCTTCTCCTTCTCCTTCTTCTACTTCTTCTGCTACAACCCCCTGACTTCACCTGCTCCTTCTCCTTCTTCTGCTTCTTCTGATTCACCCTCCTAACTTCAACTTCTCCTTCTCCTTCTTCTGCTTCTTCTGATTCATCCTCCTGACTTCACCTTCTCCTTCTCCTTCTTCTGCTTCTTCTGATTCACCCTCCAGACTTCACCTTCTCCTTCTCCTTCTTCTGCTTCTTCTGATTCACCCTCCAGACTTCACCTTCTCCTTCTCCTTCTTCTGCTTCTTCTGATTCACCCTCCAGACCTCACCTTCTCCTTCTCCTTCTTCTACTTCTTCTGATTCACCCTCCAGACTTCATCTTCTCCTTCTCCTTCTTCTGCTTCTTCTGATTCACCCTCCAGACTTCACCTTCTCCTTCTCCTTCTTCTGCTTCTTCTGATTCACCCTCCAGACTTCACCTTCTCCTTCTCCCTCTTCTACTTCTTCTGATTCACCCTCCAGACTTCACCTTCTCCTTCTCCTTCTTCTACTTCTTCTGATTCACCCTCCAGTCTTCACCTTCTCCTTCTCCTTCTTCTGTTTCTTCTGCTTCACCCTCCAGACTTCACCTTCTCCTTCTCTTTCTTCTGCTTCTTCTGCTTCACCCTCCAGACTTCACCTTCTCCTTCTCCTTCTTCTGATTCTTCTGATTCACCCTCCAGACTTCACCTTCTCTATCTCCTTCTTCTGCTTCTTCTGATTCACCCTCCTGACTTCACCTTCTCCTTCTCCTTCTTCTACTTCTTCTGATTCACCCTCCAGACCTCACCTTCTCCTTCTCCTTCTTCTACTTCTTCTGATTCACCCTCCAGACTTCATCTTCTCCTTCTCCTTCTTCTGCTTCTTCTGATTCACCCTCCAGACTTCACCTTCTCCTTCTCCTTCTTCTGCTTCTTCTGATTCACCCTCCAGACTTCACCTTCTCCTTCTCCTTCTTCTGCTTCTTGTGATTCATCCTCCTGACTTCACCTTCTCCTTCTCCTTCTTCTGCTTCTTCTGATTCACCCTCCAGACTTCACCTTCTCCTTCTCCTTCTTCTGCTTCTTCTGATTCACCCTCCAGACTTCACCTTCTCCTTCTCCTTCTTCTGCTTCTTCTGATTCACCCTCCAAACCTCACCTTCTCCTTCTCCTTCTTCTACTTCTTCTGATTCACCCTCCAGACTTCATCTTCTCCTTCTCCTTCTTCTGCTTCTTCTGATTCACCCTCCAGACTTCACCTTCTCCTTCTCCTTCTTCTGCTTCTTCTGATTCACCCTCCAGACTTCACCTTCTCCTTCTCCTTCTTCTACTTCTTCTGATTCACCCTCCAGACTTCACCTTCTCCTTCTCCTTCTTCTACTTCTTCTGATTCACCCTCCAGTCTTCACCTTCTCCTTCTCCTTCTTCTGTTTCTTCTGCTTCACCCTCCAGACTTCACCTTCTCCTTCTCTTTCTTCTGCTTCTTCTGCTTCACCCTCCAGACTTCACCTTCTCCTTCTCCTTCTTCTGATTCTTCTGATTCACCCTCCAGACTTCACCTTCTCTATCTCCTTCTTCTGCTTCTTCTGATTCACCCTCCTGACTTCACCTTCTCCTTCTCCTTCTTCTACTTCTTCTGATTCACCCTCCTGACTTCACCATCTCCTTCTCCTTCTTCTGTTTCTTCTGATTCACCCTCCAGACTTCATCTTCTCCTTCTCCTTCTTCTACTTCTTCTGATTCACCCTCCAGTCTTCACGTTCTCCTTCTCCTTCTTCTGTTTCTTCTGCTTCACCCTCCAGACTTCACCTTCTCCTTCTCTTTCTTCTGCTTCTTCTGATTCACCCTCCAGACTTCACCTTCTCCTTCTCCTTCTTCTGATTCTTCTGATTCACCCTCCAGACTTCACCTTCTCCTTCTCCTTCTTCTGCTTCTTCTGATTCACCCTCCAGACTTCACCTTCTCCTTCTCCTTCTTCTGCTTCTTCTGATTCACCCTCCAGACCTCACTTTCTCCTTCTCCTTCTTCTACTTCTTCTGATTCACCCTCCAGACTTCATCTTCTCCTTCTCCTTCTTCTGCTTCTTCTGATTCACCCTCCAGACTTCACCTTCTCCTTCTCCTTCTTCTGCTTCTTCTGATTCACCCTCCAGACTTCACCTTCTCCTTCTCCTTCTTCTACTTCTTCTGATTCACCCTCCAGACTTCACCTTCTCCTTCTCCTTCTTCTACTTCTTCTGATTCACCCTCCAGTCTTCACCTTCTCCTTCTCCTTCTTCTGTTTCTTCTGCTTCACCCTCCAGACTTCACCTTCTCCTTCTCTTTCTTCTGCTTCTTCTGCTTCACCCTCCAGACTTCACCTTCTCCTTCTCCTTCTTCTGATTCTTCTGATTCACCCTCCAGACTTCACCTTCTCTATCTCCTTCTTCTGCTTCTTCTGATTCACCCTCCTGACTTCACCTTCTCCTTCTCCTTCTTCTACTTCTTCTGATTCACCCTCCTGACTTCACCTTCTCCTTCTCCTTCTTCTACTTCTTCTGCTTCACCCTCCAGACTTCACCTTCTCATTCTCCTTCTTCTACTTCTTTTGATTCACCCTCCAGACTTTACCTTCTCCTTCTCCTTCTTCTGCTTCTTCTGATTCACCCTCCAGACTTCACCTTCTCCTTCTCCTTATTCTGCTTCTTCTGATTCACCCTCCAGACTTCACCTTCTCCTTCTCCTTCTTCTGCTTCTTCTGATTCACCCTCCAGACTTCACCTTCTCCTTCTCCTTCTTCTGCTTCTTCTGATTCACCCTCCAGACTTCACCTTCTCCTTCTCCTTCTTCTGCTTCTTCTGATTCACCCTCCAGACTTCACCTTCTCCTTCTCCTTCTTCTACTTCTTCTGATTCACCCTCCAGACTTCACCTTCTCCTTCTCCTTCTTCTGCTTCTTCTGATTCACCCTCCTGACTTCACCTTCTCCTTCTCCTTCTTCTACATCTTCTGATTCACCCTCCTGACTTCACCTTCTCCTTCTCCTTCTTCTACTTCTTCTGCTTCACCCTCCAGACTTCAGCTTCTCCTTCTCCTTCTTCTACTTCTTCTGATTCACCCTCCAGACTTCACCTTCTCCTTCTCCTTCTTCTACTTCTTCTGATTCACCCTCCTGACTTCACCTTCTCCTTCTCCTTCTTCTACTTCTTCTGCTTCACCCTCCAGACTTCAGCTTCTCCTTCTCCTTCTTCTACTTCTTCTGATTCACCCTCCTGACTTCACCTTCTCCTTCTCCTTCTTCTGCTTCTTCTGATTCACCCTCCAGACTTCACCTTCTCCTTCTCCTTCTTCTGCTTCTTCTGATTCACCCTCCAGACTTCACCTTCTCCTTCTCCTTCTTCTGCTTCTTCTGATTCACCCTCCAGACCTCACTTTCTCCTTCTCCTTCTTCTACTTCTTCTGATTCACCCTCCAGACTTCATCTTCTCCTTCTCCTTCTTCTGCTTCTTCTGATTCACCCTCCAGACTTCACCTTCTCCTTCTCCTTCTTCTGCTTCTTCTGATTCACCCTCCAGACTTCACCTTCTCCTTCTCCTTCTTCTACTTCTTCTGATTCACCCTCCAGACTTCACCTTCTCCTTCTCCTTCTTCTACTTCTTCTGATTCACCCTCCAGTCTTCACCTTCTCCTTCTCCTTCTTCTGTTTCTTCTGCTTCACCCTCCAGACTTCACCTTCTCCTTCTCTTTCTTCTGCTTCTTCTGCTTCACCCTCCAGACTTCACCTTCTCCTTCTCCTTCTTCTGATTCTTCTGATTCACCCTCCAGACTTCACCTTCTCTATCTCCTTCTTCTGCTTCTTCTGATTCACCCTCCTGACTTCACCTTCTCCTTCTCCTTCTTCTACTTCTTCTGATTCACCCTCCTGACTTCACCTTCTCCTTCTCCTTCTTCTACTTCTTCTGCTTCACCCTCCAGACTTCACCTTCTCATTCTCCTTCTTCTACTTCTTTTGATTCACCCTCCAGACTTTACCTTCCCCTTCTCCTTCTTCTGCTTCTTCTGATTCACCCTCCAGACTTCACCTTCTCCTTCTCCTTATTCTGCTTCTTCTGATTCACCCTCCAGACTTCACCTTCTCCTTCTCCTTCTTCTGCTTCTTCTGATTCACCCTCCAGACTTCACCTTCTCCTTCTCCTTCTTCTGCTTCTTCTGATTCACCCTCCAGACTTCACCTTCTCCTTCTCCTTCTTCTGCTTCTTCTGATTCACCCTCCAGACTTCACCTTCTCCTTCTCCTTCTTCTACTTCTTCTGATTCACCCTCCAGACTTCACCTTCTCCTTCTCCTTCTTCTGCTTCTTCTGATTCACCCTCCTGACTTCACCTTCTCCTTCTCCTTCTTCTACATCTTCTGATTCACCCTCCTGACTTCACCTTCTCCTTCTCCTTCTTCTACTTCTTCTGCTTCACCCTCCAGACTTCAGCTTCTCCTTCTCCTTCTTCTACTTCTTCTGATTCACCCTCCAGACTTCACCTTCTCCTTCTCCTTCTTCTACTTCTTCTGATTCACCCTCCAGACTTCACCTTCTCCTTCTCCTTCTTCTACTTCTTCTGATTCACCCTCCAGACTTCACCTTCTCCTTCTCCTTCTTCTTCTTCTTCTGATTCACCCTCCAGACTTCACCTTCTCCTTCTCCTTATTCTGCTTCTTCTGAATCACCCTCCAGACTTCACCTTCTCCTTCTCCTTCTTCTGCTTCTTCTGATTCACCCTCCAGACTTCACCTTCTCCTTCTCCTTCTTCTGCTTCTTCTGATTCACCCTCCAGACTTCACCTTCACCTTCTCCTTCTTCTACTTCTTCTGATTCACCCTCCAGACTTCACCTTCTCCATCTCCTTCTTCTGCTTCTTCTGATTCACCCTCCAGACTTCACCTTCTCCTTCTCCTTCGTCTACTTCTTCTGATTCACCCTCCAGACTTCACCTTCTCCTTCTCCTTCTTCTGCTTCTTCTGATTCACCCTCCAGACTTCACCTTCTCCTTCTGCTTCTTCTACTTCTTCTGATTCACCCTCCAGACTTCACCTTCTCCTTCTCTTTCTTCTGCTTCTTCTGATTCACCCTCCAGACTTCACCTTCTCCTTCTCCTTCTTCTGATTCTTCTGATTCACCCTCCAGACTTCACCTTCTCCTTCTCCTTCTTCTGCTTCTTCTGCTTCACCGTCCTGACTTCACCTTCTCCTTCTCCTTCTTCTACTTCTTCTGCTACAACCCCCTGACTTCACCTGCTCCTTCTCCTTCTTCTGCTTCTTCTGATTCACCCTCCTAACTTCACCTTCTCCTTCTCCTTCTTCTGCTTCTTCTGATTCACCCTCCTGACTTCACCTTCTCCTTCTCCTTCTTCTGCTTCTTCTGATTCACCCTCCAGACTTCACCTTCTCCTTCTCCTTCTTCTGCTTCTTCTGATTCACCCTCCAGACTTCACCTTCTCCTTCTCCTTCTTCTGCTTCTTCTGATTCACCCTCCAGACCTCACCTTCTCCTTCTCCTTCTTCTACTTCTTCTGATTCACCCTCCAGACTTCATCTTCTCCTTCTCCTTCTTCTGCTTCTTCTGATTCACCCTCCAGACTTCACCTTCTCCTTCTCCTTCTTCTGCTTCTTCTGATTCACCCTCCAGACTTCACCTTCTCCTTCTCCTTCTTCTACTTCTTCTGATTCACCCTCCAGTCTTCACCTTCTCCTTCTCCTTCTTCTGTTTCTTCTGCTTCACCCTCCAGACTTCACCTTCTCCTTCTCTTTCTTCTGCTTCTTCTGCTTCACCCTCCAGACTTCACCTTCTCCTTCTCCTTCTTCTGATTCTTCCGATTCACCCTCCAGACTTCACCTTCTCTATCTCCTTCTTCTGCTTCTTCTGATTCACCCTCCTGACTTCACCTTCTCCTTCTCCTTCTTCTACTTTTTCTGATTCACCCTCCTGACTTCACCTTCTCCTTCTCCTTCTTCTACTTCTTCTGCTTCACCCTCCAGACTTCACCTTCTCATTCTCCTTCTTCTACTTCTTTTGATTCACCCTCCAGACTTTACCTTCCCCTTCTCCTTCTTCTGCTTCTTCTGATTCACCCTCCAGACTTCACCTTCTCCTTCTCCTTATTCTGCTTCTTCTGATTCACCCTCCAGACTTCACCTTCTCCTTCTCCTTCTTCTGCTTCTTCTGATTCACCCTCCAGACTTCACCTTCTCCTTCTCCTTCTTCTGCTTCTTCTGATTCACCCTCCAGACTTCACCTTCTCCTTCTCCTTCTTCTGCTTCTTCTGATTCACCCTCCAGACTTCACCTTCTCCTTCTCCTTCTTCTACTTCTTCTGATTCCCCCTCCAGACTTCACCTTCTCCTTCTCCTTCTTCTGCTTCTTCTGATTCACCCTCCTGACTTCACCTTCTCCTTCTCCTTCTTCTACATCTTCTGATTCACCCTCCTGACTTCACCTTCTCCTTCTCCTTCTTCTACTTCTTCTGCTTCACCCTCCAGACTTCAGCTTCTCCTTCTCCTTCTTCTACTTCTTCTGATTCACCCTCCAGACTTCACCTTCTCCTTCTCCTTCTTCTACTTCTTCTGATTCACCCTCCAGACTTCACCTTCTCCTTCTCCTTCTTCTACTTCTTCTGATTCACCCTCCAGACTTCACCTTCTCCTTCTCCTTCTTCTTCTTCTTCTGATTCACCCTCCAGACTTCACCTTCTCCTTCTCCTTATTCTGCTTCTTCTGAATCACCCTCCAGACTTCACCTTCTCCTTCTCCTTCTTCTGCTTCTTCTGATTCACCCTCCAGACTTCACCTTCTCCTTCTCCTTCTTCTGCTTCTTCTGATTCACCCTCCAGACTTCACCTTCACCTTCTCCTTCTTCTACTTCTTCTGATTCACCCTCCAGACTTCACCTTCTCCATCTCCTTCTTCTGCTTCTTCTGATTCACCCTCCAGACTTCACCTTCTCCTTCTCCTTCTTCTGCTTCTTCTGATTCACCCTCCTGACTTCACCTTCTCCTTCTCCTTCTTCTACATCTTCTGATTCACCCTCCTGACTTCACCTTCTCCTTCTCCTTCTTCTACTTCTTCTGATTCACCCTCCTGACTTCACCTTCTCCTTCTCCTTCTTCTACTTTTTCTGATTCACCCTCCTGACTTCACCTTCTCCTTCTCCTTCTTCTACTTCTTCTGCTTCACCCTCCAGACTTCACCTTCTCATTCTCCTTCTTCTACTTCTTTTGATTCACCCTCCAGACTTTACCTTCCCCTTCTCCTTCTTCTGCTTCTTCTGATTCACCCTCCAGACTTTACCTTCCCCTTCTCCTTCTTCTGCTTCTTCTGATTCACCCTCCAGACTTCACCTTCTCCTTCTCCTTATTCTGCTTCTTCTGATTCACCCTCCAGACTTCACCTTCTCCTTCTCCTTCTTCTACTTCTTCTGCTTCACCCTCCAGACTTCACCTTCTCATTCTCCTTCTTCTACTTCTTTTGATTCACCCTCCAGACTTTACCTTCCCCTTCTCCTTCTTCTGCTTCTTCTGATTCACCCTCCAGACTTCACCTTCTCCTTCTCCTTATTCTGCTTCTTCTGATTCACCCTCCAGACTTCACCTTCTCCTTCTCCTTCTTCTGCTTCTTCTGATTCACCCTCCAGACTTCACCTTCTCCTTCTCCTTCTTCTGCTTCTTCTGATTCACCCTCCAGACTTCACCTTCTCCTTCTCCTTCTTCTGCTTCTTCTGATTCACCCTCCAGACTTCACCTTCTCCTTCTCCTTCTTCTACTTCTTCTGATTCCCCCTCCAGACTTCACCTTCTCCTTCTCCTTCTTCTGCTTCTTCTGATTCACCCTCCTGACTTCACCTTCTCCTTCTCCTTCTTCTACATCTTCTGATTCACCCTCCTGACTTCACCTTCTCCTTCTCCTTCTTCTACTTCTTCTGCTTCACCCTCCAGACTTCAGCTTCTCCTTCTCCTTCTTCTACTTCTTCTGATTCACCCTCCAGACTTCACCTTCTCCTTCTCCTTCTTCTACTTCTTCTGATTCACCCTCCAGACTTCACCTTCTCCTTCTCCTTCTTCTACTTCTTCTGATTCACCCTCCAGACTTCACCTTCTCCTTCTCCTTCTTCTTCTTCTTCTGATTCACCCTCCAGACTTCACCTTCTCCTTCTCCTTATTCTGCTTCTTCTGAATCACCCTCCAGACTTCACCTTCTCCTTCTCCTTCTTCTGCTTCTTCTGATTCACCCTCCAGACTTCACCTTCTCCTTCTCCTTCTTCTGCTTCTTCTGATTCACCCTCCAGACTTCACCTTCACCTTCTCCTTCTTCTACTTCTTCTGATTCACCCTCCAGACTTCACCTTCTCCATCTCCTTCTTCTGCTTCTTCTGATTCACCCTCCAGACTTCACCTTCTCCTTCTCCTTCGTCTACTTCTTATGATTCACCCTCCAGACTTCACCTTCTCCTTCTCCTTCTTCTGCTTCTTCTGATTCACCCTCCAGACTTCACCTTCTCCTTCTGTTTCTTCTACTTCTTCTGATTCACCCTCCAGACTTCACCTTCTCCTTCTCTTTCTTCTGCTTCTTCTGATTCACCCTCCAGACTTCACCTTCTCCTTCTCCTTCTTCTGATTCTTCTGATTCACCCTCCAGACTTCACCTTCTCCTTCTCCTTCTTCTGCTTCTTCTGCTTCACCGTCCTGACTTCACCTTCTCCTTCTCCTTCTTCTACTTCTTCTGCTTCACCCTCCAGACTTCACCTTCTCCTTCTCCTTCTTCTACTTCTTCTGATTCACCCTCCAGACTTCACCTTCTCCTTCTCCTTCTTCTGCTTCTTCTGATTCACCCTCCAGACTTCACCTTCTCCTTCTCCTTATTCTGCTTCTTCTGATTCACCCTCCAGACTTCACCTTCTCCTTCTCCTTATTCTGCTTCTTCTGATTCACCCTCCAGACTTCACCTTCTCCTTCTCCTTCCTTTGCTTCTTCTGATTCACCCTCCAGACTTCACCTTCTCCTTCTCCTTCTTCTGATTCTTCTGATTCACCCTCCAGACTTCACCTTCTCCTTCTCCATCTTCTGCTTCTTCTGATTCACCCTCCTGACTTCACCTTCTCCTTCTCCTTCTTCTACTTCTTCTGATTCACCCTCCTGACTTCACCTTCTCCTTCTCCATCTTCTACTTCTTCTGCTTCACCCTCCAGACTTCAACTTCTCCTTCTCCTTCTTCTACTTCTTCTGATTCACCCTCCAGACTTCACCTTCTCCTTCTCCTTCTTCTGCTTCTTCTGATTCACCCTCCAGACTTCACCTTCTCCTTCTCCTTCTTCTGCTTCTTCTGATTCACCCTCCAGACTTCACCTTCTCCTTCTCCTTCTTCTACTTCTTCTGATTTACCTTCCAGACTTCACCTTCTCCTTCTCCTTCTTCTGCTTCTTCTGATTCACCCTCCAGACTTCACCTTCTCCTTCTCCTTCGTCTACTTCTTCTGATTCACCCTCCAGACTACACCTTCTCCTTCTCCTTCTTCTACTTCTTCTGATTCACCCTCCAGACTTCACCTTCTCCTTCTCCTTCTTCTGTTTCTTCTGATTCACCCTCCAGACTTCATCTTCTCCTTCTCCTTCTTCTACTTCTTCTGATTCACCCTCCAGACTTCACCTTCTCCTTCTCCTTCTTCTACTTCTTCTGATTCACCCTCCAGACTTCATCTTCTCCTTCTCCTTCTTCTACTTCTTCTGATTCACCCTCCAGACTTCACCTTCTCCTTCTCCTTCTTCTGCTTCTTCTGATTCACCCTCCAGACTTCACCTTCTCCTTCTCCTTATTCTGCTTCTTCTGATTCACCCTCCAGACTTCACCTTCTCCTTCTCCTTCTACTACTTCTTCTGATTAACCCTCCAGACTTCACCTTCTCCTTCTCCTTCTTCTGCTTCTTCTGATTCACCCTCCAGACTTCACCTTCTCCTTCTCCTTCGTCTACTTCTTCTGATTCACCCTCCAGACTACACCTTCTCCTTCTCCTTCTTCTACTTCTTCTGATTCACCCTCCAGACTTCACCTTCTCCTTCTCCTTCTTCTGTTTCTTCTGATTCACCCTCCAGACTTCATCTTCTCCTTCTCCTTCTTCTACTTCTTCTGATTCACCCTCCAGACTTCATCTTCTCCTTCTCCTTCTTCTACTTCTTCTGATTCACCCTCCAGACATTATCTTCTCCTTCTCCTTCTTCTACTTCTTCTGATTCACCCTCCAGACTTCACCTTCTCCTTCTCCTTCTTCTGCTTCTTCTGATTCACCCTCCAGACTTCACCTTCTCCTTCTCCTTATTCTGCTTCTTCTGATTCACCCTCCAGACTTCACCTTCTCCTTCTCCTTCTTCTGCTTCTTCTGATTCACCCTCCAGACTTCACCTTCTCCTTCTCCTTCTTCTGCTTCTTCTGATTCACCCTCCAGACTTCACCTTCTCCTTCTCCTTCTTCTACTTCTTCTGATTCACCCTCCAGACTTCACCTTCTCCTTCTCCTTCTTCTGCTTCTTCTGATTCACCCTCCAGACTTCACCTTCTCCTTCTCCTTCGTCTACTTCTTCTGATTCACCCTCCAGACTACACCTTCTCCTTCTCCTTCTTCTACTTCTTCTGATTCACCCTCCAGTCTTCACCTTCTCCTTCTCCTTCTTCTGTTTCTTCTGCTTCACCCTCCAGACTTCACCTTCTCCTTCTCTTTCTTCTGCTTCTTCCGATTCACCCTCCAGACTTCACCTTCTCCTTCTCCTTCTTCTGATTCTTCTGATTCACCCTCCAGACTTCACCTTCTCCTTCTCCTTCTTCTGCTTCTTCTGATTCACCCTCCTGACTTCACCTTCTCCTTCTCCTTCTTCTACTTCTTCTGATTCACCCTCCTGACTTCACCTTCTCCTTCTCCTTCTTCTACTTCTTCTGCTTCACCCTCCAGACTTCACCTTCTCCTTCTCCTTCTTCTACTTCTTCTGATTCACCCTCCAGACTTCACCTTCTCCTTCTCCTTCTTCTGCTTCTTCTGATTCACCCTCCAGACTTCACCTTCTCCTTCTCCTTATTCTGCTTCTTCTGATTCACCCTCCAGACTTCACCTTCTCCTTCTCCTTATTCTGCTTCTTCTGATTCACCCTCCAGACTTCACCTTCTCCTTCTCCTTCCTTTGCTTCTTCTGATTCACCCTCCAGACTTCACCTTCTCCTTCTCCTTCTTCTGATTCTTCTGATTCACCCTCCAGACTTCACCTTCTCCTTCTCCATCTTCTGCTTCTTCTGATTCACCCTCCAGACTTCACCTTCTCCTTCTCCTTCTTCTGCTTCTTCTGATTCACCCTCCAGACTTCACCTTCTCCTTCTCCTTCTTCTGCTTCTTCTGATTCACCCTCCAGACCTCACCTTCTCCTTCTCCTTCTTCTACTTCTTCTGATTCACCCTCCAGACTTCATCTTCTCCTTCTCCTTCTTCTGCTTCTTCTGATTCACCCTCCAGACTTCACCTTCTCCTTCTCCTTCTTCTGCTTCTTCTGATTCACCCTCCAGACTTCACCTTCTCCTTCTCCTTCTTCTACTTCTTCTGATTCACCCTCCAGTCTTCACCTTCTCCTTCTCCTTCTTCTGTTTCTTCTGCTTCACCCTCCAGACTTCACCTTCTACTTCTCTTTCTTCTGCTTCTTCTGCTTCACCCTCCAGACTTCACCTTCTCCTTCTCCTTCTTCTGATTCTTCTGATTCACCCTCCAGACTTCACCTTCTCTATCTCCTTCTTCTGCTTCTTCTGATTCACCCTCCTGACTTCACCTTCTCCTTCTCCTTCTTCTACTTTTTCTGATTCACCCTCCTGACTTCACCTTCTCCTTCTCCTTCTTCTACTTCTTCTGCTTCACCCTCCAGACTTCACCTTCTCATTCTCCTTCTTCTACTTCTTTTGATTCACCCTCCAGACTTTACCTTCTCCTTCTCCTTCTTCTGCTTCTTCTGATTCAGCCTCCAGACTTCACCTTCTCCTTCTCCTTATTCTGCTTCTTCTGATTCACCCTCCAGACTTCACCTTCTCCTTCTCCTTCTTCTGCTTCTTCTGATTCACCCTCCAGACTTCACCTTCTCCTTCTCCTTCTTCTGCTTCTTCTGATTCACCCTCCAGACTTCACCTTCTCCTTCTCCTTCTTCTGCTTCTTCTGATTCACCCTCCAGACTTCACCTTCTCCTTCTCCTTCTTCTACTTCTTCTGATTCACCCTCCAGTCTTCACCTTCTCCTTCTCCTTCTTCTGCTTCTTCTGATTCACCCTCCTGACTTCACCTTCTCCTTCTCCTTCTTCTACATCTTCTGATTCACCCTCCTGACTTCACCTTCTCCTTCTCCTTCTTCTACTTCTTCTGCTTCACCCTCCAGACTTCAGCTTCTCCTTCTCCTTCTTCTACTTCTTCTGATTCACCCTCCAGACTTCACCTTCTCCTTCTCCTTCTTCTACTTCTTCTGATTCACCCTCCAGACTTCACCTTCTCCTTCTCCTTCTTCTACTACTTCTGATTCACCCTCCAGACTTCACCTTCTCCTTCTCCTTCTTCTACTTTTCTGATTCACCCTCCAGACTTCATCTTCTCCTTCTCCTTCTTCTGCTTCTTCTGGTTCACCCTCCAGACTTCACCTTCTCCTTCTCCTTCTTCTACTTCTTCTGATTCACCCTCCAGACTTCACCTTCTCCTTCTCCTTCTTCTGCTTCTTCTGATTCACCCTCCAGACTTCACCTTCTCCTTCTCCTTCTTCTACTTCTTCTGATTCACCCTCCAGACTTCACCTTCTCCTTCTCCTTCTTCTACTTCTTCTGATTCACCCTCCAGTCTTCACCTTCTCCTTCTCCTTCTTCTGTTTCTTCTGCTTCACCCTCCAGACTTCACCTTCTCCTTCTCTTTCTTCTGCTTCTTCCGATTCACCCTCCAGACTTCACCTTCTCCTTCTCCTTCTTCTGCTTCTTCTGATTCACCCTCCTGACTTCACCTTCTCCTTCTCCTTATTCTGCTTCTTCTGATTCACCCTCCAGACTTCACCTTCTCCTTCTCCTTATTCTGCTTCTTCTGATTCACCCTCCAGACTTCACCTTCTCCTTCTCCTTCCTTTGCTTCTTCTGATTCACCCTCCAGACTTCACCTTCTCCTTCTCCTTCTTCTGATTCTTCTGATTCACCCTCCAGACTTCACCTTCTCCTTCTCCATCTTCTGCTTCTTCTGATTCACCCTCCTGACTTCACCTTCTCCTTCTCCTTCTTCTACTTCTTCTGATTCACCCTCCTGACTTCACCTTCTCCTTCTCCATCTTCTACTTCTTCTGCTTCACCCTCCAGACTTCAACTTCTCCTTCTCCTTCTTCTACTTCTTCTGATTCACCCTCCAGACTTCACCTTCTCCTTCTCCTTCTTCTGCTTCTTCTGATTCACCCTCCAGACTTCACCTTCTCCTTCTCCTTCTTCTGCTTCTTCTGATTCACCCTCCAGACTTCACCTTCTCCTTCTCCTTCTTCTACTTCTTCTGATTTACCTTCCAGACTTCACCTTCTCCTTCTCCTTCTTCTGCTTCTTCTGATTCACCCTCCAGACTTCACCTTCTCCTTCTCCTTCGTCTACTTCTTCTGATTCACCCTCCAGACTACACCTTCTCCTTCTCCTTCTTCTACTTCTTCTGATTCACCCTCCAGACTTCACCTTCTCCTTCTCCTTCTTCTGTTTCTTCTGATTCACCCTCCAGACTTCATCTTCTCCTTCTCCTTCTTCTACTTCTTCTGATTCACCCTCCAGACTTCACCTTCTCCTTCTCCTTCTTCTACTTCTTCTGATTCACCCTCCAGACTTCATCTTCTCCTTCTCCTTCTTCTACTTCTTCTGATTCACCCTCCAGACTTCACCTTCTCCTTCTCCTTCTTCTGCTTCTTCTGATTCACCCTCCAGACTTCACCTTCTCCTTCTCCTTATTCTGCTTCTTCTGATTCACCCTCCAGACTTCACCTTCTCCTTCTCCTTCTTCTACTTCTTCTGATTCACCCTCCAGACTTCACCTTCTCCTTCTCCTTCTTCTGCTTCTTCTGATTCACCCTCCAGACTTCACCTTCTCCTTCTCCTTCGTCTACTTCTTCTGATTCACCCTCCAGACTACACCTTCTCCTTCTCCTTCTTCTACTTCTTCTGATTCACCCTCCAGACTTCACCTTCTCCTTCTCCTTCTTCTGTTTCTTCTGATTCACCCTCCAGACTTCATCTTCTCCTTCTCCTTCTTCTACTTCTTCTGATTCACCCTCCAGACTTCATCTTCTCCTTCTCCTTCTTCTACTTCTTCTGATTCACCCTCCAGACATTATCTTCTCCTTCTCCTTCTTCTACTTCTTCTGATTCACCCTCCAGACTTCACCTTCTCCTTCTCCTTCTTCTGCTTCTTCTGATTCACCCTCCAGACTTCACCTTCTCCTTCTCCTTATTCTGCTTCTTCTGATTCACCCTCCAGACTTCACCTTCTCCTTCTCCTTCTTCTGCTTCTTCTGATTCACCCTCCAGACTTCACCTTCTCCTTCTCCTTCTTCTGCTTCTTCTGATTCACCCTCCAGACTTCACCTTCTCCTTCTCCTTCTTCTACTTCTTCTGATTCACCCTCCAGACTTCACCTTCTCCTTCTCCTTCTTCTGCTTCTTCTGATTCACCCTCCAGACTTCACCTTCTCCTTCTCCTTCGTCTACTTCTTCTGATTCACCCTCCAGACTACACCTTCTCCTTCTCCTTCTTCTACTTCTTCTGATTCACCCTCCAGACGTCACCTTCTCCTTCTCCTTCTTCTGTTTCTTCTGATTCACCCTCCAGACTTCATCTTCTCCTTCTCCTTCTTCTACTTCTTCTGATTCACCCTCCAGACTTCACCTTCTCCTTCTCCTTCTTCTACTTCTTCTGATTCACCCTCCAGACTTCATCTTCTCCTTCTCCTTTTTCTGCTTCTTCTGATTCACCCTCCAGACTTCACCTTCTCCTTCTCCTTCTTCTGCTTCTTCTGATTCACCCTCCAGACTTCAACTTCTCCTTCTCCTTCTTCTACTTCTTCTGATTCACCCTCCAGTCTTCACCTTCTCCTTCTCCTTCTTCTGTTTCTTCTGCTTCACCCTCCAGACTTCACCTTCTCCTTCTCTTTCTTCTACTTCTTCTGATTCACCCTCCAGACTTCACCTTCTCCTTCTCCTTCTTCTGCTTCTTCTGATTCACCCTCCAGACTTCACCTTCTCCTTCTCCTTCGTCTACTTCTTCTGATTCACCCTCCAGACTACACCTTCTCCTTCTCCTTCTTCTACTTCTTCTGATTCACCCTCCAGACTTCACCTTCTCCTTCTCCTTCTTCTGTTTCTTCTGATTCACCCTCCAGACTTCATCTTCTCCTTCTCCTTCTTCTACTTCTTCTGATTCACCCTCCAGTCTTCACGTTCTCCTTCTCCTTCTTCTGTTTCTTCTGCTTCACCCTCCAGACTTCACCTTCTCCTTCTCTTTCTTCTGCTTCTTCTGATTCACCCTCCAGACTTCACCTTCTCCTTCTCCTTCTTCTGATTCTTCTGATTCACCCTCCAGACTTCACCTTCTCCTTCTCCTTCTTCTGCTTCTTCTGCTTCACCGTCCTGACTTCACCTTCTCCTTCTCCTTCTTCTACTTCTTCTGCTACAACCCCCTGACTTCACCTGCTCCTTCTCCTTCTTCTGCTTCTTCTGATTCACCCTCCTAACTTCACCTTCTCCTTCTCCTTCTTCTGCTTCTTCTGATTCACCCTCCTGACTTCACCTTCTCCTTCTCCTTCTTCTGCTTCTTCTGATTCACCCTCCAGACTTCACCTTCTCCTTCTCCTTCTTCTGCTTCTTCTGATTCACCCTCCAGACTTCACCTTCTCCTTCTCCTTCTTCTGCTTCTTCTGATTCACCCTCCAGACCTCACCTTCTCCTTCTCCTTCTTCTACTTCTTCTGATTCACCCTCCAGACTTCATCTTCTCCTTCTCCTTCTTCTGCTTCTTCTGATTCACCCTCCAGACTTCACCTTCTCCTTCTCCTTCTTCTGCTTCTTCTGATTCACCCTCCAGACTTCACCTTCTCCTTCTCCTTCTTCTACTTCTTCTGATTCACCCTCCAGACTTCACCTTCTCCTTCTCCTTCTTCTACTTCTTCTGATTCACCCTCCAGTCTTCACCTTCTCCTTCTCCTTCTTCTGTTTCTTCTGCTTCACCCTCCAGACTTCACCTTCTCCTTCTCTTTCTTCTGCTTCTTCTGCTTCACCCTCCAGACTTCACCTTCTCCTTCTCCTTCTTCTGATTCTTCTGATTCACCCTCCAGACTTCACCTTCTCTATCTCCTTCTTCTGCTTCTTCTGATTCACCCTCCTGACTTCACCTTCTCCTTCTCCTTCTTCTACTTCTTCTGATTCACCCTCCTGACTTCACCATCTCCTTCTCCTTCTTCTGTTTCTTCTGATTCACCCTCCAGACTTCATCTTCTCCTTCTCCTTCTTCTACTTCTTCTGATTCACCCTCCAGTCTTCACGTTCTCCTTCTCCTTCTTCTGTTTCTTCTGCTTCACCCTCCAGACTTCACCTTCTCCTTCTCTTTCTTCTGCTTCTTCTGATTCACCCTCCAGACTTCACCTTCTCCTTCTCCTTCTTCTGATTCTTCTGATTCACCCTCCAGACTTCACCTTCTCCTTCTCCTTCTTCTGCTTCTTCTGCTTCACCGTCCTGACTTCACCTTCTCCTTCTCCTTCTTCTACTTCTTCTGCTACAACCCCCTGACTTCACCTGCTCCTTCTCCTTCTTCTGCTTCTTCTGATTCACCCTCCTAACTTCACCTTCTCCTTCTCTTTCTTCTGCTTCTTCTGATTCACCCTCCTGACTTCACCTTCTCCTTCTCCTTCTTCTGCTTCTTCTGATTCACCCTCCAGACTTCACCTTCTCCGTCTCCTTCTTCTGCTTCTTCTGATTCACCCTCCAGACTTCACCTTCTCCTTCTCCTTCTTCTGCTTCTTCTGATTCACCCTCCAGACCTCACTTTCTCCTTCTCCTTCTTCTACTTCTTCTGATTCACCCTCCAGACTTCATCTTCTCCTTCTCCTTCTTCTGCTTCTTCTGATTCACCCTCCAGACTTCACCTTCTCCTTCTCCTTCTTCTGCTTCTTCTGATTCACCCTCCAGACTTCACCTTCTCCTTCTCCTTCTTCTACTTCTTCTGATTCACCCTCCAGACTTCACCTTCTCCTTCTCCTTCTTCTACTTCTTCTGATTCACCCTCCAGTCTTCACCTTCTCCTTCTCCTTCTTATGTTTCTTCTGCTTCACCCTCCAGACTTCACCTTCTCCTTCTCTTTCTTCTGCTTCTTCTGCTTCACCCTCCAGACTTCACCTTCTCCTTCTCCTTCTTCTGATTCTTCTGATTCACCCTCCAGACTTCACCTTCTCTATCTCCTTCTTCTGCTTCTTCTGATTCACCCTCCTGACTTCACCTTCTCCTTCTCCTTCTTCTACTTCTTCTGATTCACCCTCCTGACTTCACCTTCTCCTTCTCCTTCTTCTGCTTCTTCTGATTCACCCTCCAGACTTCACCTTCTCCTTATCCTTATTCTGCTTCTTCTGATTCACCCTCCAGACTTCACCTTCTCCTTCTCCTTCTTCTGCTTCTTCTGATTCACCCTCCAGACTTCACCTTCTCCTTCTCCTTCTTCTGCTTCTTCTGATTCACCCTCCAGACTTCACCTTCTCCTTCTCCTTCTTCTGCTTCTTCTGATTCACCCTCCAGACTTCACCTTCTCCTTCTCCTTCTTCTACTTCTTCTGATTCACCCTCCAGACTTCACCTTCTCCTTCTCCTTCTTCTGCTTCTTCTGATTCACCCTCCTGACTTCACCTTCTCCTTCTCCTTCTTCTACATCTTCTGATTCACCCTCCTGACTTCACCTTCTCCTTCTCCTTCTTCTACTTCTTCTGCTTCACCCTCCAGACTTCAGCTTCTCCTTCTCCTTCTTCTACTTCTTCTGATTCACCCTCCAGACTTCACCTTCTCCTTCTCCTTCTTCTACTTCTTCTGATTCACCCTCCTGACTTCACCTTCTCCTTCTCCTTCTTCTACTTCTTCTGCTTCATCCTCCAGACTTCAGCTTCTCCTTCTCCTTCTTCTACTTCTTCTGATTCACCCTCCAGACTTCACCTTCTCCTTCTCCTTCTTCTGCTTCTTCTGATTCACCCTCCTGACTTCACCTTCTCCTTCTCCTTCTTCTGCTTCTTCTGATTCACCCTCCAGACTTCACCTTCTCCTTCTCCTTCTTCTGCATCTTCTGATTCACCCTCCAGACTTCACCTTCTCCTTCTCCTTCTTCTGCTTCTTCTGATTCACCCTCCAGACCTCACTTTCTCCTTCTCCTTCTTCTACTTCTTCTGATTCACCCTCCAGACTTCATCTTCTCCTTCTCCTTCTTCTGCTTCTTCTGATTCACCCTCCAGACTTCACCTTCTCCTTCTCCTTCTTCTGCTTCTTCTGATTCACCCTCCAGACTTCACCTTCTCCTTCTCCTTCTTCTACTTCTTCTGATTCACCCTCCAGACTTCACCTTCTCCTTCTCCTTCTTCTACTTCTTCTGATTCACCCTCCAGTCTTCACCTTCTCCTTCTCCTTCTTCTGTTTCTTCTGCTTCACCCTCCAGACTTCACCTTCTCCTTCTCTTTCTTCTGCTTCTTCTGCTTCACCCTCCAGACTTCACCTTCTCCTTCTCCTTCTTCTGATTCTTCTGATTCACCCTCCAGACTTCACCTTCTCTATCTCCTTCTTCTGCTTCTTCTGATTCACCCTCCTGACTTCACCTTCTCCTTCTCCTTCTTCTACTTCTTCTGATTCACCCTCCTGACTTCACCTTCTCCTTCTCCTTCTTCTACTTCTTCTGCTTCACCCTCCAGACTTCACCTTCTCATTCTCCTTCTTCTACTTCTTTTGATTCACCCTCCAGACTTTACCTTCTCCTTCTCCTTCTTCTGCTTCTTCTGATTCACCCTCCAGACTTCACCTTCTCCTTCTCCTTATTCTGCTTCTTCTGATTCACCCTCCAGACTTCACCTTCTCCTTCTCCTTCTTCTGCTTCTTCTGATTCACCCTCCAGACTTCACCTTCTCCTTCTCCTTCTTCTGCTTCTTCTGATTCACCCTCCAGACTTCACCTTCTCCTTCTCCTTCTTCTGCTTCTTCTGATTCACCCTCCAGACTTCACCTTCTCCTTCTCCTTCTTCTACTTCTTCTGATTCACCCTCCAGACTTCACCTTCTCCTTCTCCTTCTTCTGCTTCTTCTGATTCACCCTCCTGACTTCACCTTCTCCTTCTCCTTCTTCTACATCTTCTGATTCACCCTCCTGACTTCACCTTCTCCTTCTCCTTTTTCTACTTCTTCTGCTTCACCCTCCAGACTTCAGCTTCTCCTTCTCCTTCTTCTACTTCTTCTGATTCACCCTCCAGACTTCACCTTCTCCTTCTCCTTCTTCTACTTCTTCTGATTCACCCTCCAGACTTCACCTTCTCCTTCTCCTTCTTCTACTTCTTCTGATTCACCCTCCAGACTTCACCTTCTCCTTCTCCTTCTTCTTCTTCTTCTGATTCACCCTCCAGACTTCACCTTCTCCTTCTCCTTATTCTGCTTCTTCTGAATCACCCTCCAGACTTCACCTTCTCCTTCTCCTTCTTCTGCTTCTTCTGATTCACCCTCCAGACTTCACCTTCTCCTTCTCCTTCTTCTGCTTCTTCTGATTCACCCTCCAGACTTCACCTTCACCTTCTCCTTCTTCTACTTCTTCTGATTCACCCTCCAGACTTCACCTTCTCCATCTCCTTCTTCTGCTTCTTCTGATTCACCCTCCAGACTTCACCTTCTCCTTCTCCTTCGTCTACTTCTTCTGATTCACCCTCCAGACTTCACCTTCTCCTTCTCCTTCTTCTGCTTCTTCTGATTCACCCTCCAGACTTCACCTTCTCCTTCTCCTTCTTCTACTTCTTCTGATTCACCCTCCAGACTTCACCTTCTCCTTCTCTTTCTTCTGCTTCTTCTGATTCACCCTCCAGACTTCACCTTCTCCTTCTCCTTCTTCTGATTCTTCTGATTCACCCTCCAGACTTCACCTTCTCCTTCTCCTTCTTCTGCTTCTTCTGCTTCACCGTCCTGACTTCACCTTCTCCTTCTCCTTCTTCTACTTCTTCTGCTACAACCCCCTGACTTCACCTGCTCCTTCTCCTTCTTCTGCTTCTTCTGATTCACCCTCCTAACTTCACCTTCTCCTTCTCCTTCTTCTGCTTCTTCTGATTCACCCTCCTGACTTCACCTTCTCCTTCTCCTTCTTCTGCTTCTTCTGATTCACCCTCCAGACTTCACCTTCTCCTTCTCCTTCTTCTGCTTCTTCTGATTCACCCTCCAGACTTCACCTTCTCCTTCTCCTTCTTCTGCTTCTTCTGATTCACCCTCCAGACCTCACCTTCTCCTTCTCCTTCTTCTACTTCTTCTGATTCACCCTCCAGACTTCATCTTCTCCTTCTCCTTCTTCTGCTTCTTCTGATTCACCCTCCAGACTTCACCTTCTCCTTCTCCTTCTTCTGCTTCTTCTGATTCACCCTCCAGACTTCACCTTCTCCTTCTCCTTCTTCTACTTCTTCTGATTCACCCTCCAGACTTCACCTTCTCCTTCTCCTTCTTCTACTTCTTCTGATTCACCCTCCAATCTTCACCTTCTCCTTCTCCTTCTTCTGTTTCTTCTGCTTCACCCTCCAGACTTCACCTTCTCCTTCTCTTTCTTCTGCTTCTTCTGCTTCACCCTCCAGACTTCACCTTCTCCTTCTCCTTCTTCTGATTCTTCTGATTCACCCTCCAGACTTCACCTTCTCTATCTCCTTCTTCTGCTTCTTCTGATTCACCCTCCTGACTTCACCTTCTCCTTCTCCTTCTTCTACTTCTTCTGATTCACCCTCCTGACTTCACCTCCTCCTTCTCCTTCTTCTACTTCTTCTGCTTCACCCTCCAGACTTCACCTTCTCATTCTCCTTCTTCTACTTCTTTTGATTCACCCTCCAGACTTTACCTTCTCCTTCTCCTTCTTCTGCTTCTTCTGATTCACCCTCCTGACTTCACCTTCTCCTTCTCCTTCTTCTGCTTCTTCTGATTCACCCTCCAGACTTCACCTTCTCCTTCTCCTTCTTCTGCTTCTTCTGATTCACCCTCCAGACTTCACCTTCTCCTTCTCCTTCTTCTGCTTCTTCTGATTCACCCTCCAGACCTCACCTTCTCCTTCTCCTTCTTCTACTTCTTCTGATTCACCCTCCAGACTTCATCTTCTCCTTCTCCTTCTTCTGCTTCTTCTGATTCACCCTCCAGACTTCACCTTCTCCTTCTCCTTCTTCTGCTTCTTCTGATTCACCCTCCAGACTTCACCTTCTCCTTCTCCTTCTTCTACTTCTTCTGATTCACCCTCCAGTCTTCACCTTCTCCTTCTCCTTCTTCTGTTTCTTCTGCTTCACCCTCCAGACTTCACCTTCTCCTTCTCTTTCTTCTGCTTCTTCTGCTTCACCCTCCAGACTTCACCTTCTCCTTCTCCTTCTTCTGATTCTTCCGATTCACCCTCCAGACTTCACCTTCTCTATCTCCTTCTTCTGCTTCTTCTGATTCACCCTCCTGACTTCACCTTCTCCTTCTCCTTCTTCTACTTTTTCTGATTCACCCTCCTGACTTCACCTTCTCCTTCTCCTTCTTCTACTTCTTCTGCTTCACCCTCCAGACTTCACCTTCTCATTCTCCTTCTTCTACTTCTTTTGATTCACCCTCCAGACTTTACCTTCCCCTTCTCCTTCTTCTGCTTCTTCTGATTCACCCTCCAGACTTCACCTTCTCCTTCTCCTTATTCTGCTTCTTCTGATTCACCCTCCAGACTTCACCTTCTCCTTCTCCTTCTTCTGCTTCTTCTGATTCACCCTCCAGACTTCACCTTCTCCTTCTCCTTCTTCTGCTTCTTCTGATTCACCCTCCAGACTTCACCTTCTCCTTCTCCTTCTTCTGCTTCTTCTGATTCACCCTCCAGACTTCACCTTCTCCTTCTCCTTCTTCTACTTCTTCTGATTCCCCCTCCAGACTTCACCTTCTCCTTCTCCTTCTTCTGCTTCTTCTGATTCACCCTCCTGACTTCACCTTCTCCTTCTCCTTCTTCTACATCTTCTGATTCACCCTCCTGACTTCACCTTCTCCTTCTCCTTCTTCTACTTCTTCTGCTTCACCCTCCAGACTTCAGCTTCTCCTTCTCCTTCTTCTACTTCTTCTGATTCACCCTCCAGACTTCACCTTCTCCTTCTCCTTCTTCTACTTCTTCTGATTCACCCTCCAGACTTCACCTTCTCCTTCTCCTTCTTCTACTTCTTCTGATTCACCCTCCAGACTTCACCTTCTCCTTCTCCTTCTTCTTCTTCTTCTGATTCACCCTCCAGACTTCACCTTCTCCTTCTCCTTATTCTGCTTCTTCTGAATCACCCTCCAGACTTCACCTTCTCCTTCTCCTTCTTCTGCTTCTTCTGATTCACCCTCCAGACTTCACCTTCTCCTTCTCCTTCTTCTGCTTCTTCTGATTCACCCTCCAGACTTCACCTTCACCTTCTCCTTCTTCTACTTCTTCTGATTCACCCTCCAGACTTCACCTTCTCCATCTCCTTCTTCTGCTTCTTCTGATTCACCCTCCAGACTTCACCTTCTCCTTCTCCTTCTTCTGCTTCTTCTGATTCACCCTCCTGACTTCACCTTCTCCTTCTCCTTCTTCTACATCTTCTGATTCACCCTCCTGACTTCACCTTCTCCTTCTCCTTCTTCTACTTCTTCTGATTCACCCTCCTGACTTCACCTTCTCCTTCTCCTTCTTCTACTTTTTCTGATTCACCCTCCTGACTTCACCTTCTCCTTCTCCTTCTTCTACTTCTTCTGCTTCACCCTCCAGACTTCACCTTCTCATTCTCCTTCTTCTACTTCTTTTGATTCACCCTCCAGACTTTACCTTCCCCTTCTCCTTCTTCTGCTTCTTCTGATTCACCCTCCAGACTTTACCTTCCCCTTCTCCTTCTTCTGCTTCTTCTGATTCACCCTCCAGACTTCACCTTCTCCTTCTCCTTATTCTGCTTCTTCTGATTCACCCTCCAGACTTCACCTTCTCCTTCTCCTTCTTCTACTTCTTCTGCTTCACCCTCCAGACTTCACCTTCTCATTCTCCTTCTTCTACTTCTTTTGATTCACCCTCCAGACTTTACCTTCCCCTTCTCCTTCTTCTGCTTCTTCTGATTCACCCTCCAGACTTCACCTTCTCCTTCTCCTTATTCTGCTTCTTCTGATTCACCCTCCAGACTTCACCTTCTCCTTCTCCTTCTTCTGCTTCTTCTGATTCACCCTCCAGACTTCACCTTCTCCTTCTCCTTCTTCTGCTTCTTCTGATTCACCCTCCAGACTTCACCTTCTCCTTCTCCTTCTTCTGCTTCTTCTGATTCACCCTCCAGACTTCACCTTCTCCTTCTCCTTCTTCTACTTCTTCTGATTCCCCCTCCAGACTTCACCTTCTCCTTCTCCTTCTTCTGCTTCTTCTGATTCACCCTCCTGACTTCACCTTCTCCTTCTCCTTCTTCTACATCTTCTGATTCACCCTCCTGACTTCACCTTCTCCTTCTCCTTCTTCTACTTCTTCTGCTTCACCCTCCAGACTTCAGCTTCTCCTTCTCCTTCTTCTACTTCTTCTGATTCACCCTCCAGACTTCACCTTCTCCTTCTCCTTCTTCTACTTCTTCTGATTCACCCTCCAGACTTCACCTTCTCCTTCTCCTTCTTCTACTTCTTCTGATTCACCCTCCAGACTTCACCTTCTCCTTCTCCTTCTTCTTCTTCTTCTGATTCACCCTCCAGACTTCACCTTCTCCTTCTCCTTATTCTGCTTCTTCTGAATCACCCTCCAGACTTCACCTTCTCCTTCTCCTTCTTCTGCTTCTTCTGATTCACCCTCCAGACTTCACCTTCTCCTTCTCCTTCTTCTGCTTCTTCTGATTCACCCTCCAGACTTCACCTTCACCTTCTCCTTCTTCTACTTCTTCTGATTCACCCTCCAGACTTCACCTTCTCCATCTCCTTCTTCTGCTTCTTCTGATTCACCCTCCAGACTTCACCTTCTCCTTCTCCTTCGTCTACTTCTTCTGATTCACCCTCCAGACTTCACCTTCTCCTTCTCCTTCTTCTGCTTCTTCTGATTCACCCTCCAGACTTCACCTTCTCCTTCTGTTTCTTCTACTTCTTCTGATTCACCCTCCAGACTTCACCTTCTCCTTCTCTTTCTTCTGCTTCTTCTGATTCACCCTCCAGACTTCACCTTCTCCTTCTCCTTCTTCTGATTCTTCTGATTCACCCTCCAGACTTCACCTTCTCCTTCTCCTTCTTCTGCTTCTTCTGCTTCACCGTCCTGACTTCACCTTCTCCTTCTCCTTCTTCTACTTCTTCTGCTACAACCCCCTGACTTCACCTGCTCCTTCTCCTTCTTCTGCTTCTTCTGATTCACCCTCCTAACTTCACCTTCTCCTTCTCCTTCTTCTGCTTCTTCTGATTCACCCTCCTGACTTCACCTTCTCCTTCTCCTTCTTCTGCTTCTTCTGATTCACCCTCCAGACTTCACCTTCTCCTTCTCCTTCTTCTGCTTCTTCTGATTCACCCTCCAGACTTCACCTTCTCCTTCTCCTTCTTCTGCTTCTTCTGATTCACCCTCCAGACCTCACCTTCTCCTTCTCCTTCTTCTACTTCTTCTGATTCACCCTCCAGACTTCATCTTCTCCTTCTCCTTCTTCTGCTTCTTCTGATTCACCCTCCAGACTTCACCTTCTCCTTCTCCTTCTTCTGCTTCTTCTGATTCACCCTCCAGACTTCACCTTCTCCTTCTCCTTCTTCTACTTCTTCTGATTCACCCTCCAGTCTTCACCTTCTCCTTCTCCTTCTTCTGTTTCTTCTGCTTCACCCTCCAGACTTCACCTTCTACTTCTCTTTCTTCTGCTTCTTCTGCTTCACCCTCCAGACTTCACCTTCTCCTTCTCCTTCTTCTGATTCTTCTGATTCACCCTCCAGACTTCACCTTCTCTATCTCCTTCTTCTGCTTCTTCTGATTCACCCTCCTGACTTCACCTTCTCCTTCTCCTTCTTCTACTTTTTCTGATTCACCCTCCTGACTTCACCTTCTCCTTCTCCTTCTTCTACTTCTTCTGCTTCACCCTCCAGACTTCACCTTCTCATTCTCCTTCTTCTACTTCTTTTGATTCACCCTCCAGACTTTACCTTCTCCTTCTCCTTCTTCTGCTTCTTCTGATTCAGCCTCCAGACTTCACCTTCTCCTTCTCCTTATTCTGCTTCTTCTGATTCACCCTCCAGACTTCACCTTCTCCTTCTCCTTCTTCTGCTTCTTCTGATTCACCCTCCAGACTTCACCTTCTCCTTCTCCTTCTTCTGCTTCTTCTGATTCACCCTCCAGACTTCACCTTCTCCTTCTCCTTCTTCTGCTTCTTCTGATTCACCCTCCAGACTTCACCTTCTCCTTCTCCTTCTTCTACATCTTCTGATTCACCCTCCAGACTTCACCTTCTCCTTCTCCTTCTTCTGCTTCTTCTGATTCACCCTCCTGACTTCACCTTCTCCTTCTCCTTCTTCTACATCTTCTGATTCACCCTCCTGACTTCACCTTCTCCTTCTCCTTCTTCTACTTCTTCTGCTTCACCCTCCAGACTTCAGCTTCTCCTTCTCCTTCTTCTACTTCTTCTGATTCACCCTCCAGACTTCACCTTCTCCTTCTCCTTCTTCTACTTCTTCTGATTCACCCTCCAGACTTCACCTTCTCCTTCTCCTTCTTCTACTACTTCTGATTCACCCTCCAGACTTCACCTTCTCCTTCTCCTTCTTCTACTTTTCTGATTCACCCTCCAGACTTCATCTTCTCCTTCTCCTTCTTCTGCTTCTTCTGGTTCACCCTCCAGACTTCACCTTCTCCTTCTCCTTCTTCTGCTTCTTCTGATTCACCCTCCAGACTTCACCTTCTCCTTCTCCTTCTTCTACTTCTTCTGATTCACCCTCCAGACTTCACCTTCTCCTTCTCCTTCTTCTACTTCTTCTGATTCACCCTCCAGTCTTCACCTTCTCCTTCTCCTTCTTCTGTTTCTTCTGCTTCACCCTCCAGACTTCACCTTCTCCTTCTCTTTCTTCTGCTTCTTCCGATTCACCCTCCAGACTTCACCTTCTCCTTCTCCTTCTTCTGATTCTTCTGATTCACCCTCCAGACTTCACCTTCTCCTTCTCCTTCTTCTGCTTCTTCTGATTCACCCTCCTGACTTCACCTTCTCCTTCTCCTTCTTCTACTTCTTCTGATTCACCCTCCTGACTTCACCTTCTCCTTCTCCTTCTTCTACTTCTTCTGCTTCACCCTCCAGACTTCACCTTCTCCTTCTCCTTCTTCTACTTCTTCTGATTCACCCTCCAGACTTCACCTTCTCCTTCTCCTTCTTCTGCTTCTTCTGATTCACCCTCCAGACTTCACCTTCTCCTTCTCCTTATTCTGCTTCTTCTGATTCACCCTCCAGACTTCACCTTCTCCTTCTCCTTATTCTGCTTCTTCTGATTCACCCTCCAGACTTCACCTTCTCCTTCTCCTTCCTTTGCTTCTTCTGATTCACCCTCCAGACTTCACCTTCTCCTTCTCCTTCTTCTGATTCTTCTGATTCACCCTCCAGACTTCACCTTCTCCTTCTCCATCTTCTGCTTCTTCTGATTCACCCTCCTGACTTCACCTTCTCCTTCTCCTTCTTCTACTTCTTCTGATTCACCCTCCTGACTTCACCTTCTCCTTCTCCATCTTCTACTTCTTCTGCTTCACCCTCCAGACTTCAACTTCTCCTTCTCCTTCTTCTACTTCTTCTGATTCACCCTCCAGACTTCACCTTCTCCTTCTCCTTCTTCTGCTTCTTCTGATTCACCCTCCAGACTTCACCTTCTCCTTCTCCTTCTTCTGCTTCTTCTGATTCACCCTCCAGACTTCACCTTCTCCTTCTCCTTCTTCTACTTCTTCTGATTTACCTTCCAGACTTCACCTTCTCCTTCTCCTTCTTCTGCTTCTTCTGATTCACCCTCCAGACTTCACCTTCTCCTTCTCCTTCGTCTACTTCTTCTGATTCACCCTCCAGACTACACCTTCTCCTTCTCCTTCTTCTACTTCTTCTGATTCACCCTCCAGACTTCACCTTCTCCTTCTCCTTCTTCTGTTTCTTCTGATTCACCCTCCAGACTTCATCTTCTCCTTCTCCTTCTTCTACTTCTTCTGATTCACCCTCCAGACTTCACCTTCTCCTTCTCCTTCTTCTACTTCTTCTGATTCACCCTCCAGACTTCATCTTCTCCTTCTCCTTCTTCTACTTCTTCTGATTCACCCTCCAGACTTCACCTTCTCCTTCTCCTTCTTCTGCTTCTTCTGATTCACCCTCCAGACTTCACCTTCTCCTTCTCCTTATTCTGCTTCTTCTGATTCACCCTCCAGACTTCACCTTCTCCTTCTCCTTCTTCTACTTCTTCTGATTCACCCTCCAGACTTCACCTTCTCCTTCTCCTTCTTCTGCTTCTTCTGATTCACCCTCCAGACTTCACCTTCTCCTTCTCCTTCGTCTACTTCTTCTGATTCACCCTCCAGACTACACCTTCTCCTTCTCCTTCTTCTACTTCTTCTGATTCACCCTCCAGACTTCACCTTCTCCTTCTCCTTCTTCTGTTTCTTCTGATTCACCCTCCAGACTTCATCTTCTCCTTCTCCTTCTTCTACTTCTTCTGATTCACCCTCCAGACTTCATCTTCTCCTTCTCCTTCTTCTACTTCTTCTGATTCACCCTCCAGACATTATCTTCTCCTTCTCCTTCTTCTACTTCTTCTGATTCACCCTCCAGACTTCACCTTCTCCTTCTCCTTCTTCTGCTTCTTCTGATTCACCCTCCAGACTTCACCTTCTCCTTCTCCTTATTCTGCTTCTTCTGATTCACCCTCCAGACTTCACCTTCTCCTTCTCCTTCTTCTGCTTCTTCTGATTCACCCTCCAGACTTCACCTTCTCCTTCTCCTTCTTCTGCTTCTTCTGATTCACCCTCCAGACTTCACCTTCTCCTTCTCCTTCTTCTACTTCTTCTGATTCACCCTCCAGACTTCACCTTCTCCTTCTCCTTCTTCTGCTTCTTCTGATTCACCCTCCAGACTTCACCTTCTCCTTCTCCTTCGTCTACTTCTTCTGATTCACCCTCCAGACTACACCTTCTCCTTCTCCTTCTTCTACTTCTTCTGATTCACCCTCCAGTCTTCACCTTCTCCTTCTCCTTCTTCTGTTTCTTCTGCTTCACCCTCCAGACTTCACCTTCTCCTTCTCTTTCTTCTGCTTCTTCCGATTCACCCTCCAGACTTCACCTTCTCCTTCTCCTTCTTCTGATTCTTCTGATTCACCCTCCAGACTTCACCTTCTCCTTCTCCTTCTTCTGCTTCTTCTGATTCACCCTCCTGACTTCACCTTCTCCTTCTCCTTCTTCTACTTCTTCTGATTCACCCTCCTGACTTCACCTTCTCCTTCTCCTTCTTCTACTTCTTCTGCTTCACCCTCCAGACTTCACCTTCTCCTTCTCCTTCTTCTACTTCTTCTGATTCACCCTCCAGACTTCACCTTCTCCTTCTCCTTCTTCTGCTTCTTCTGATTCACCCTCCAGACTTCACCTTCTCCTTCTCCTTATTCTGCTTCTTCTGATTCACCCTCCAGACTTCACCTTCTCCTTCTCCTTATTCTGCTTCTTCTGATTCACCCTCCAGACTTCACCTTCTCCTTCTCCTTCCTTTGCTTCTTCTGATTCACCCTCCAGACTTCACCTTCTCCTTCTCCTTCTTCTGATTCTTCTGATTCACCCTCCAGACTTCACCTTCTCCTTCTCCATCTTCTGCTTCTTCTGATTCACCCTCCAGACTTCACCTTCTCCTTCTCCTTCTTCTGCTTCTTCTGATTCACCCTCCAGACTTCACCTTCTCCTTCTCCTTCTTCTGCTTCTTCTGATTCACCCTCCAGACCTCACCTTCTCCTTCTCCTTCTTCTACTTCTTCTGATTCACCCTCCAGACTTCATCTTCTCCTTCTCCTTCTTCTGCTTCTTCTGATTCACCCTCCAGACTTCACCTTCTCCTTCTCCTTCTTCTGCTTCTTCTGATTCACCCTCCAGACTTCACCTTCTCCTTCTCCTTCTTCTACTTCTTCTGATTCACCCTCCAGTCTTCACCTTCTCCTTCTCCTTCTTCTGTTTCTTCTGCTTCACCCTCCAGACTTCACCTTCTACTTCTCTTTCTTCTGCTTCTTCTGCTTCACCCTCCAGACTTCACCTTCTCCTTCTCCTTCTTCTGATTCTTCTGATTCACCCTCCAGACTTCACCTTCTCTATCTCCTTCTTCTGCTTCTTCTGATTCACCCTCCTGACTTCACCTTCTCCTTCTCCTTCTTCTACTTTTTCTGATTCACCCTCCTGACTTCACCTTCTCCTTCTCCTTCTTCTACTTCTTCTGCTTCACCCTCCAGACTTCACCTTCTCATTCTCCTTCTTCTACTTCTTTTGATTCACCCTCCAGACTTTACCTTCTCCTTCTCCTTCTTCTGCTTCTTCTGATTCAGCCTCCAGACTTCACCTTCTCCTTCTCCTTATTCTGCTTCTTCTGATTCACCCTCCAGACTTCACCTTCTCCTTCTCCTTCTTCTGCTTCTTCTGATTCACCCTCCAGACTTCACCTTCTCCTTCTCCTTCTTCTGCTTCTTCTGATTCACCCTCCAGACTTCACCTTCTCCTTCTCCTTCTTCTGCTTCTTCTGATTCACCCTCCAGACTTCACCTTCTCCTTCTCCTTCTTCTACTTCTTCTGATTCACCCTCCAGACTTCACCTTCTCCTTCTCCTTCTTCTGCTTCTTCTGATTCACCCTCCTGACTTCACCTTCTCCTTCTCCTTCTTCTACATCTTCTGATTCACCCTCCTGACTTCACCTTCTCCTTCTCCTTCTTCTACTTCTTCTGCTTCACCCTCCAGACTTCAGCTTCTCCTTCTCCTTCTTCTACTTCTTCTGATTCACCCTCCAGACTTCACCTTCTCCTTCTCCTTCTTCTACTTCTTCTGATTCACCCTCCAGACTTCACCTTCTCCTTCTCCTTCTTCTACTACTTCTGATTCACCCTCCAGACTTCACCTTCTCCTTCTCCTTCTTCTACTTTTCTGATTCACCCTCCAGACTTCATCTTCTCCTTCTCCTTCTTCTGCTTCTTCTGGTTCACCCTCCAGACTTCACCTTCTCCTTCTCCTTCTTCTGCTTCTTCTGATTCACCCTCCAGACTTCACCTTCTCCTTCTCCTTCTTCTACTTCTTCTGATTCACCCTCCAGACTTCACCTTCTCCTTCTCCTTCTTCTACTTCTTCTGATTCACCCTCCAGTCTTCACCTTCTCCTTCTCCTTCTTCTGTTTCTTCTGCTTCACCCTCCAGACTTCACCTTCTCCTTCTCTTTCTTCTGCTTCTTCCGATTCACCCTCCAGACTTCACCTTCTCCTTCTCCTTCTTCTGATTCTTCTGATTCACCCTCCAGACTTCACCTTCTCCTTCTCCTTCTTCTGCTTCTTCTGATTCACCCTCCTGACTTCACCTTCTCCTTCTCCTTCTTCTACTTCTTCTGATTCACCCTCCTGACTTCACCTTCTCCTTCTCCTTCTTCTACTTCTTCTGCTTCACCCTCCAGACTTCACCTTCTCCTTCTCCTTCTTCTACTTCTTCTGATTCACCCTCCAGACTTCACCTTCTCCTTCTCCTTCTTCTGCTTCTTCTGATTCACCCTCCAGACTTCACCTTCTCCTTCTCCTTATTCTGCTTCTTCTGATTCACCCTCCAGACTTCACCTTCTCCTTCTCCTTATTCTGCTTCTTCTGATTCACCCTCCAGACTTCACCTTCTCCTTCTCCTTCCTTTGCTTCTTCTGATTCACCCTCCAGACTTCACCTTCTCCTTCTCCTTCTTCTGATTCTTCTGATTCACCCTCCAGACTTCACCTTCTCCTTCTCCATCTTCTGCTTCTTCTGATTCACCCTCCTGACTTCACCTTCTCCTTCTCCTTCTTCTACTTCTTCTGATTCACCCTCCTGACTTCACCTTCTCCTTCTCCATCTTCTACTTCTTCTGCTTCACCCTCCAGACTTCAACTTCTCCTTCTCCTTCTTCTACTTCTTCTGATTCACCCTCCAGACTTCACCTTCTCCTTCTCCTTCTTCTGCTTCTTCTGATTCACCCTCCAGACTTCACCTTCTCCTTCTCCTTCTTCTGCTTCTTCTGATTCACCCTCCAGACTTCACCTTCTCCTTCTCCTTCTTCTACTTCTTCTGATTTACCTTCCAGACTTCACCTTCTCCTTCTCCTTCTTCTGCTTCTTCTGATTCACCCTCCAGACTTCACCTTCTCCTTCTCCTTCGTCTACTTCTTCTGATTCACCCTCCAGACTACACCTTCTCCTTCTCCTTCTTCTACTTCTTCTGATTCACCCTCCAGACTTCACCTTCTCCTTCTCCTTCTTCTGTTTCTTCTGATTCACCCTCCAGACTTCATCTTCTCCTTCTCCTTCTTCTACTTCTTCTGATTCACCCTCCAGACTTCACCTTCTCCTTCTCCTTCTTCTACTTCTTCTGATTCACCCTCCAGACTTCATCTTCTCCTTCTCCTTCTTCTACTTCTTCTGATTCACCCTCCAGACTTCACCTTCTCCTTCTCCTTCTTCTGCTTCTTCTGATTCACCCTCCAGACTTCACCTTCTCCTTCTCCTTATTCTGCTTCTTCTGATTCACCCTCCAGACTTCACCTTCTCCTTCTCCTTCTTCTACTTCTTCTGATTCACCCTCCAGACTTCACCTTCTCCTTCTCCTTCTTCTGCTTCTTCTGATTCACCCTCCAGACTTCACCTTCTCCTTCTCCTTCGTCTACTTCTTCTGATTCACCCTCCAGACTACACCTTCTCCTTCTCCTTCTTCTACTTCTTCTGATTCACCCTCCAGACTTCACCTTCTCCTTCTCCTTCTTCTGTTTCTTCTGATTCACCCTCCAGACTTCATCTTCTCCTTCTCCTTCTTCTACTTCTTCTGATTCACCCTCCAGACTTCATCTTCTCCTTCTCCTTCTTCTACTTCTTCTGATTCACCCTCCAGACATTATCTTCTCCTTCTCCTTCTTCTACTTCTTCTGATTCACCCTCCAGACTTCACCTTCTCCTTCTCCTTCTTCTGCTTCTTCTGATTCACCCTCCAGACTTCACCTTCTCCTTCTCCTTATTCTGCTTCTTCTGATTCACCCTCCAGACTTCACCTTCTCCTTCTCCTTCTTCTGCTTCTTCTGATTCACCCTCCAGACTTCACCTTCTCCTTCTCCTTCTTCTGCTTCTTCTGATTCACCCTCCAGACTTCACCTTCTCCTTCTCCTTCTTCTACTTCTTCTGATTCACCCTCCAGACTTCACCTTCTCCTTCTCCTTCTTCTGCTTCTTCTGATTCACCCTCCAGACTTCACCTTCTCCTTCTCCTTCGTCTACTTCTTCTGATTCACCCTCCAGACTACACCTTCTCCTTCTCCTTCTTCTACTTCTTCTGATTCACCCTCCAGACGTCACCTTCTCCTTCTCCTTCTTCTGTTTCTTCTGATTCACCCTCCAGACTTCATCTTCTCCTTCTCCTTCTTCTACTTCTTCTGATTCACCCTCCAGACTTCACCTTCTCCTTCTCCTTCTTCTACTTCTTCTGATTCACCCTCCAGACTTCATCTTCTCCTTCTCCTTTTTCTGCTTCTTCTGATTCACCCTCCAGACTTCACCTTCTCCTTCTCCTTCTTCTGCTTCTTCTGATTCACCCTCCAGACTTCAACTTCTCCTTCTCCTTCTTCTACTTCTTCTGATTCACCCTCCAGTCTTCACCTTCTCCTTCTCCTTCTTCTGTTTCTTCTGCTTCACCCTCCAGACTTCACCTTCTCCTTCTCTTTCTTCTACTTCTTCTGATTCACCCTCCAGACTTCACCTTCTCCTTCTCCTTCTTCTGCTTCTTCTGATTCACCCTCCAGACTTCACCTTCTCCTTCTCCTTCGTCTACTTCTTCTGATTCACCCTCCAGACTACACCTTCTCCTTCTCCTTCTTCTACTTCTTCTGATTCACCCTCCAGACTTCACCTTCTCCTTCTCCTTCTTCTGTTTCTTCTGATTCACCCTCCAGACTTCATCTTCTCCTTCTCCTTCTTCTACTTCTTCTGATTCACCCTCCAGTCTTCACGTTCTCCTTCTCCTTCTTCTGTTTCTTCTGCTTCACCCTCCAGACTTCACCTTCTCCTTCTCTTTCTTCTGCTTCTTCTGATTCACCCTCCAGACTTCACCTTCTCCTTCTCCTTCTTCTGATTCTTCTGATTCACCCTCCAGACTTCACCTTCTCCTTCTCCTTCTTCTGCTTCTTCTGCTTCACCGTCCTGACTTCACCTTCTCCTTCTCCTTCTTCTACTTCTTCTGCTACAACCCCCTGACTTCACCTGCTCCTTCTCCTTCTTCTGCTTCTTCTGATTCACCCTCCTAACTTCACCTTCTCCTTCTCCTTCTTCTGCTTCTTCTGATTCACCCTCCTGACTTCACCTTCTCCTTCTCCTTCTTCTGCTTCTTCTGATTCACCCTCCAGACTTCACCTTCTCCTTCTCCTTCTTCTGCTTCTTCTGATTCACCCTCCAGACTTCACCTTCTCCTTCTCCTTCTTCTGCTTCTTCTGATTCACCCTCCAGACCTCACCTTCTCCTTCTCCTTCTTCTACTTCTTCTGATTCACCCTCCAGACTTCATCTTCTCCTTCTCCTTCTTCTGCTTCTTCTGATTCACCCTCCAGACTTCACCTTCTCCTTCTCCTTCTTCTGCTTCTTCTGATTCACCCTCCAGACTTCACCTTCTCCTTCTCCTTCTTCTACTTCTTCTGATTCACCCTCCAGACTTCACCTTCTCCTTCTCCTTCTTCTACTTCTTCTGATTCACCCTCCAGTCTTCACCTTCTCCTTCTCCTTCTTCTGTTTCTTCTGCTTCACCCTCCAGACTTCACCTTCTCCTTCTCTTTCTTCTGCTTCTTCTGCTTCACCCTCCAGACTTCACCTTCTCCTTCTCCTTCTTCTGATTCTTCTGATTCACCCTCCAGACTTCACCTTCTCTATCTCCTTCTTCTGCTTCTTCTGATTCACCCTCCTGACTTCACCTTCTCCTTCTCCTTCTTCTACTTCTTCTGATTCACCCTCCTGACTTCACCATCTCCTTCTCCTTCTTCTGTTTCTTCTGATTCACCCTCCAGACTTCATCTTCTCCTTCTCCTTCTTCTACTTCTTCTGATTCACCCTCCAGTCTTCACGTTCTCCTTCTCCTTCTTCTGTTTCTTCTGCTTCACCCTCCAGACTTCACCTTCTCCTTCTCTTTCTTCTGCTTCTTCTGATTCACCCTCCAGACTTCACCTTCTCCTTCTCCTTCTTCTGATTCTTCTGATTCACCCTCCAGACTTCACCTTCTCCTTCTCCTTCTTCTGCTTCTTCTGCTTCACCGTCCTGACTTCACCTTCTCCTTCTCCTTCTTCTACTTCTTCTGCTACAACCCCCTGACTTCACCTGCTCCTTCTCCTTCTTCTGCTTCTTCTGATTCACCCTCCTAACTTCACCTTCTCCTTCTCTTTCTTCTGCTTCTTCTGATTCACCCTCCTGACTTCACCTTCTCCTTCTCCTTCTTCTGCTTCTTCTGATTCACCCTCCAGACTTCACCTTCTCCGTCTCCTTCTTCTGCTTCTTCTGATTCACCCTCCAGACTTCACCTTCTCCTTCTCCTTCTTCTGCTTCTTCTGATTCACCCTCCAGACCTCACTTTCTCCTTCTCCTTCTTCTACTTCTTCTGATTCACCCTCCAGACTTCATCTTCTCCTTCTCCTTCTTCTGCTTCTTCTGATTCACCCTCCAGACTTCACCTTCTCCTTCTCCTTCTTCTGCTTCTTCTGATTCACCCTCCAGACTTCACCTTCTCCTTCTCCTTCTTCTACTTCTTCTGATTCACCCTCCAGACTTCACCTTCTCCTTCTCCTTCTTCTACTTCTTCTGATTCACCCTCCAGTCTTCACCTTCTCCTTCTCCTTCTTATGTTTCTTCTGCTTCACCCTCCAGACTTCACCTTCTCCTTCTCTTTCTTCTGCTTCTTCTGCTTCACCCTCCAGACTTCACCTTCTCCTTCTCCTTCTTCTGATTCTTCTGATTCACCCTCCAGACTTCACCTTCTCTATCTCCTTCTTCTGCTTCTTCTGATTCACCCTCCTGACTTCACCTTCTCCTTCTCCTTCTTCTACTTCTTCTGATTCACCCTCCTGACTTCACCTTCTCCTTCTACTTCTTCTGCTTCTTCTGATTCACCCTCCAGACTTCACCTTCTCCTTATCCTTATTCTGCTTCTTCTGATTCACCCTCCAGACTTCACCTTCTCCTTCTCCTTCTTCTGCTTCTTCTGATTCACCCTCCAGACTTCACCTTCTCCTTCTCCTTCTTCTGCTTCTTCTGATTCACCCTCCAGACTTCACCTTCTCCTTCTCCTTCTTCTGCTTCTTCTGATTCACCCTCCAGACTTCACCTTCTCCTTCTCCTTCTTCTACTTCTTCTGATTCACCCTCCAGACTTCACCTTCTCCTTCTCCTTCTTCTGCTTCTTCTGATTCACCCTCCTGACTTCACCTTCTCCTTCTCCTTCTTCTACATCTTCTGATTCACCCTCCTGACTTCACCTTCTCCTTCTCCTTCTTCTACTTCTTCTGCTTCACCCTCCAGACTTCAGCTTCTCCTTCTCCTTCTTCTACTTCTTCTGATTCACCCTCCAGACTTCACCTTCTCCTTCTCCTTCTTCTACTTCTTCTGATTCACCCTCCTGACTTCACCTTCTCCTTCTCCTTCTTCTACTTCTTCTGCTTCATCCTCCAGACTTCAGCTTCTCCTTCTCCTTCTTCTACTTCTTCTGATTCACCCTCCAGACTTCACCTTCTCCTTCTCCTTCTTCTGCTTCTTCTGATTCACCCTCCTGACTTCACCTTCTCCTTCTCCTTCTTCTGCTTCTTCTGATTCACCCTCCAGACTTCACCTTCTCCTTCTCCTTCTTCTGCATCTTCTGATTCACCCTCCAGACTTCACCTTCACCTTCTCCTTCTTCTGCTTCTTCTGATTCACCCTCCAGACCTCACTTTCTCCTTCTCCTTCTTCTACTTCTTCTGATTCACCCTCCAGACTTCATCTTCTCCTTCTCCTTCTTCTGCTTCTTCTGATTCACCCTCCAGACTTCACCTTCTCCTTCTCCTTCTTCTGCTTCTTCTGATTCACCCTCCAGACTTCACCTTCTCCTTCTCCTTCTTCTACTTCTTCTGATTCACCCTCCAGACTTCACCTTCTCCTTCTCCTTCTTCTACTTCTTCTGATTCACCCTCCAGTCTTCACCTTCTCCTTCTCCTTCTTCTGTTTCTTCTGCTTCACCCTCCAGACTTCACCTTCTCCTTCTCTTTCTTCTGCTTCTTCTGCTTCACCCTCCAGACTTCACCTTCTCCTTCTCCTTCTTCTGATTCTTCTGATTCACCCTCCAGACTTCACCTTCTCTATCTCCTTCTTCTGCTTCTTCTGATTCACCCTCCTGACTTCACCTTCTCCTTCTCCTTCTTCTACTTCTTCTGATTCACCCTCCTGACTTCACCTTCTCCTTCTCCTTCTTCTACTTCTTCTGCTTCACCCTCCAGACTTCACCTTCTCATTCTCCTTCTTCTACTTCTTTTGATTCACCCTCCAGACTTTACCTTCTCCTTCTCCTTCTTCTGCTTCTTCTGATTCACCCTCCAGACTTCACCTTCTCCTTCTCCTTATTCTGCTTCTTCTGATTCACCCTCCAGACTTCACCTTCTCCTTCTCCTTCTTCTGCTTCTTCTGATTCACCCTCCAGACTTCACCTTCTCCTTCTCCTTCTTCTGCTTCTTCTGATTCACCCTCCAGACTTCACCTTCTCCTTCTCCTTCTTCTGCTTCTTCTGATTCACCCTCCAGACTTCACCTTCTCCTTCTCCTTCTTCTACTTCTTCTGATTCACCCTCCAGACTTCACCTTCTCCTTCTCCTTCTTCTGCTTCTTCTGATTCACCCTCCTGACTTCACCTTCTCCTTCTCCTTCTTCTACATCTTCTGATTCACCCTCCTGACTTCACCTTCTCCTTCTCCTTTTTCTACTTCTTCTGCTTCACCCTCCAGACTTCAGCTTCTCCTTCTCCTTCTTCTACTTCTTCTGATTCACCCTCCAGACTTCACCTTCTCCTTCTCCTTCTTCTACTTCTTCTGATTCACCCTCCAGACTTCACCTTCTCCTTCTCCTTCTTCTACTTCTTCTGATTCACCCTCCAGACTTCACCTTCTCCTTCTCCTTCTTCTTCTTCTTCTGATTCACCCTCCAGACTTCACCTTCTCCTTCTCCTTATTCTGCTTCTTCTGAATCACCCTCCAGACTTCACCTTCTCCTTCTCCTTCTTCTGCTTCTTCTGATTCACCCTCCAGACTTCACCTTCTCCTTCTCCTTCTTCTGCTTCTTCTGATTCACCCTCCAGACTTCACCTTCACCTTCTCCTTCTTCTACTTCTTCTGATTCACCCTCCAGACTTCACCTTCTCCATCTCCTTCTTCTGCTTCTTCTGATTCACCCTCCAGACTTCACCTTCTCCTTCTCCTTCGTCTACTTCTTCTGATTCACCCTCCAGACTTCACCTTCTCCTTCTCCTTCTTCTGCTTCTTCTGATTCACCCTCCAGACTTCACCTTCTCCTTCTCCTTCTTCTACTTCTTCTGATTCACCCTCCAGACTTCACCTTCTCCTTCTCTTTCTTCTGCTTCTTCTGATTCACCCTCCAGACTTCACCTTCTCCTTCTCCTTCTTCTGATTCTTCTGATTCACCCTCCAGACTTCACCTTCTCCTTCTCCTTCTTCTGCTTCTTCTGCTTCACCGTCCTGACTTCACCTTCTCCTTCTCCTTCTTCTACTTCTTCTGCTACAACCCCCTGACTTCACCTGCTCCTTCTCCTTCTTCTGCTTCTTCTGATTCACCCTCCTAACTTCACCTTCTCCTTCTCCTTCTTCTGCTTCTTCTGATTCACCCTCCTGACTTCACCTTCTCCTTCTCCTTCTTCTGCTTCTTCTGATTCACCCTCCAGACTTCACCTTCTCCTTCTCCTTCTTCTGCTTCTTCTGATTCACCCTCCAGACTTCACCTTCTCCTTCTCCTTCTTCTGCTTCTTCTGATTCACCCTCCAGACCTCACCTTCTCCTTCTCCTTCTTCTACTTCTTCTGATTCACCCTCCAGACTTCATCTTCTCCTTCTCCTTCTTCTGCTTCTTCTGATTCACCCTCCAGACTTCACCTTCTCCTTCTCCTTCTTCTGCTTCTTCTGATTCACCCTCCAGACTTCACCTTCTCCTTCTCCTTCTTCTACTTCTTCTGATTCACCCTCCAGACTTCACCTTCTCCTTCTCCTTCTTCTACTTCTTCTGATTCACCATCCAATCTTCACCTTCTCCTTCTCCTTCTTCTGTTTCTTCTGCTTCACCCTCCAGACTTCACCTTCTCCTTCTCTTTCTTCTGCTTCTTCTGCTTCACCCTCCAGACTTCACCTTCTCCTTCTCCTTCTTCTGATTCTTCTGATTCACCCTCCAGACTTCACCTTCTCTATCTCCTTCTTCTGCTTCTTCTGATTCACCCTCCTGACTTCACCTTCTCCTTCTCCTTCTTCTACTTCTTCTGATTCACCCTCCTGACTTCACCTCCTCCTTCTCCTTCTTCTACTTCTTCTGCTTCACCCTCCAGACTTCACCTTCTCATTCTCCTTCTTCTACTTCTTTTGATTCACCCTCCAGACTTTACCTTCTCCTTCTCCTTCTTCTGCTTCTTCTGATTCAGCCTCCAGACTTCACCTTCTCCTTCTCCTTATTCTGCTTCTTCTGATTCACCCTCCAGACTTCACCTTCTCCTTCTCCTTCTTCTGCTTCTTCTGATTCACCCTCCAGACTTCACCTTCTCCTTCTCCTTCTTCTGCTTCTTCTGATTCACCCTCCAGACTTCACCTTCTCCTTCTCCTTCTTCTGCTTCTTCTGATTCACCCTCCAGACTTCACCTTCTCCTTCTCCTTCTTCTACTTCTTCTGATTCACCCTCCAGACTTCACCTTCTCCTTCTCCTTCTTCTGCTTCTTCTGATTCACCCTCCTGACTTCACCTTCTCCTTCTCCTTCTTCTACATCTTCTGATTCACCCTCCTGACTTCACCTTCTCCTTCTCCTTCTTCTACTTCTTCTGCTTCACCCTCCAGACTTCAGCTTCTCCTTCTCCTTCTTCTACTTCTTCTGATTCACCCTCCAGACTTCACCTTCTCCTTCTCCTTCTTCTACTTCTTCTGATTCACCCTCCAGACTTCACCTTCTCCTTCTCCTTCTTCTACTTCTTCTGATTCACCCTCCAGACTTCACCTTCTCCTTCTCCTTCTTCTTCTTCTTCTGATTCACCCTCCAGACTTCACCTTCTCCTTCTCCTTATTCTGCTTCTTCTGAATCACCCTCCAGACTTCACCTTCTCCTTCTCCTTCTTCTGCTTCTTCTGATTCACCCTCCAGACTTCACCATCTCCTTCTCCTTCTTCTGCTTCTTCTGATTCACCCTCCAGACTTCACCTTCACCTTCTCCTTCTTCTACTTCTTCTGATTCACCCTCCAGACTTCACCTTCTCCATCTCCTTCTTCTGCTTCTTCTGATTCACCCTCCAGACTTCACCTTCTCCTTCTCCTTCGTCTACTTCTTCTGATTCACCCTCCAGACTTCACCTTCTCCTTCTCCTTCTTCTGCTTCTTCTGATTCACCCTCCAGACTTCACCTTCTCCTTCTCCTTCTTCTACTTCTTCTGATTCACCCTCCAGACTTCACCTTCTCCTTCTCTTTCTTCTGCTTCTTCTGATTCACCCTCCAGACTTCACCTTCTCCCTCTCCTTCTTCTGATTCTTCTGATTCACCCTCCAGACTTCACCTTCTCCTTCTCCTTCTTCTGCTTCTTCTGATTCACCCTCCTGACTTCACCTTCTCCTTCTCCTTCTTCTACATCTTCTGATTCACCCTCCTGACTTCACCTTCTACTTCTCCTTCTTCTACTTCTTCTGCTTCACCCTCCAGACTTCACCTTCTCCTTCTCCTTCTTCTACTTCTTCTGATTCACCCTCCTGACTTCACCTTCTCCTTCTCCTTCTTCTACTTCTTCTGATTCACCCTCCAGACTTCACCTTCTCCTTCTCCTTCTTCTACTTCTTCTGATTCACCCTCCAGACTTCACCTTCTCCTTCTCATTCTTCTGCTTCTTCTGATTCACCCTCCAGACATCACCTTCTCCTTCTCCTTATTCTGCTTCTTCTGAATCACCCTCCAGACTTCACCTTCTCCTTCTCCTTCTTCTGCTTCTTCTGATTCACCCTCCAGACTTCACCTTCTCCTTCTCCTTCTTCTGCTTCTTCTGATTCACCCTCCAGACTTCACCTTCTCCTTCTCCTTCTTCTACTTCTTCTGATTCACCCTCCAGACTTCACCTTCTCCATCTCCTTCTTCTGCTTCTTCTGATTCACCCTCCAGACTTCACCTTCTCCTTCTCCTTCGTCTACTTCTTCTGATTCACCCTCCAGTCTACACCTTCTCCTTCTCCTTCTTCTACTTCTTCTGATTCACCCTCCAGACTTCACCTTCTCCTTCTCCTTCTTCTGTTTCTTCTGATTCACCCTCCAGACTTCACCTTCTCCTTCTCCTTCTTCTACTACTTCTGATTCACCCTCCAGACTTCACCTTCTCCTTCTCCTTCTTCTACTTCTTCTGATTCACCCTCCAGACTTCATCTTCTCCTTCTCCTTCTTCTGCTTCTTCTGATTCACCCTCCAGACTTCACCTTCTCCTTCTCCTTCTTCTGCTTCTTCTGATTCACCCTCCAGACTTCACCTTCTCCTTCTCCTTCTTCTACTTCTTCTGATTCACCCTCCAGACTTCACCTTCTCCTTCTCCTTCTTCTACTTCTTCTGATTCACCCTCCAGTCTTCACCTTCTCCTTCTCCTTCTTCTGTTTCTTCTGCTTCACCCTCCAGACTTCACCTTCTCCTTCTCTTTCTTCTGCTTCTTCTGATTCACCCTCCAGACTTCACCTTCTCCTTCTCCTTCTTCTGATTCTTCTGATTCACCCTCCAGACTTCACCTTCTCCTTCTCCTTCTTCTGCTTCTTCTGATTCACCCTCCTGACTTCACCTTCTCCTTCTCCTTCTTCTAATTCTTCTGATTCACCCTCCTGACTTCACCTTCTCCTTCTCCTTCTTCTACTTCTTCTGCTTCACGCTCCAGACTTCACCTTCTCCTTCTCCTTCTTCTACTTCTTCTGATTCACCCTCCAGACTTCACCTTCTCCTTCTCCTTCTTCTACTTCTTCTGATTCACCCTCCAGTCTTCACCTTCTCCTTCTCCTTCTTCTGTTTCTTCTGCTTCACCCTCCAGACTTCACCTTCTCCTTCTCTTTCTTCTGCTTCTTCTGATTCACCCTCCAGACTTCACCTTCTCCTTCTCCTTCTTCTGATTCTTCTGATTCACCCTCCAGACTTTACCTTCTCCTTCTCCTTCTTCTGCTTCTTCTGATTCACCCTCCAGACTTCACCTTCTCCTTCTCCTTATTCTGCTTCTTCTGATTCACCCTCCAGACTTCACCTTCTCCTTCTCCTTATTCTGCTTCTTCTGATTCACCCTCCAGACTTCACCTTCTCCTTCTCCTTCCTTTGCTTCTTCTGATTCACCCTCCAGACTTCACCTTCTCCTTCTCCTTCTTCTGATTCTTCTGATTCACCCTCCAGACTTCACCTTCTCCTTCTCCATCTTCTGCTTCTTCTGATTCACCCTCCTGACTTCACCTTCTCCTTCTCCTTCTTCTACTTCTTCTGATTCACCCTCCTGACTTCACCTTCTCCTTCTCCATCTTCTACTTCACCCTCCAGACTTCAACTTCTCCTTCTCCTTCTTCTACTTCTTCTGATTCACCCTCCAGACTTCACCTTCTCCTTCTGCTTCTTCTGCTTCTTCTGATTCACTCTCCAGACTTCACCTTCTCCTTCTCCTTCTTCTACTTCTTCTGATTCACCCTCCAGACTTCACCTTCTCCTTCTCCTTCTTCTACGTCTTCTGATTCACCCTCCAGACTTCACCTTCTCCTTCTCCTTCTTCTGCTTCTTCTGATTCACCCTCCAGACTTCACCTTCTCCTTCTCCTTCGTCTACTTCTTCTGATTCACCCTCCAGACTACACCTTCTCCTTCTCCTTCTTCTACTTCTTCTGATTCACCCTCCAGACTTCACCTTCTCCTTCTCCTTCTTCTGTTTCTTCTGATTCACCCTCCAGACTTCACCTTCTCCTTCTCCTTATTCTGCTTCTTCTGATTCACACTCCAGACTTCACCTTCTCCTTCTACTTCCTTTGCTTCTTCTGATTCACCCTCCAGACTTCACCTTCTCCTTCTCCTTCTTCTGATTCTTCTGATTCACCCTCCAGACTTCACCTTCTCCTTCTCCATCTTCTGCTTCTTCTGATTCACCCTCCTGACTTCACCTTCTTCTACTTCTTCTGATTCACCCTCCTGACTTCACCTTCTCCTTCTCCATCTTCTACTTCACCCTCCAGACTTCAACTTCTCCTTCTCCTTCTTCTACTTCTTCTGATTCACCCTCCAGACTTCACCTTCTCCTTCTCCTTCTTCTGCTTCTTCTGATTCACCCTCCAGACTTCACCTTCTCCTTCTCCTTCTTCTGCTTCTTCTGATTCACCCTCCAGACTTCACCTTCTCCTTCTCCTTCTTCTACGTCTTCTGATTCACCCTCCAGACTTCACCTTCTCCTTCTCCTTCTTCTGCTTCTTCTGATTCACCCTCCAGACTTCACCTTCTCCTTCTCCTTCATCTACTTCTTCTGATTCACCCTCCAGACTACACCTTCTCCTTCTCCTTCTTCTACTTCTTCTGATTCACCCTCCAGACTTCACCTTCTCCTTCTCCTTCTTCTGTTTCTTCTGATTCACCCTCCAGACTTCATCTTCTCCTTCTCCTTCTTCTACTTCTTCTGATTCACCCTCCAGACTTCACCTTCTCCTTCTCCTTCTTCTACTTCTTCTGATTCACCCTCCAGACTTCATCTTCTCCTTCTCCTTCTTCTACTTCTTCTGATTCACCCTCCAGACTTCACCTTCTCCTTCTCCTTCTTCTGCTTCTTCTGATTCACCCTCCAGACTTCACCTTCTCCTTCTCCTTATTCTGCTTCTTCTGATTCACCCTCCAGACTACACCTTCTCCTTCTCCTTCTTCTACTTCTTCTGATTCACCCTCCAGACTTCACCTTCTCCTTCTCCTTCTTCTGTTTCTTCTGATTCACCCTCCAGACTTCTTCTTCTCCTTCTCCTTCTTCTACTTCTTCTGATTCACCCTCCAGACTTCACCTTCTCCTTCTCCTTCTTCTACTTCTTCTGATTCACCCTCCAGACTTCATCTTCTCCATCTCCTTCTTCTACTTCTTCTGATTCACCCTCCAGACTTCACCTTCTCCTTCTCCTTCTTCTGCTTCTTCTGATTCACCCTCCAGACTTCACCTTCTCCTTCTCCTTATTCTGCTTCTTCTGATTCACCCTCCAGACTTCACCTTCTCCTTCTCCTTCTTCTGCTTCTTCTGATTCACCCTCCAGACTTCACCTTCTCCTTCTCCTTCTTCTGCTTCTTCTGATTCACCCTCCAGAGTTCACCTTCTCCTTCTCCTTCTTCTACTTCTTCTGATTCACCCTCCAGACTTCACCTTCTCCTTCTCCTTCTTCTGCTTCTTCTGATTCACCCTCCAGACTTCACCTTCTCCTTCTCCTTCGTCTACTTCTTCTGATTCACCCTCCAGACTACACCTTCTCCTTCTCCTTCTTCTACTTCTTCTGATTCACCCTCCAGACTTCACCTTCTCCTTCTCCTTCTTCTGTTTCTTCTGATTCACCCTCCAGACTTCATCTTCTCCTTCTCCTTCTTCTACTTCTTCTGATTCACCCTCCAGACTTCACCTTCTCCTTCTCCTTCTTCTACTTCTTCTGATTCACCCTCCAGACTTCACCTTCTCCTTCTCCTTCTTCTACTTCTTCTGATTCACCCTCCAGACTTCACCTTCTCCTTCTCCTTCTTCTACTTCTTCTGATTCACCCTCCAGTCTTCACCTTCTCCTTCTCCTTCTTCTGTTTCTTCTGCTTCACCCTCCAGACTTCACCTTCTCCTTCTCTTTCTTCTGCTTCTTCTGATTCACCCTCCAGACTTCACCTTCTCCTTCTCCTTCTGATTCTTCTGATTCACCCTCCAGACTTCACCTTCTCCTTCTCCTTCTTCTGCTTCTTCTGATTCACCCTCCTGACTTCACCTTCTCCTTCTCCTTCTTCTACTTCTTCTGATTCACCCTCCTGACTTCACCTTCTCCTTCTCCTTCTTCTACTTCTTCTGCTTCACCCTCCAGACTTCACCTTCTCCTTCTCCTTCTTCTACTTCTTCTGATTCACCCTCCAGACTTCACCTTCTCCTTCTCCTTCTTCTGCTTCTTCTGATTCACCCTCCAGACTTCACCTTCTCCTTCTCCTTATTCTGCTTCTTCTGATTCACCCTCCAGACTTCACCTTCTCCTTCTCCTTATTCTGCTTCTTCTGATTCACCCTCCAGACTTCATCTTCTCCTTCTCCTTCCTTTGCTTCTTCTGATTCACCCTCCAGACTTCACCTTCTCCTTCTCCTTCTTCTGATTCTTCTGATTCACCCTCCAGACTTCACCTTCTCCTTCTCCATCTTCTGCTTCTTCTGATTCACCCTCCTGACTTCACCTTCTCCTTCTCCTTCTTCTACTTCTTCTGATTCACCCTCCTGACTTCACCTTCTCCTTCTCCATCTTCTACTTCTTCTGCTTCACCCTCCAGACTTCAACTTCTCCTTCTCCTTCTTCTACTTCTTCTGATTCACCCTCCAGACTTCACCTTCTCCTTCTCCTTCTTCTGCTTCTTCTGATTCACCCTCCAGACTTCACCTTCTCCTTCTCCTTCTTCTGCTTCTTCTGATTCACCCTCCAGACTTCACCTTCTCCTTCTCCTTCTTCTACTTCTTCTGATTTACCCTCCAGACTTCACCTTCTCCTTCTCCTTCTTCTGCTTCTTCTGATTCACCCTCCAGACTTCACCTTCTCCTTCTCCTTCGTCTACTTCTTCTGATTCACCCTCCAGACTACACCTTCTCCTTCTCCTTCTTCTACATCTTCTGATTCACCCTCCAGACTTCACCTTCTCCTTCTCCTTCTTCTGTTTCTTCTGATTCACCCTCCAGACTTCATCTTCTCCTTCTCCTTCTTCTACTTCTTCTGATTTACCCTCCAGACTTCACCTTCTCCTTCTCCTTCTTCTACTTCTTCTGATTCACCCTCCAGACTTCATCTTCTCCTTCTCCTTCTTCTACTTCTTCTGATTCACCCTCCAGACTTCACCTTCTCCTTCTCCTTCTTCTGCTTCTTCTGATTCACCCTCCAGACTTCACCTTCTCCTTCTCCTTATTCTGCTTCTTCTGATTCACCCTCCAGACTTCACCTTCTCCTTCTCCTTCTTCTACTTCTTCTGATTCACCCTCCAGACTTCACCTTTTCCTTCTCCTTCTTCTGCTTCTTCTGATTCACCCTCCAGACTTCACCTTCTCCTTCTCCTTCGTCTACTTCTTCTGATTCACCCTCCAGACTTCACCTTCTCCTTCTCCTTCTTCTGCTTCTTCTGATTCACCCTCCAGACTTCACCTTCTCCTTCTCCTTCGTCTACTTCTTCTGATTCACCCTCCAGACTTCACCTTCTCCTTCTCCTTCTTCTGATTCTTCTGATTCACCCTCCAGACTTCACCTTCTCCTTCTCCATCTTCTGCTTCTTCTGATTCACCCTCCTGACTTCACCTTCTCCTTCTCCTTCTTCTACTTCTTCTGATTCACCCTCCTGACTTCACCTTCTCCTTCTCCATCTTCTACTTCTTCTGCTTCACCCTCCAGACTTCAACTTCTCCTTCTCCTTCTTCTACTTCTTCTGATTCACCCTCCAGACTTCACCTTCTCCTTCTTCTGCTTCTTCTGATTCACCCTCCAGACTTCACCTTCTCCTTCTCCTTCTTCTGCTTCTTCTGATTCACCCTCCAGACTTCACCTTCTCCTTCTCCTTCTTCTACTTCTTCTGATTTACCCTCCAGACTTCACCTTCTCCTTCTCCTTCTTCTGCTTCTTCTGATTCACCCTCCAGACTTCACTTTCTCCTTCTCCTTCGTCTACTTCTTCTGATTCACCCTCCAGACTACACCTTCTCCTTCTCCTTCTTCTACATCTTCTGATTCACCCTCCAGACTTCACCTTCTCCTTCTCCTTCTTCTGTTTCTTCTGATTCACCCTCCAGACTTCATCTTCTCCTTCTCCTTCTTCTACTTCTTCTGATTTACCCTCCAGACTTCACCTTCTCCTTCTCCTTCTTCTACTTCTTCTGATTCACCCTCCAGACTTCATCTTCTCCTTCTCCTTCTTCTACTTCTTCTGATTCACCCTTCAGACTTCACCTTCTCCTTCTCCTTCTTCTGCTTCTTCTGATTCACCCTCCAGACTTCACCTTCTCCTTCTCCTTATTCTGCTTCTTCTGATTCACCCTCCAGACTTCACCTTCTCCTTCTCCTTCTTCTACTTCTTCTGATTCACCCTCCAGACTTCACCTTCTCCTTCTCCTTCTTCTGCTTCTTCTGATTCACCCTCCAGACTTCACCTTCTCCTTCTCCTTCGTCTACTTCTTCTGATTCACCCTCCAGACTACACCTTCTCCTTCTCCTTCTTCTACTTCTTCTGATTCACCCTCCAGACTTCACCTTCTCCTTCTCCTTCTTCTGTTTCTTCTGATTCACCCTCCAGACTTCATCTTCTCCTTCTCCTTCTTCTACTTCTTCTGATTCACCCTCCAGACTTCACCTTCTCCTTCTCCTTCTTCTACTTCTTCTGATTCACCCTCCAGACTTCATCTTCTCCTTCTCCTTCTTCTACTTCTTCTGATTCACCCTCCAGACTTCACCTTCTCCTTCTCCTTCTTCTGCTTCTTCTGATTCACCCTCCAGACTTCACCTTCTCCTTCTCCTTATTCTGCTTCTTCTGATTCACCCTCCAGACTTCACCTTCTCCTTCTCCTTCTTCTGCCTCTTCTGATTCACCCTCCAGACTTCACCTTCTCCTTCTCCTTCTTCTGCTTCTTCTGATTCACCCTCCAGACTTCACCTTCTCCTTCTCCTTCTTCTACTTCTTCTGATCCACCCTCCAGACTTCACCTTCTCCTTCTCCTTCTTCTGCTTCTTCTGATTCACCCTCCAGACTTCACCTTCTCCTTCTCCTTCGTCTACTTCTTCTGATTCACCCTCCAGACTACACCTTCTCCTTCTCCTTCTTCTACTTCTTCTGATTCACCCTCCAGACTTCACCTTCTCCTTCTCCTTCTTCTGTTTCTTCTGATTCACCCTCCAGACTTCATCTTCTCCTTCTTCTACTTCTTCTGATTCACCCTCCAGACTTCACCTTCTCCTTCTCCTTCTTCTACTTCTTCTGATTCACCCTCCAGACTTCATCTTCTCCTTCTCCTTTTTCTGCTTCTTCTGATTCACCCTCCAGACTTCACCTTCTCCTTCTCCTTCTTCTGCTTCTTCTGATTCACCCTCCAGACTTCAACTTCTCCTTCTCCTTCTTCTACTTCTTCTGATTCACCCTCCAGACTTCACCTTCTCCTTCTCCTTCTTCTACTTCTTCTGATTCACCCTCCAGTCTTCACCTTCTCCTTCTCCTTCTTCTGTTTCTTCTGCTTCACCCTCCAGACTTCACCTTCTCCTTCTCTTTCTTCTACTTCTTCTGATTCACCCTCCAGACTTCACCTTCTCCTTCTCCTTCTTCTGCTTTTTCTGATTCACCCTCCAGACTTCACCTTCTCCTTCTCCTTCGTCTACTTCTTCTGATTCACCCTCCAGACTACACCTTCTCCTTCTCCTTCTTCTACTTCTTCTGATTCACCTTCCAGACTTCACCTTCTCCTTCTCCTTCTTCTGTTTCTTCTGATTCACCCTCCAGACTTCATCTTCTCCTTCTCCTTCTTCTACTTCTTCTGATTCACCCTCCAGTCTTCACCTTCTCCTTCTCCTTCTTCTGTTTCTTCTGCTTCACCCTCCAGACTTCACCTTCTCCTTCTCTTTCTTCTGCTTCTTCTGATTCACCCTCCAGACTTCACCTTCTCCTTCTCCTTCTTCTGATTCTTCTGATTCACCCTCCAGACTTCACCTTCTCCTTCTCCTTCTTCTGCTTCTTCTGCTTCACCGTCCTGACTTCACCTTCTTCTACTTCTTCTGCTACACCCCCCTGACTTCACCTGCTCCTTCTCCTTCTTCTGCTTCTTCTGATTCACCCTCCTAACTTCACCTTCTCCTTCTCCTTCTTCTGCTTCTTCTGATTCACCCTCCTGACTTCACCATCTCCTTCTCCTTCTTCTGCTTCTTCTGATTCACCCTCCAGACTTCACCTTCACCTTCTCCTTCTTCTGCTTCTTCTGATTCACCCTCCAGACTTCACCTTCTCCTTCTCCTTCTTCTGCTTCTTCTGATTCACCCTCCAGACCTCACCTTCTCCTTCTCCTTCTTCTACTTCTTCTGATTCACCCTCCAGACTTCATCTTCTCCTTCTCCTTCTTCTGCTTCTTCTGATTCACCCTCCAGACTTCACCTTCTCCTTCTCCTTCTTCTGCTTCTTCTGATTCACCCTCCAGACTTCACCTTCTCCTTCTCCTTCTTCTACTTCTTCTGATTCACCCTCCAGACTTCACCTTCTCCTTCTCCTTCTTCTACTTCTTCTGATTCACCCTCCAGTCTTCACCTTCTCCTTCTCCTTCTTCTGTTTCTTCTGCTTCACCCTCCAGACTTCACCTTCTCCTTCTCTTTCTTCTGCTTCTTCTGCTTCACCCTCCAGACTTCACCTTCTCCTTCTCCTTCTTCTGATTCTTCTGATTCACCCTCCAGACTTCACCTTCTCTATCTCCTTCTTCTGCTTCTTCTGATTCACCCTCCTGACTTCACCTTCTCCTTCTCCTTCTTCTACTTCTTCTGATTCACCCTCCTGACTTCACCTTCTCCTTCTCCTTCTTCTACTTCTTCTGCTTCACCCTCCAGACTTCACCTTCTCCTTCTCCTTCTTCTACTTCGTTTGATTCACCCTCCAGACTTCACCTTCTCCTTCTCCTTCTTCTGCTTCTTCTGTTTCACCCTCCAGACTTCACCTTCTCCTTCTCCTTATTCTGCTTCTTCTGATTCACCCTCCAGACTTCACCTTCTCCTTCTCCTTCTTCTGCTTCTTCTGATTCACCCTCCAGACTTCACCTTCTCCTTCTCCTTCTTCTGCTTCTTCTGATTCACCCTCCAGACTTCACCTTCTCCTTCTCCTTCTTCTGCTTCTTCTGATTCACCCTCCAGACTTCACCTTCTCCTTCTCCTTCTTCTACTTCTTCTGATTCACCCTCCAGACTTCACCTTCTCCTTCTCCTTCTTCTGCTTCTTCTGATTCACCCTCCTGACTTCACCTTCTCCTTCTCCTTCTTCTACATCTTCTGATTCACCCTCCTGACTTCACCTTCTCCTTCTCCTTCTTCTACTTCTTCTGATTCACCCTCCAGACTTCACCTTCTCCTTCTCCTTCTTCTACTTCTTCTGATTCACCCTCCAGACTTCACCTTCTCCTTCTCCTTCTTCTACTTCTTCTGATTCACCCTCCAGACTTCACCTTCTCCTTCTCCTTCTTCTGCTTCTTCTGATTCACCCTCCAGACTTCACCTTCTCCTTCTGCTTCTTCTGCTTCTTCTGATTCACCCTCCAGACTTCACCTTCACCTTCTCCTTCTTCTACTTCTTCTGATTCACCCTCCAGACTTCACCTTCTCCATCTCCTTCTTCTGCTTCTTCTGATTCACCCTCCAGACTTCACCTTCTCCTTCTCCTTCGTCTACTTCTTCTGATTCACCCTCCAGACTTCACCTTCTCCTTCTCCTTCTTCTGCTTCTTCTGATTCACCCTCCAGACTTCACCTTCTCCTTCTCCTTCTTCTACTTCTTCTGATTCACCCTCCAAACTTCACCTTCTCCTTCTCTTTCTTCTGCTTCTTCTGATTCACCCTCCAGACTTCACCTTCTCCTTCTCCTTCTTCTGATTCTTCTGATTCACCCTCCAGACTTCACCTTCTCCTTCTCCTTCTTCTGCTTCTTCTGATTCACCCTCCTGACTTCACCTTCTCCTTCTCCTTCTTCTACATCTTCTGATTCACCCTCCTGACTTCACCTTCTCCTTCTCCTTCTTCTACTTATTCTGCTTCACCCTCCAGACTTCACCTTCTCCTTCTCCTTCTTCTACTTCTTCTGATTCACCCTCCAGACTTCACCTTCTCCTTCTCCTTCTTCTACTTCTTCTGATTCACCCTCCAGACTTCACCTTCTCCTTCTCCTTCTTCTACTTCTTCTGATTCACCCTCCAGACTTCACCTTCTCCTTCTCATTCTTCTGCTTCTTCTGATTCACCCTCCAGACATCACCTTCTCCTTCTCCTTATTCTGCTTCTTCTGAATCACCCTCCAGACTTCACCTTCTCCTTCTCCTTCTTCTGCTTCTTCTGATTCACCCTCCAGACTTCACCTTCTCCTTCTCCTTCTTCTGCTTCTTCTGATTCACCCTCCAGACTTCACCTTCTCCTTCTCCTTCTTCTACTTCTTCTGATTCTCCCTCCAGACTTCACCTTCTCCATCTCCTTCTTCTGCTTCTTCTGATTCACCCTCCAGACTTCACCTTCTCCTTCTCCTTCGTCTACTTCTTCTGATTCACCCTCCAGACTACACCTTCTCCTTCTCCTTCTTCTACTTCTTCTGATTCACCCTCCAGTCTTCACCTTCTCCTTCTCCTTCTTCTGTTTCTTCTGCTTCACCCTCCAGACTTCACCTTCTCCTTCTCTTTCTTCTGCTTCTTCTGATTCACCCTCCAGACTTCACCTTCTCCTTCTCCTTCTTCTGATTCTTCTGATTCACCCTCCAGACTTCACCTTCTCCTTCTCCTTCTTCTGCTTCTTCTGATTCACCCTCCTGACTTCACCTTCTCCTTCTCCTTCTTCTACTTCTTCTGATTCACCCTCCAGACTTCACCTTCTCCTTCTCCTTCTTCTGCTTCTTCTGATTCACCCTCCAGACTTCACCTTCTCCTTCTCCTTCTTCTGATTCTTCTGATTTACCCTCCAGACTTCACCTTCTCCTTCTCCATCTTCTGCTTCTTCTGATTCACCCTCCTGACTTCACCTTCTCCTTCTCCTTCTTCTACTTCTTCTGATTCACCCTCCTGACTTCACCTTCTCCTTCTCCATCTTCTACTTCTTCTGCTTCACCCTCCAGACTTCAACTTCTCCTTCTCCTTCTTCTACTTCTTCTGATTCACCCTCCAGACTTCACCTTCTCCTTCTCCTTCTTCTGCTTCTTCTGATTCACCCTCCAGACTTCACCTTCTCCTTCTCCTTCTTCTGCTTCTTCTGATTCACCCTCCAGACTTCACCTTCTCCTTCTCCTTCTTCTACTTCTTCTGATTCACCCTCCAGACTTCACCTTCTCCTTCTCCGTCTTCTGCTTCTTCTGATTCACCCTCCAGACTTCACCTTCTCCTTCTCCTTCGTCTACTTCTTCTGATTCACCCTCCAGACTACACCTTCTCCTTCTCCTTCTTCTACTTCTTCTGATTCACCCTCCAGACTTCACCTTCTCCTTCTCCTTCTTCTGTTTCTTCTGATTCACCCTCCAGTCTTCATCTTCTCCTTCTCCTTCTTCTACTTCTTCTGATTCACCCTCCAGACTTCACCTTCTCCTTCTCCTTCTTCTACTTCTTCTGATTCACCCTCCAGACTTCATCTTCTCCTTCTCCTTCTTCTACTTCCTCTGATTCACCCTCCAGACTTCACCTTCTCCTTCTCCTTCTTCTGCTTCTTCTGATTCACCCTCCAGACTTCACCTTCTCCTTCTCCTTATTCTGCTTCTTCTGATTCACCCTCCAGACTTCACCTTCTCCTTCTCCTTCTTCTACTTCTTCTGATTCACCCTCCAGACTTCACCTTCTCCTTCTCCTTCTTCTGCTTCTTCTGATTCACCCTCCAGACTTCACCTTCTCCTTCTCCTTCGTCTACTTCTTCTGATTCACCCTCCAGACTACACCTTCTCCTTCTCCTTCTTCTACTTCTTCTGATTCACCCTCCAGACTTCTCCTTCTCCTTCTCCTTCTTCTGTTTCTTCTGATTCACCCTCCAGACTTCATCTTCTCCTTCTCCTTCTTCTACTTCTTCTGATTCACCCTCCAGACTTCACCTTCTCCTTCTCCATCTTCTACTTCTTCTGATTCACCCTCCAGACTTCATCTTCTCCATCTCCTTCTTCTACTTCTTCTGATTCACCCTCCAGACTTCACCTTCTCCTTCTCCTTCGTCTACTTCTTCTGATTCACCCTCCAGACTACACCTTCTCCTTCTCCTTCTTCTACTTCTTCTGATTCACCCTCCAGACTTCACCTTCTCCTTCTCCTTCTTCTGTATCTTCTGATTCACCCTCCAGACTTCATCTTCTCCTTCTCCTTCTTCTACTTCTTCTGATTCACCCTCCAGACTTCACCTTCTCCTTCTCCTTCTTCTACTTCTTCTGATTCACCCTCCAGACTTCATCTTCTCCTTCTCCTTCTTCTGCTTCTTCTGATTCACCCTCCAGACTTCACCTTCTCCTTCTCCTTCTTCTGCTTCTTCTGATTCACCCTCCAGACTTCAACTTCTCCTTCTCCTTCTTCTACTTCTTCTGATTCACCCTCCAGACTTCACCTTCTCCTTCTCCTTCTTCTACTTCTTCTGATTCACCCTCCAGTCTTCACCTTCTCCTTCTCCTTCTTCTGTTTCTTCTGCTTCACCCTCCAGACTTCACCTTCTCCTTCTCTTTCTTCTGCTTCTTCTGATTCACCCTCCAGACTTCACCTTCTCCTTCTCCTTCTTCTGATTCTTCTGATTCACCCTCCAGACTTCACCTTCTCCTTCTCCTTCTTCTGCTTCTTCTGATTCACCCTCCTGACTTCACCTTCTCCTTCTCCTTCTTCTACTTCTTCTGATTCACCCTCCTGACTTCACCTTCTCCTTCTCCTTCTTCTACTTCTTCTGCTTCACCTCCAGACTTCACCTTCTCCTTCTCCTTCTTCTACTTCTTCTGATTCACCCTCCGGACTTCACCTTCTCCTTCTCCTTCTTCTGCTTCTTCTGATTCACCCTCCAGACTTCACCTTCTCCTTCTCCTTATTCTGCTTCTTCTGATTCACCCTCCAGACTTCACCTTCTCCTTCTCCTTATTCTGCTTCTTCTGATTCACCCTCCAGACTTCATCTTCTCCTTCTCCTTCCTTTGCTTCTTCTGATTCACCCTCCAGACTTCACCTTCTCCTTCTCCTTCTTCTGATTCTTCTGATTCACCCTCCAGACTTCACCTTCTCCTTCTCCATCTTCTGCTTCTTCTGATTCACCCTCCTGACTTCACCTTCTCCTTCTTCTACTTCTTCTGATTCACCCTCCTGACTTCACCTTCTCCTTCTCCATCTTCTACTTCTTCTGCTTCACCCTCCAGACTTCAACTTCTCCTTCTCCTTCTTCTACTTCTTCTGATTCACCCTCCAGACTTTACCTTCTCCTTCTCCTTCTTCTGCTTCTTCTGATTCACCCTCCAGACTTCACCTTCTCCTTCTCCTTCTTCTGCTTCTTCTGATTCACCCTCCAGACTTCACCTTCTCCTTCTCCTTCTTCTACTTCTTCTGATTTACCCTCCAGACTTCACCTTCTCCTTCTCCTTCTTCTGCTTCTTCTGATTCACCCTCCAGACTTCACCTTCTCCTTCTCCTTCGTCTACTTCTTCTGATTCACCCTCCAGACTACACCTTCTCCTTCTCCTTCTTCTACATCTTCTGATTCACCCTCCAGACTTCACCTTCTCCTTCTCCTTCTTCTGTTTCTTCTGATTCACCCTCCAGACTTCATCTTCTCCTTCTCCTTCTTCTACTTCTTCTGATTTACCCTCCAGACTTCACCTTCTCCTTCTCCTTCTTCTACTTCTTCTGATTCACCCTCCAGACTTCATCTTCTCCTTCTCCTTCTTCTACTTCTTCTGATTCACCCTCCAGACTTCACCTTCTCCTTCTCCTTCTTCTGCTTCTTCTGATTCACCCTCCAGACTTCACCTTCTCCTTCTCCTTATTCTGCTTCTTCTGATTCACCCTCCAGACTTCATCTTCTCCTTCTCCTTCTTCTACTTCTTCTGATTCACCCTCCAGACTTCACCTTCTCCTTCTCCTTCTTCTGCTTCTTCTGATTCACCCTCCAGACTTCACCTTCTCCTTCTCCTTCGTCTACTTCTTCTGATTCACCCTCCAGACTACACCTTCTCCTTCTCCTTCTTCTACTTCTTCTGATTCACCCTCCAGACTTCACCTTCTCCTTCTCCTTCTTCTGTTTCTTCTGATTCACCCTCCAGACTTCATCTTCTCCTTCTCCTTCTTCTACTTCTTCTGATTCACCCTCCAGACTTCACCTTCTCCTTCTCCTTCTTCTACTTCTTCTGATTCACCCTCCAGACTTCATCTTCTCCTTCTCCTTCTTCTACTTCTTCTGATTCACCCTCCAGACTTCACCTTCTCCTTCTCCTTCTTCTGCTTCTTCTGATTCACCCTCCAGACTTCACCTTCTCCTTCTCCTTATTCTGCTTCTTCTGATTCACCCTCCAGACTTCACCTTCTCCTTCTCCTTCTTCTGCTTCTTCTGATTCACCCTCCAGACTTCACCTTCTCCTTCTCCTTCTTCTGCTTCTTCTGATTCACCCTCCAGAGTTCACCTTCTCCTTCTCCTTCTTCTACTTCTTCTGATTCACCCTCCAGACTTCACCTTCTCCTTCTCCTTCTTCTGCTTCTTCTGATTCACCCTCCAGACTTCACCTTCTCCTTCTCCTTCGTCTACTTCTTCTGATTCACCCTCCAGACTACACCTTCTCCTTCTCCTTCTTCTACTTCTTCTGATTCACCCTCCAGACTTCACCTTCTCCTTCTCCTTCTTCTGTTTCTTCTGATTCACCCTCCAGACTTCATCTTCTCCTTCTCCTTCTTCTACTTCTTCTGATTCACCCTCCAGACTTCACCTTCTCCTTCTCCTTCTTCTACTTCTTCTGATTCACCCTCCAGACTTCATCTTCTCCTTCTCCTTTTTCTGCTTCTTCTGATTCACCCTCCAGACTTCACCTTCTCCTTCTCCTTCTTCTGCTTCTTCTGATTCACCCTCCAGACTTCAACTTCTCCTTCTCCTTCTTCTACTTCTTCTGATTCACCCTCCAGACTTCACCTTCTCCTTCTCCTTCTTCTACTTCTTCTGATTCACCCTCCAGTCTTCACCTTCTCCTTCTCCTTCTTCTGTTTCTTCTGCTTCACCCTCCAGACTTCACCTTCTCCTTCTCTTTCTTCTACTTCTTCTGATTCACCCTCCAGACTTCACCTTCTCCTTCTCCTTCTTCTGCTTCTTCTGATTCACCCTCCAGACTTCACCTTCTCCTTCTCCTTCGTCTACTTCTTCTGATTCACCCTCCAGACTACACCTTCTCCTTCTCCTTCTTCTACTTCTTCTGATTCACCCTCCAGACTTCACCTTCTCCTTCTCCTTCTTCTGTTTCTTCTGATTCACCCTCCAGACTTCATCTTCTCCTTCTCCTTCTTCTGCTTCTTCTGATTCACCCTCCAGACTTCACCTTCTCCTTCTCCTTCTTCTGCTTCTTCTGATTCACCCTCCAGACTTCAACTTCTCCTTCTCCTTCTTCTACTTCTTCTGATTCACCCTCCAGACTTCACCTTCTCCTTCTCCTTCTTCTACTTCTTCTGATTCACCCTCCAGTCTTCACCTTCTCCTTCTCCTTCTTCTGTTTCTTCTGCTTCACCCTCCAGACTTCACCTTCTCCTTCTCTTTCTTCTGCTTCTTCTGATTCACCCTCCAGACTTCACCTTCTCCTTCTCCTTCTTCTGATTCTTCTGATTCACCCTCCAGACTTCACCTTCTCCTTCTCCTTCTTCTGCTTCTTCTGATTCACCCTCCTGACTTCACCTTCTCCTTCTCCTTCTTCTACTTCTTCTGATTCACCCTCCTGACTTCACCTTCTCCTTCTCCTTCTTCTACTTCTTCTGCTTCACCCTCCAGACTTCACCTTCTCCTTCTCCTTCTTCTACTTCTTCTGATTCACCCTCCAGACTTCACCTTCTCCTTCTCCTTCTTCTGCTTCTTCTGATTCACCCTCCAGACTTCACCTTCTCCTTCTCCTTATTCTGCTTCTTCTGATTCACCCTCCAGACTTCACCTTCTCCTTCTCCTTCTTCTGTTTCTTCTGATTCACCCTCCAGACTTCATCTTCTCCTTCTCCTTCTTCTGCTTCTTCTGATTCACCCTCCAGATTTCACCTTCTCCTTCTCCTTCTTCTGCTTCTTCTGATTCACCCTCCAGACTTCAACTTCTCCTTCTCCTTCTTCTACTTCTTCTGATTCACCCTCCAGACTTCACCTTCTCCTTCTCCTTCTTCTACTTCTTCTGATTCACCCTCCAGTCTTCACCTTCTCCTTCTCCTTCTTCTGTTTCTTCTGCTTCACCCTCCAGACTTCACCTTCTCCTTCTCTTTCTTCTGCTTCTTCTGATTCACCCTCCAGACTTCACCTTCTCCTTCTCCTTCTTCTGATTCTTCTGATTCACCCTCCAGACTTCACCTTCTCCTTCTCCTTCTTCTGCTTCTTCTGATTCACCCTCCTGACTTCACCTTCTCCTTCTCCTTCTTCTACTTCTTCTGATTCACCCTCCTGACTTCACCTTCTCCTTCTCCTTCTTCTACTTCTTCTGCTTCACCCTCCAGACTTCACCTTCTCCTTCTCCTTCTTCTACTTCTTCTGATTCACCCTCCAGACTTCACCTTCTCCTTCTCCTTCTTCTGCTTCTTCTGATTCACCCTCCAGACTTCACCTTCTCCTTCTCCTTATTCTGCTTCTTCTGATTCACCCTCCAGACTTCACCTTCTCCTTCTCCTTATTCTGCTTCTTCTGATTCACCCTCCAGACTTCATCTTCTCCTTCTCCTTCCTTTGCTTCTTCTGATTCACCCTCCAGACTTCACCTTCTCCTTCTCCTTCTTCTGATTCTTCTGATTCACCCTCCAGACTTCACCTTCTCCTTCTCCATCTTCTGCTTCTTCTGATTCACCCTCCTGACTTCACCTTCTCCTTCTCCTTCTTCTACTTCTTCTGATTCACCCTCCTGACTTCACCTTCTCCTTCTCCATCTTCTACTTCTTCTGCTTCACCCTCCAGACTTCAACTTCTCCTTCTCCTTCTTCTACTTCTTCTGATTCACCCTCCAGACTTTACCTTCTCCTTCTCCTTCTTCTGCTTCTTCTGATTCACCCTCCAGACTTCACCTTCTCCTTCTCCTTCTTCTGCTTCTTCTGATTCACCCTCCAGACTTCACCTTCTCCTTCTCCTTCTTCTACTTCTTCTGATTTACCCTCCAGACTTCACCTTCTCCTTCTCCTTCTTCTGCTTCTTCTGATTCACCCTCCAGACTTCACCTTCTCCTTCTCCTTCGTCTACTTCTTCTGATTCACCCTCCAGACTACACCTTCTCCTTCTCCTTCTTCTACATCTTCTGATTCACCCTCCAGACTTCACCTTCTCCTTCTCCTTCTTCTGTTTCTTCTGATTCACCCTCCAGACTTCATCTTCTCCTTCTCCTTCTTCTACTTCTTCTGATTTACCCTCCAGACTTCACCTTCTCCTTCTCCTTCTTCTACTTCTTCTGATTCACCCTCCAGACTTCATCTTCTCCTTCTCCTTCTTCTACTTCTTCTGATTCACCCTCCAGACTTCACCTTCTCCTTCTCCTTCTTCTGCTTCTTCTGATTCACCCTCCAGACTTCAACTTCTCCTTCTCCTTATTCTGCTTCTTCTGATTCACCCTCCAGACTTCACCTTCTCCTTCTCCTTCTTCTACTTCTTATGATTCACCCTCCAGACTTCACCTTCTCCTTCTCCTTCTTCTGCTTCTTCTGATTCACCCTCCAGACTTCACCTTCTCCTTCTCCTTCGTCTACTTCTTCTGATTCACCCTCCAGACTACACCTTCTCCTTCTCCTTCTTCTACTTCTTCTGATTCACCCTCCAGACTTCACCTTCTCCTTCTCCTTCTTCTGTTTCTTCTGATTCACCCTCCAGACTTCATCTTCTCCTTCTCCTTCTTCTACTTCTTCTGATTCACCCTCCAGACTTCACCTTCTCCTTCTCCTTCTTCTACTTCTTCTGATTCACCCTCCAGACTTCATCTTCTCCTTCTCCTTCTTCTACTTCTTCTGATTCACCCTCCAGACTTCACCTTCTCCTTCTCCTTCTTCTGCTTCTTCTGATTCACCCTCCAGACTTCACCTTCTCCTTCTCCTTATTCTGCTTCTTCTGATTCACCCTCCAGACTTCACCTTCTCCTTCTCCTTCTTCTGCTTCTTCTGATTCACCCTCCAGACTTCACCTTCTCCTTCTCCTTCTTCTGCTTCTTCTGATTCACCCTCCAGAGTTCACCTTCTCCTTCTCCTTCTTCTACTTCTTCTGATTCACCCTCCAGACTTCACCTTCTCCTTCTCCTTCTTCTGCTTCTTCTGATTCACACTCCAGACTTCACCTTCTCCTTCTCCTTCGTCTACTTCTTCTGATTCACCCTCCAGACTACACCTGCTCCTTCTCCTTCTTCTACTTCTTCTGATTCACCCTCCAGACTTCACCTTCTCCTTCTCCTTCTTCTGTTTCTTCTGATTCACCCTCCAGACTTCATCTTCTCCTTCTCCTTCTTCTACTTCTTCTGATTCACCCTCCAGACTTCACCTTCTCCTTCTCCTTCTTCTACTTCTTCTGATTCACCCTCCAGACTTCATCTTCTCCTTCTCCTTTTTCTGCTTCTTCTGATTCACCCTCCAGACTTCACCTTCTCCTTCTCCTTCTTCTGCTTCTTCTGATTCACCCTCCAGACTTCAACTTCTCCTTCTCCTTCTTCTACTTCTTCTGATTCACCCTCCAGACTTCACCTTCTCCTTCTCCTTCTTCTACTTCTTCTGATTCACCCTCCAGTCTTCACCTTCTCCTTCTCCTTCTTCTGTTTCTTCTGCTTCACCCTCCAGACTTCACCTTCTCCTTCTCTTTCTTCTACTTCTTCTGATTCACCCTCCAGACTTCACCTTCTCCTTCTCCTTCTTCTGCTTCTTCTGATTCACCCTCCAGACTTCACCTTCTCCTTCTCCTTCGTCTACTTCTTCTGATTCACCCTCCAGACTACACCTTCTCCTTCTCCTTCTTCTACTTCTTCTGATTCACCCTCCAGACTTCACCTTCTCCTTCTTCTGTTTCTTCTGATTCACCCTCCAGACTTCATCTTCTCCTTCTCCTTCTTCTACTTCTTCTGATTCACCCTCCAGTCTTCACCTTCTCCTTCTCCTTCTTCTGTTTCTTCTGCTTCACCCTCCAGACTTCACCTTCTCCTTCTCTTTCTTCTGCTTCTTCTGATTCACCCTCCAGACTTCACCTTCTCCTTCTCCTTCTTCTGATTCTTCTGATTCACCCTCCAGACTTCACCTTCTCCTTCTCCTTCTTCTGCTTCTTCTGCTTCACCGTCCTGACTTCACCTTCTCCTTCTCCTTCTTCTACTTCTTCTGCTACACCCCCCTGACTTCACCTGCTCCTTCTCCTTCTTCTGCTTCTTCTGATTCACCCTCCTAACTTCACCTTCTCCTTCTCCTTCTTCTGCTTCTTCTGATTCACCCTCCTGACTTCACCTTCTCCTTCTCCTTCTTCTGCTTCTTCTGATTCACCCTCCAGACTTCACCTTCTCCTTCTCCTTCTTCTGCTTCTTCTGATTCACCCTCCAGACTTCACCTTCTCCTTCTCCTTATTCTGCTTCTTCTGATTCACCCTCCAGACTTCACCTTCTCCTTCTCCTTCTTCTGCTTCTTCTGATTCACCCTCCAGACTTCACCTTCTCCTTCTCCTTCTTCTGCTTCTTCTGATTCACCCTCCAGACTTCACCTTCTCCTTCTCCTTCTTCTGCTTCTTCTGATTCACCCTCCAGACTTCACCTTCTCCTTCTCCTTCTTCTACTTCTTCTGATTCACCCTCCAGACTTCACCTTCTCCTTCTCCTTCTTCTGCTTCTTCTGATTCACCCTCCTGACTTCACCTTCTCCTTCTCCTTCTTCTACATCTTCTGATTCACCCTCCTGACTTCACCTTCTCCTTCTCCTTCTTCTACTTCTTCTGATTCACCCTCCAGACTTCACCTTCTCCTTCTCCTTCTTCTACTTCTTCTGATTCACCCTCCAGACTTCACCTTCTCCTTCTCCTTCTTCTACTTCTTCTGATTCACCCTCCAGACTTCACCTTCTCCTTCTACTTCTTCTGCTTCTTCTGATTCACCCTCCAGACTTCACCTTCTCCTTCTCCTTCTTCTGCTTCTTCTGATTCACCCTCCAGACTTCACCTTCACCTTCTCCTTCTTCTACTTCTTCTGATTCACCCTCCAGACTTCACCTTCTCCATCTCCTTCTTCTGCTTCTTCTGATTCACCCTCCAGACTTCATCTTCTCCTTCTCCTTCTTGTACTTCTTCTGATTCACCCTCCAGACTTCACCTTCTCCTTCTCCTTCTTCTGCTTCTTCTGATTCACCCTTAGGACTTCACCTTCTCCTTCTCCTTCTTCTGCTTCTTCTGATTCACCCTCCAGACTTCACCTTCTCCTTCTCCTTCTTCTATTACTTCTGATTCACCCTCCAGACTTCACCTTCTCCTTCTCCTTCTTCTGCTTCTTCTGATTCACCCTCCAGACTTCACCTTCTCCTTCTCCTTCGTCTGCTTCTTCTGATTCACCCTCCAGACTTCACCTTCTCATTCTCCTTCTTCTGCTTCTTCTGATTCACCCTCCAGACTTAACCTTCTCCATCTCCTTCTTCTACTTCTTCTGATTCACCCTCCAGACTTCACCTTCTCCTTCTCCTTCTTCTACTTCTTCTGATTCACCCTCCAGACTTCACCTTCTCCTTCTCCTTCTTCTACTTCTTCTGCTTCTCCCTCCAGACTTCACCTTCTCCTTCTCCTTCTTCTGCTTCTTCTGATTCACCCTCCTGACTTCACCTTCTCCTTCTCCTTCTTCTACTTCTTCTGCTTCACCCTCCAGACTTCACCTTCTCCTTCTCCTTCTTCTACTTCTTTTGATTCACCCTCCAGACTTCACCTTCTCCTTCTCCTTCTTCTGCTTCTTCTGATTCACCCTCCAGACTTCACCTTCTCCTTCTCCTTATTCTGCTTCTTCTGATTCACCCTCCAGACTTCACCTGCTCCTTCTCCTTCTTCTGCTTCTTCTGTTTCACCCTCCAGACTTCACCTTCTCCTTCTCCTTCTTCTGCTTCTTCTGATTCACCCTCCAGACTTCACCTTCTCTATCTCCTTCTTCTGCTTCTTCTGATTCACCCTCCTGACTTCACCTTCTCCTTCTCCTTCTTCTACTTCTTCTGATTCACCCTCCTGACTTCACCTTCTCCTTCTCCTTCTTCTACTTCTTCTGCTTCACCCTCCAGACTTCACCTTCTCCTTCTCCTTCTTCTACTTCTTTTGATTCACCCTCCAGACTTCACCTTCTCCTTCTCCTTCTTCTGCTTCTTCTGATTCACCCTCCAGACTTCACCTTCTCCTTCTCCTTATTCTGCTTCTTCTGATTCACCCTCCAGACTTCACCTTCTCCTTCTCCTTCTTCTGCTTCTTCTGATTCACCCTCCAGACTTCACCTTCTCCTTCTCCTTCTTCTGCTTCTTCTGATTCACCCTCCAGACTTCACCTTCTCCTTCTCCTTCTTCTGCTTCTTCTGATTCACCCTCCAGACTTCACCTTCTCCTTCTCCTTCTTCTACTTCTTCTGATTCACCCTCCAGACTTCACCTTCTCCTTCCCCTTCTTCTGCTTCTTCTGATTCACCCTCCTGACTTCACCTTCTCCTTCTCCTTCTTCTACATCTTCTGATTCACCCTCCTGACTTCACCTTCTCCTTCTCCTTCTTCTACTTCTTCTGATTCACCCTCCAGACTTCACCTTCTCCTTCTCCTTCTTCTACTTCTTCTGATTCACCCTCCAGACTTCACCTTCTCCTTCTCCTTCTTCTACTTCTTCTGATTCACCCTCCAGACTTCACCTTCTCCTTCTCCTTCTTCTGCTTCTTCTGATTCACCCTCCAGACTTCACCTTCTCCTTCTCCTTCTTCTGCTTCTTCTGATTCACCCTCCAGACTTCACCTTCACCTTCTCCTTCTTCTACTTCTTCTGATTCACCCTCCAGACTTCACCTTCTCCATCTCCTTCTTCTGCTTCTTCTGATTCACCCTCCAGACTTCACCTTCTCCTTCTCCTTCGTCTACTTCTTCTGATTCACCCTCCAGACTTCACCTTCTCCTTCTCCTTCTTCTGCTTCTTCTGATTCAACCTCCAGACTTCACCTTCTCCTTCTCCTTCTTCTACTTCTTCTGATTCACCCTCCAGACTTCACCTTCTCCTTCTCTTTCTTCTGCTTCTTCTGATTCACCCTCCAGACTTCACCTTCTCCTTCTCCTTCTTCTGATTCTTCTGATTCACCCTCCAGACTTCACCTTCTCCTTCTCCTTCTTCTGCTTCTTCTGATTCACCCTCCTGACTTCACCTTCTCCTTCTCCTTCTTCTACATCTTCTGATTCACCCTCCTGACTTCACCTTCTCCTTCTCCTTCTTCTACTTCTTCTGCTTCACCCTCCAGACTTCACCTTCTCCTTCTCCTTCTTCTACTTCTTCTGATTCACCCTCCAGACTTCACCTTCTCCTTTTCCTTCTTCTACTTCTTCTGATTCACCCTCCAGACTTCATCTTCTCCATCTCCTTCTTCTACTTCTTCTGATTCACCCTCCAGACTTCACCTTCTCCTTCTCCTTCTTCTGCTTCTTCTGATTCACCCTCCAGACTTCACCTTCTCCTTCTCCTTATTCTGCTTCTTCTGATTCACCCTCCAGACTTCACCTTCTCCTTCTCCTTCTTCTGCTTCTTCTGATTCACCCTCCAGACTTCACCTTCTCCTTCTCCTTCTTCTGCTTCTTCTGATTCACCCTCCAGACTTCACCTTCTCCTTCTCCTTCTTCTACTTCTTCTGATTCACCCTCCAGACTTCACCTTCTCCTTCTCCTTCTTCTGCTTCTTCTGAGTCACCCTCCAGACTTCACCTTCTCCTTCTCCTTCGTCTACTTCTTCTGATTCACCCTCCAGACTACACCTTCTCCTTCTCCTTCTTCTACTTCTTCTGATTCACCCTCCAGACTTCTCCTTCTCCTTCTCCTTCTTCTGTTTCTTCTGATTCACCCTCCAGACTTCATCTTCTCCTTCTACTTCTTCTACTTCTTCTGATTCACCCTCCAGACTTCACCTTCTCCTTCTCCTTCTTCTACTTCTTCTGATTCACCCTCCAGACTTCATCTTCTCCTTCTCCTTCTTCTGCTTCTTCTGATTCACCCTCCAGACTTCACCTTCTCCTTCTCCTTCTTCTGCTTCTTCTGATTCACCCTCCAGACTTCAACTTCTCCTTCTCCTTCTTCTACTTCTTCTGATTCACCCTCCAGACTTCACCTTCTCCTTCTCCTTCTTCTACTTCTTCTGATTCACCCTCCAGTCTTCACCTTCTCCTTCTCCTTCTTCTGTTTCTTCTGCTTCACCCTCCAGACTTCACCTTCTCCTTCTCTTTCTTCTGCTTCTTCTGATTCACCCTCCAGACTTCACCTTCTCCTTCTTCTGATTCTTCTGATTCACCCTCCAGACTTCACCTTCTCCTTCTCCTTCTTCTGCTTCTTCTGATTCACCCTCCTGACTTCACCTTCTCCTTCTCCTTCTTCTACTTCTTCTGATTCACCCTCCTGACTTCACCTTCTCCTTCTCCTTCTTCTACTTCTTCTGCTTCACCCTCCAGACTTCACCTTCTCCTTCTCCTTCTTCTACTTCTTCTGATTCACCCTCCAGACTTCACCTTCTCCTTCTCCTTCTTCTGCTTCTTCTGATTCACCCTCCAGACTTCACCTTCTCCTTCTCCTTATTCTGCTTCTTCTGATTCACCCTCCAGACTTCACCTTCTCCTTCTCCTTATTCTGCTTCTTCTGATTCACCCTCCAGACTTCATCTTCTCCTTCTCCTTCCTTTGCTTCTTCTGATTCACCCTCCAGACTTCACCTTCTCCTTCTCCTTCTTCTGATTCTTCTGATTCACCCTCCAGACTTCACCTTCTCCTTCTCCATCTTCTGCTTCTTCTGATTCACCCTCCTGACTTCACCTTCTCCTTCTCCTTCTTCTACTTCTTCTGATTCACCCTCCTGACTTCACCTTCTCCTTCTCCATCTTCTACTTCTTCTGCTTCACCCTCCAGACTTCAACTTCTCCTTCTCCTTCTTCTACTTCTTCTGATTCACCCTCCAGACTTCACCTTCTCCTTCTCCTTCTTCTGCTTCTTCTGATTCACCCTCCAGACTTCACCTTCTCCTTCTCCTTCTTCTGCTTCTTCTGATTCACCCTCCAGACTTCACCTTCTCCTTCTCCTTCTTCTACTTCTTCTGATTTACCCTCCAGACTTCACCTTCTCCTTCTCCTTCTTCTGCTTCTTCTGATTCACCCTCCAGACTTCACCTTCTCCTTCTCCTTCGTCTACTTCTTCTGATTCACCCTCCAGACTACACCTTCTCCTTCTCCTTCTTCTACATCTTCTGATTCACCCTCCAGACTTCACCTTCTGCTTCTCCTTCTTCTGTTTCTTCTGATTCACCCTCCAGACTTCATCTTCTCCTTCTCCTTCTTCTACTTCTTCTGATTTACCCTCCAGACTTCACCTTCTCCTTCTCCTTCTTCTTCTTCTTCTGATTCACCCTCCAGACTTCATCTTCTCCTTCTCCTTCTTCTACTTCTTCTGATTCACCCTCCAGACTTCACCTTCTCCTTCTCCTTCTTCTGCTTCTTCTGATTCACCCTCCAGACTTCACCTTCTCCTTCTCCTTATTCTGCTTCTTCTGATTCACCCTCCAGACTTCACCTTCTCCTTCTCCTTCTTCTACTTCTTCTGATTCACCCTCCAGACTTCACCTCCTCCTTCTCCTTCTTCTGCTTCTTCTGATTCACCCTCCAGACTTCACCTTCTCCTTCTCCTTCGTCTACTTCTTCTGATTCACCCTCCAGACTACACCTTCTCCTTCTCCTTCTTCTACTTCTTCTGATTCACCCTCCAGACTTCACCTTCTTCTTCTCCTTCTTCTGTTTCTTCTGATTCACCCTCCAGACTTCATCTTCTCCTTCTCCTTCTTCTACTTCTTCTGATTCACCCTCCAGACTTCACCTTCTCCTTCTCCTTCTTCTACTTCTTCTGATTCACCCTCCAGACTTCATCTTCTCCTTCTCCTTCTTCTACTTCTTCTGATTCACCCTCCAGACTTCACCTTCTCCTTCTCCTTCTTCTGCTTCTTCTGATTCACCCTCCAGACTTCACCTTCTCCTTCTCCTTCTTCTGCTTCTTCTGATTCACCCTCCAGACTTCACCTTCTCCTTCTCCTTCTTCTACTTCTTCTGATTCACCCTCCAGACTTCACCTCCTCCTTCTCCTTCTTCTACTTCTTCTGATTCACCCTCCAGTCTTCACCTTCTCCTTCTCCTTCTTCTGTTTCTTCTGCTTCACCCTCCAGACTTCACCTTCTCCTTCTCTTTCTTCTGCTTCTTCTGATTCACCCTCCAGACTTCACCTTCTCCTTCTCCTTCTTCTGATTCTTCTGATTCACCCTCCAGACTTCACCTTCTCCTTCTCCTTCTTCTGCTTCTTCTGATTCACCCTCCTGACTTCACCTTCTCCTTCTCCTTCTTCTACTTCTTCTGATTCACCCACCTGACTTCACCTTCTCCTTCTCCTTCTTCTACTTCTTCTGCTTCACCCTCCAGACTTCACCTTCTCCTTCTCCTTCTTCTACTTCTTCTGATTCACCCTCCAGACTTCACCTTCTCCTTCTCCTTCTTCTGCTTCTTCTGATTCACCCTCCAGACTTCACCTTCTCCTTCTCCTTATTCTGCTTCTTCTGATTCACCCTCCTGACTTCACCTTCTCCTTCTCCTTATTCTGCTTCTTCTGATTCACCCTCCAGACTTCATCTTCTCCTTCTCCTTCCTTTGCTTCTTCTGATTCACCCTCCAGACTTCACCTTCTCCTTCTCCTTCTTCTGATTCTTCTGATTCACCCTCCAGACTTCACCTTCTCCTTCTCCATCTTCTGCTTCTTCTGATTCACCCTCCTGACTTCACCTTCTCCTTCTCCATCTTCTACTTCTTCTGCTTCACCCTCCAGACTTCAACTTCTCCTTCTCCTTCTTCTACTTCTTCTGATTCACCCTCCAGACATCACCTTCTCCTTCTCCTTCTTCTGCTTCTTCTGATTCACCCTCCAGACTTCACCTTCTCCTTCTCCTTCTTCTGCTTCTTATGATTCACCCTCCAGACTTCACCTTCTCCTTCTCCTTCTTCTACTTCTTCTGATTTACCCTCCAGACTTCACCTTCTCCTTCTCCTTCTTCTGCTTCTTCTGATTCACCCTCCAGACTTCACCTTCTCCTTCTCCTTCGTCTACTTCTTCTGATTCACCCTCCAGACTACACCTTCTCCTTCTCCTTCTTCTACATCTTCTGATTCACCCTCCAGACTTCACCTTCTCCTTCTCCTTCTTCTGTTTCTTCTGATTCACCCTCCAGACTTCACCTTCTCCTTCGCCTTCGTCTACTTCTTCTGATTCACCCTCCAGACTACACCTTCTCCTTCTCCTTCTTCTGCTTCTTCTGATTCACCCTCCAGACTTCACCTTCTCCTTCTCCTTCTTCTGCTTCTTCTGATTCACCCTCCAGACTTCACCTTCTCCTTCTCCTTCTTCTACTTCTTCTGATTCACCCTCCAGACTTCACCTTCTCCTTCTCCTTCTTCTGCTTCTTCTGATTCACCCTCCAGACTTCACCTTCTCCTTCTCCTTCGTCTACTTCTTCTGATTCACCCTCCAGACTACACCTTCTCCTTCTCCTTCTTCTACTTCTTCTGATTCACCCTCCAGACTTCACCTTCTCCTTCTCCTTCTTCTGTTTCTTCTGATTCACCCTCCAGACTTCATCTTCTCCTTCTCCTTCTTCTACTTCTTCTGATTCACCCTCCAGACTTCACCTTCTCCTTCTCCTTCTTCTACTTCTTCTGATTCACCCTCCAGACTTCATCTTCTCCTTCTCCTTTTTCTGCTTCTTCTGATTCACACTCCAGACTTCACCTTCTCCTTCTCCTTCTTCTGCTTCTTCTGATTCACCCTCCAGACTTCAACTTCTCCTTCTCCTTCTTCTACTTCTTCTGATTCACCCTCCAGACTTCACCTTCTCCTTCTCCTTCTTCTACTTCTTCTGATTCACCCTCCAGTCTTCACCTTCTCCTTCTCCTTCTTCTGTTTCTTCTGCTTCACCCTCCAGACTTCACCTTCTCCTTCTCCTTCTTCTGCTTCTTCTGATTCACCCTCCAGACTTCACCTTCTCCTTCTCCTTCTTCTACTTCTTCTGATTTACCCTCCAGACTTCACCTTCTCCTTCTCCTTCTTCTGCTTCTTCTGATTCACCCTCCAGACTTCACCTTCTCCTTCTCCTTCGTCTACTTCTTCTGATTCACCCTCCAGACTACACCTTCTCCTTCTCCTTCTTCTACATCTTCTGATTCACCCTCCAGACTTCACCTTCTCCTTCTCCTTCTTCTGTTTCTTCTGATTCACCCTCCAGACTTCATCTTCTCCTTCTCCTTCTTCTACTTCTTCTGATTTACCCTCCAGACTTCACCTTCTCCTTCTCCTTCTTCTACTTCTTCTGATTCACCCTCCAGACTTCATCTTCTCCTTCTCCTTCTTCTACTTCTTCTGATTCACCCTCCAGACTTCACCTTCTCCTTCTCCTTCTTCTGCTTCTTCTGATTCACCCTCCAGACTTCACCTTCTCCTTCTCCTTCTTCTACTTCTTCTGATTCACCCTCCAGACTTCACCTTCTCCTTCTCCTTCTTCTGTTTCTTCTGATTCACCCTCCAGACTTCATCTTCTCCTTCTCCTTCTTCTGCTTCTTCTGATTCACCCTCCAGACTTCACCTTCTCCTTCTCCTTCTTCTGCTTCTTCTGATTCACCCTCCAGACTTCAACTTCTCCTTCTCCTTCTTCTACTTCTTCTGATTCACCCTCCAGACTTCACCTTCTCCTTCTCCTTCTTCTACTTCTTCTGATTCACCCTCCAGTCTTCACCTTCTCCTTCTCCTTCTTCTGTTTCTTCTGCTTCACCCTCCAGACTTCACCTTCTCCTTCTCTTTCTTCTACTTCTTCTGATTCACCCTCCAGACTTCACCTTCTCCTTCTCCTTCTTCTGCTTCTTCTGATTCACCCTCCAGACTTCACCTTCTCCTTCTCCTTCGTCTACTTCTTCTGATTCACCCTCCAGACTACACCTTCTCCTTCTCCTTCTTCTACTTCTTCTGATTCACCCTCCAGACTTCACCTTCTCCTTCTCCTTCTTCTGTTTCTTCTGATTCACCCTCCAGACTTCATCTTCTCCTTCTCCTTCTTCTACTTCTTCTGATTCACCCTCCAGTCTTCACCTTCTCCTTCTCCTTCTTCTGTTTCTTCTGCTTCACCCTCCAGACTTCACCTTCTCCTTCTCTTTCTTCTGCTTCTTCTGATTCACCCTCCAGACTTCACCTTCTCCTTCTCCTTCTTCTGATTCTTCTGATTCACCCTCCAGACTTCACCTTCTCCTTCTCCTTCTTCTGCTTCTTCTGCTTCACCGTCCTGACTTCACCTTCTCCTTCTCCTTCTTCTACTTCTTCTGCTACACCCCCCTGACTTCACCTGCTCCTTCTCCTTCTTCTGCTTCTTCTGATTCACCCTCCTAACTTCACCTTCTCCTTCTCCTTCTTCTGCTTCTTCTGATTCACCCTCCTGACTTCACCTTCTCCTTCTCCTTCTTCTGCTTCTTCTGATTCACCCTCCAGACTTCACCTTCTCCTTCTCCTTCTTCTGCTTCTTCTGATTCACCCTCCAGACTTCACCTTCTCCTTCTCCTTCTTCTGCTTCTTCTGATTCACCCTCCAGACCTCACCTTCTCCTTCTCCTTCTTCTACTTCTTCTGATTCACCCTCCAGACTTCATCTTCTCCTTCTCCTTCTTCTGCTTCTTCTGATTCACCCTCCAGACTTCACCTTCTCCTTCTCCTTCTTCTGCTTCTTCTGATTCACCCTCCAGACTTCACCTTCTCCTTCTCCTTCTTCTACTTCTTCTGATTCACCCTCCAGACTTCACCTTCTCCTTCTCCTTCTTCTACTTCTTCTGATTCACCCTCCAGTCTTCACCTTCTCCTTCTCCTTCTTCTGTTTCTTCTGCTTCACCCTCCAGACTTCACCTTCTCCTTCTCTTTCTTCTGCTTCTTCTGCTTCACCCTCCAGACTTCACCTTCTCCTTCTCCTTCTTCTGATTCTTCTGATTCACCCTCCAGACTTCACCTTCTCTATCTCCTTCTTCTGCTTCTTCTGATTCACCCTCCTGACTTCACCTTCTCCTTCTCCTTCTTCTACTTCTTCTGATTCACCCTCCTGACTTCACCTTCTCCTTCTCCTTCTTCTACTTCTTCTGCTTCACCCTCCAGACTTCACCTTCTCCTTCTCCTTCTTCTACTTCTTTTGATTCACCCTCCAGACTTCACCTTCTCCTTCTCCTTCTTCTGCTTCTTCTGATTCACCCTCCAGACTTCACCTTCTCCTTCTCCTTATTCTGCTTCTTCTGATTCACCCTCCAGACTTCACCTTCTCCTTCTCCTTCTTCTGCTTCTTCTGATTCACCCTCCAGACTTCACCTTCTCCTTCTCCTTCTTCTGCTTCTTCTGATTCACCCTCCAGACTTCACCTTCTCCTTCTCCTTCTTCTGCTTCTTCTGATTCACCCTCCAGACTTCACCTTCTCCTTCTCCTTCTTCTACTTCTTCTGATTCACCCTCCAGACTTCACCTTCTCCTTCTCCTTCTTCTGCTTCTTCTGATTCACCCTCCTGACTTCACCTTCTCCTTCTCCTTCTTCTACATCTTCTGATTCACCCTCCTGACTTCACCTTCTCCTTCTCCTTCTTCTACTTCTTCTGATTCACCCTCCAGACTTCACCTTCTCCTTCTCCTTCTTCTACTTCTTCTGATTCACCCTCCAGACTTCACCTTCTCCTTCTCCTTCTTCTACTTCTTCTGATTCACCCTCCAGACTTCACCTTCTCCTTCTACTTCTTCTGCTTCTTCTGATTCACCCTCCAGACTTCACCTTCTCCTTCTCCTTCTTCTGCTTCTTCTGATTCACCCTCCAGACTTCACCTTCACCTTCTCCTTCTTCTACTTCTTCTGATTCACCCTCCAGACTTCACCTTCTCCATCTCCTTCTTCTGCTTCTTCTGATTCACCCTCCAGACTTCACCTTCTCCTTCTCCTTCGTCTACTTCTTCTGATTCACCCTCCAGACTTCACCTTCTCCTTCTCCTTATTCTGCTTCTTCTGATTCACCCTCCAGACTTCACCTTCTCCTTCTCCTTCTTCTACTTCTTCTGATTCACCCTCCAGACTTCACCTTCTCCTTCTCTTTCTTCTGCTTCTTCTGATTCACCCTCCAGACTTCACCTTCTCCTTCTCCTTCTTCTGATTCTTCTGATTCACCCTCCAGACTTCACCTTCTCCTTCTCCTTCTTCTGCTTCTTCTGATTCACCCTCCTGACTTCACCTTCTCCTTCTCCTTCTTCTACATCTTCTGATTCACCCTCCTGACTTCACCTTCTCCTTCTCCTTCTTCTACTTCTTCTGCTTCACCCTCCAGACTTCACCTTCTCCTTCTCCTTCTTCTACTTCTTCTGATTCACCCTCCAGACTTCACCTTCTCCTTCTCCTTCTTCTACTTCTTCTGATTCACCCTCCAGACTTCACCTTCTCCTTCTCCTTCTTCTACTTCTTCTGATTCACCCTCCAGACTTCACCTTCTCCTTCTCCTTCTTCTACTTCTTCTGCTTCACCCTCCAGACTTCACCTTCTCCTTCTCCTTCTTCTGCTTCTTCTGATTCACCCTCCAGACTTCACCTTCTCCTTCTCCTTCTTCTACTTCTTCTGATTCACCCTCCAGACTTCACCTTCTCCATCTCCTTCTTCTGCTTCTTCTGATTCACCCTCCAGACTTCACCTTCTCCTTCTCCTTCGTCTACTTCTTCTGTTTCACCCTCCAGACTACACCTTCCCCTTCTCCTTCTTCTACTTCTTCTGATTCACCCTCCAGTCTTCACCTTCTCCTTCTCCTTCTTCTGTTTCTTCTGCTTCACCCTCCAGACTTCACCTTCTCCTTCTCTTTCTTCTGCTTCTTCTGATTCACCCTCCAGACTTCACCTTCTCCTTCTCCTTCTTCTGATTCTTCTGATTCACCCTCCAGACTTCACCTTCTCCTTCTCCTTCTTCTGCTTCTTCTGATTCACCCTCCTGACTTCACCTTCTCCTTCTCCTTCTTCTACTTCTTCTGATTCACTCTCCAGACTTCACCTTCTCCTTCTCCTTCGTCTACTTCTTCTGATTCACCCTCCAGACTACACCTTCTCCTTCTCCTTCTTCTACTTCTTCTGATTCACCCTCCAGACTTCACCTTCTCCTTCTCCTTCTTCTGTTTCTTCTGATTCACCCTCCAGACTTCATCTTCTCCTTCTCCTTCTTCTACTTCTTCTGATTCACCCTCCAGACTTCACCTTCTCCTTCTCCTTCTTCTACTTCTTCTGATTCACCCTCCAGACTTCATCTTCTCCTTCTCCTTCTTCTACTTCCTCTGATTCACCCTCCAGACTTCACCTTCTCCTTCTCCTTCTTCTGCTTCTTCTGATTCACCCTCCAGACTTCACCTTCTCCTTCTCCTTATTCTGCTTCTTCTGATTCACCCTCCAGACTTCACCTTCTCCTTCTCCTTCTTCTACTTCTTCTGATTCACCCTCCAGACTTCACCTTCTCCTTCTCCTTCTTCTGCTTCTTCTGATTCACCCTCCAGACTTCACCTTCTCCTTCTCCTTCGTCTACTTCTTCTGATTCACCCTCCAGACTACACCTTCTCCTTCTCCTTCTTCTACTTCTTCTGATTCACCCTCCAGACTTCACCTTCTCCTTCTCCTTCTTCTGTTTCTTCTGATTCACCCTCCAGACTTCATCTTCTCCTTCTCCTTCTTCTACTTCTTCTGATTCACCCTCCAGACTTCACCTTCTCCTTCTCCTTCTTCTACTTCTTCTGATTCACCCTCCAGACTTCATCTTCTCCATCTCCTTCTTCTACTTCTTCTGATTCACCCTCCAGACTTCACCTTCTCCTTCTCCTTCTTCTGCTTCTTCTGATTCACCCTCCAGACTTCACCTTCTCCTTCTCCTTATTCTGCTTCATCTGATTCACCCGCCAGACTTCACCTTCTCCTTCTCCTTCTTCTGCTTCTTCTGATTCACCCTCCAGACTTCACCTTCTCCTTCTCCTTCTTCTGCTTCTTCTGATTCACCCTCCAGACTTCACCTTCTCCTTCTCCTTCTTCTACTTCTTCTGATTCACCCTCCAGACTTCACCTTCTCCTTCTCCTTCTTCTGCTTCTTCTGATTCACCCTCCAGACTTCACCTTCTCCTTCTCCTTCGTCTACTTCTTCTGATTCACCCTCCAGACTACACCTTCTCCCTCTCCTTCTTCTACTTCTTCTGATTCACCCTCCAGACTTCACCTTCTCCTTCTCCTTCTTCTGTTTCTTCTGATTCACCCTCCAGACTTCATCTTCTCCTTCTCCTTCTTCTACTTCTTCTGATTCACCCTCCAGACTTCACCTTCTCCTTCTCCTTCTTCTACTTCTTCTGATTCACCCTCCAGACTTCATCTTCTCCTTCTCCTTCTTCTGCTTCTTCTGATTCACCCTCCAGACTTCACCTTCTCCTTCTCCTTCTTCTGCTTCTTCTGATTCACCCTCCAGACTTCAACTTCTCCTTCTCCTTCTTCTACTTCTTCTGATTCACCCTCCAGACTTCACCTTCTCCTTCTCCTTCTTCTACTTCTTCTGATTCACCCTCCAGTCTTCACCTTCTCCTTCTCCTTCTTCTGTTTCTTCTGCTTCACCCTCCAGACTTCACCTTCTCCTTCTCTTTCTTCTGCTTCTTCTGATTCACCCTCCAGACTTCACCTTCTCCTTCTCCTTCTTCTGATTCTTCTGATTCACCCTCCAGACTTCACCTTCTCCTTCTCCTTCTTCTACTTCTTCTGATTCACCCTCCTGACTTCACCTTCTCCTTCTCCTTCTTCTACTTCTTCTGCTTCACCCTCCAGACTTCACCTTCTCCTTCTCCTTCTTCTACTTCTTCTGATTCACCCTCCAGACTTCACCTTCTCCTTCTCCTTCTTCTGCTTCTTCTGATTCACCCTCCAGACTTCACCTTCTCATTCTCCTTCTTCTGCTTCTTCTGCTGCGCCCTCCAGACTTCACCTTCTCCTTCTCCTTCTTCTGCTTCTTCTGCTTCACACTCCAGACTTCACCTTCTCCTTCTCCTTCTTCTGCTTCTTCTGCCTCGCCCTCCAGGCTTCACCTTCTCCTTCTCCTTCTTCTGCTTCTTCTGCTTCACCGTCCTGACTTCACCTTCTCCTTCTCCTTCTTCTACTTCTTCTGCTACACCCCCCTGACTTCACCTGCTCCTTCTCCTTCTTCTGCTTCTTCTGATTCACCCTCCTAACTTCACCTTCTCCTTCTCCTTCTTCTGCTTCTTCTGATTCACCCTCCTGACTTCACTTTCTCCTTCTCCTTCTTCTGCTTCTTCTGATTCACCCTCCAGACTTCAACTTCTCCTTCTCCTTCTTCTGCTTCTTCTGCTTCACCCTCCAGACTTCACCTTCTCCTTCTCCTTCTTCTGCTTCTTCTGATTCACCCTCCAGACCTCACCTTCTCCTTCTCCTTCTTCTACTTCTTCTGATTCACCCTCCAGACTTCATCTTCTCCTTCTCCTTATTCTGCTTCTTCTGATTCACCCTCCAGACTTCACCTTCTCCTTCTCCTTCTTCTGCTTCTTCTGATTCACCCTCCAGACTTCACCTTCTCCTTCTCCTTCTTCTACTTCTTCTGATTCACCCTCCAGACTTCACCATCTCCTTCTCCTTCTTCTACTTCTTCTGATTCACCCTCCAGTCTTCACCTTCTCCTTCTCCTTCTTCTGTTTCTTCTGCTTCACCCTCCAGACTTCACCTTCTCCTTCTCTTTCTTCTGCTTCTTCTGCTTCACCCTCCAGACTTCACCTTCTCCTTCTCCTTCTTCTGATTCTTCTGATTCACCCTCCAGACTTCACCTTCTCTATCTCCTTCTTCTGCTTCTTCTGATTCACCCTCCTGACTTCACCTTCTCCTTCTCCTTCTTCTACTTCTTCTGATTCACCCTCCTGACTTCACCTTCTCCTTCTCCTTCTTCTACTTCTTCTGCTTCACCCTCCAGACTTCACCTTCTCCTTCTCCTTCTTCTACTTCTTCTGATTCACCCTCCAGACTTCACCTTCTCCTTCTCCTACTTCTGCTTCTTCTGATTCACCCTCCAGACTTCACCTTCTCCTTCTCCTTATTCTGCTTCTTCTGATTCACCCTCCAGACTTCACCTTCTCCTTCTCCTTCTTCTGCTTCTTCTGATTCACCCTCCAGACTTCACCTTCTCCTTCTCCTTCTTCTGCTTCTTCTGATTCACCCTCCAGACTTCACCTTCTCCTTCTCCTTCTTCTGCTTCTTCTGATTCACCCTCCTGACTTCACCTTCTCCTTCTCCTTCTTCTACATCTTCTGATTCACCCTCCTGACTTCACCTTCTCCTTCTCCTTCTTCTACTTCTTCTGCTTCACCCTCCAGACTTCACCTTCTCCTTCTCCTTCTTCTACTTCTTCTGATTCACCCTCCAGACTTCACCTTCTCCTTCTCCTTCTTCTACTTCTTCTGATTCACCCTCCAGACTTCACCTTCTCCTTCTCCTTCTTCTACTTCTTCTGATTCACCCTCCAGACTTCACCTTCTCCTTCTCCTTCTTCTGCTTCTTCTGATTCACCCTCCAGACTTCACCTTCTCCTTCTCCTTATTCTGCTTCTTCTGAATCACCCTCCAGACTTTACCTTCTCCTTCTCCTTCTTCTGCTTCTTCTGATTCACCCTCCAGACTTCACCTTCACCTTCTCCTTCTTCTACTTCTTCTGATTCACCCTCCAGACTTCACCTTCTCCATCTCCTTCTTCTGCTTCTTCTGATTCACCCTCCAGACTTCACCTTCTCCTTCTCCTTCGTCTACTTCTTCTGATTCACCCTCCAGACTTCACCTTCTCCTTCTCCTTCTTCTGCTTCTTCTGATTCACCCTCCAGACTTCACCTTCTCCTTCTCCTTCTTCTACTTCTTCTGATTCACCCTCCAGACTTCACCTTCTCCTTCTCTTTCTTCTGCTTCTTCTGATTCACCCTCCAGACTTCACCTTCTCCTTCTCCTTCTTCTGATTCTTCTGATTCACCCTCCAGACTTCACCTTCTCCATCTCCTTCTTCTGCTTCTTCTGATTCACCCTCCAGACTTCAACTTCTCCTTCTCCTTCTTCTACTTCTTCTGATTCACCCTCCAGACTTCACCTTCTCCTTCTCCTTCTTCTACTTCTTCTGATTCACCCTCCAGTCTTCACCTTCTCCTTCTCCTTCTTCTGTTTCTTCTGCTTCACCCTCCAGACTTCACCTTCTCCTTCTCTTTCTTCTGCTTCTTCTGATTCACCCTCCAGACTTCACCTTCTCCTTCTCCTTCTTCTGATTCTTCTGATTCACCCTCCAGACTTCACCTTCTCCTTCTCCTTCTTCTACTTCTTCTGATTCACCCTCCTGACTTCACCTTCTCCTTCTCCTTCTTCTACTTCTTCTGCTTCACCCTCCAGACTTCACCTTCTCCTTCTCCTTCTTCTACTTCTTCTGATTCACCCTCCAGACTTCACCTTCTCCTTCTCCTTCTTCTGCTTCTTCTGATTCACCCTCCAGACTTCACCTTCTCATTCTCCTTCTTCTGCTTCTTCTGCTGCGCCCTCCAGACTTCACCTTCTCCTTCTCCTTCTTCTGCTTCTTCTGCTTCACACTCCAGACTTCACCTTCTCCTTCTCCTTCTTCTGCTTCTTCTGCCTCGCCCTCCAGGCTTCACCTTCTCCTTCTCCTTCTTCTGCTTCTTCTGCTTCACCGTCCTGACTTCACCTTCTCCTTCTCCTTCTTCTACTTCTTCTGCTACACCCCCCTGACTTCACCTGCTCCTTCTCCTTCTTCTGCTTCTTCTGATTCACCCTCCTAACTTCACCTTCTCCTTCTCCTTCTTCTGCTTCTTCTGATTCACCCTCCTGACTTCACTTTCTCCTTCTCCTTCTTCTGCTTCTTCTGATTCACCCTCCAGACTTCAACTTCTCCTTCTCCTTCTTCTGCTTCTTCTGCTTCACCCTCCAGACTTCACCTTCTCCTTCTCCTTCTTCTGCTTCTTCTGATTCACCCTCCAGACCTCACCTTCTCCTTCTCCTTCTTCTACTTCTTCTGATTCACCCTCCAGACTTCATCTTCTCCTTCTCCTTATTCTGCTTCTTCTGATTCACCCTCCAGACTTCACCTTCTCCTTCTCCTTCTTCTGCTTCTTCTGATTCACCCTCCAGACTTCACCTTCTCCTTCTCCTTCTTCTACTTCTTCTGATTCACCCTCCAGACTTCACCATCTCCTTCTCCTTCTTCTACTTCTTCTGATTCACCCTCCAGTCTTCACCTTCTCCTTCTCCTTCTTCTGTTTCTTCTGCTTCACCCTCCAGACTTCACCTTCTCCTTCTCTTTCTTCTGCTTCTTCTGCTTCACCCTCCAGACTTCACCTTCTCCTTCTCCTTCTTCTGATTCTTCTGATTCACCCTCCAGACTTCACCTTCTCTATCTCCTTCTTCTGCTTCTTCTGATTCACCCTCCTGACTTCACCTTCTCCTTCTCCTTCTTCTACTTCTTCTGATTCACCCTCCTGACTTCACCTTCTCCTTCTCCTTCTTCTACTTCTTCTGCTTCACCCTCCAGACTTCACCTTCTCCTTCTCCTTCTTCTACTTCTTCTGATTCACCCTCCAGACTTCACCTTCTCCTTCTCCTACTTCTGCTTCTTCTGATTCACCCTCCAGACTTCACCTTCTCCTTCTCCTTATTCTGCTTCTTCTGATTCACCCTCCAGACTTCACCTTCTCCTTCTCCTTCTTCTGCTTCTTCTGATTCACCCTCCAGACTTCACCTTCTCCTTCTCCTTCTTCTGCTTCTTCTGATTCACCCTCCAGACTTCACCTTCTCCTTCTCCTTCTTCTGCTTCTTCTGATTCACCCTCCTGACTTCACCTTCTCCTTCTCCTTCTTCTACATCTTCTGATTCACCCTCCTGACTTCACCTTCTCCTTCTCCTTCTTCTACTTCTTCTGCTTCACCCTCCAGACTTCACCTTCTCCTTCTCCTTCTTCTACTTCTTCTGATTCACCCTCCAGACTTCACCTTCTCCTTCTCCTTCTTCTACTTCTTCTGATTCACCCTCCAGACTTCACCTTCTCCTTCTCCTTCTTCTACTTCTTCTGATTCACCCTCCAGACTTCACCTTCTCCTTCTCCTTCTTCTGCTTCTTCTGATTCACCCTCCAGACTTCACCTTCTCCTTCTCCTTATTCTGCTTCTTCTGAATCACCCTCCAGACTTTACCTTCTCCTTCTCCTTCTTCTGCTTCTTCTGATTCACCCTCCAGACTTCACCTTCACCTTCTCCTTCTTCTACTTCTTCTGATTCACCCTCCAGACTTCACCTTCTCCATCTCCTTCTTCTGCTTCTTCTGATTCACCCTCCAGACTTCACCTTCTCCTTCTCCTTCGTCTACTTCTTCTGATTCACCCTCCAGACTTCACCTTCTCCTTCTCCTTCTTCTGCTTCTTCTGATTCACCCTCCAGACTTCACCTTCTCCTTCTCCTTCTTCTACTTCTTCTGATTCACCCTCCAGACTTCACCTTCTCCTTCTCTTTCTTCTGCTTCTTCTGATTCACCCTCCAGACTTCACCTTCTCCTTCTCCTTCTTCTGATTCTTCTGATTCACCCTCCAGACTTCACCTTCTCCATCTCCTTCTTCTGCTTCTTCTGATTCACCCTCCTGACTTCACCTTCTCCTTCTCCTTCTTCTACATCTTCTGATTCACCCTCCTGACTTCACCTTCTCCTTCTCCTTCTTCTACTTCTTCTGCTTCACCCTCCAGACTTCACCTTCTCCTTTTCCTTCTTCTACTTCTTCTGATTCACCCTCCAGACTTCACCTTCTCCTTCTCCTTCTTCTACTTCTTCTGATTCACCCTCCAGACTTCACCTTCTCCTTCTCCTTTTTCTGCTTCTTCTGATTCACCCTCCAGACATCACCTTCTCCTTCTCCTTATTCTGCTTCTTCTGAATCACCCTCCAGACTTCACCTTCTCCTTCTCCTTCTTCTGCTTCTTCTGATTCACCCTCCAGACTTCACCTTCTCCTTCTCCTTCTTCTGCTTCTTCTGATTCACCCTCCAGACTTCACCTTCTCCTTCTCCTTCTTCTACTTCCTCTGATTCACCCTCCAGACTTCACCTTCTCCATCTCCTTCTTCTGCTTCTTCTGATTCACCCTCCAGACTTCACCTTCTCCTTCTCCTTCGTCTACTTCTTCTGATTCACCCTCCAGACTACACCTTCTCCTTCTCCTTCTTCTACTTCTTCTGATTCACCCTCCAGACTTCACCTTCTCCTTCTCCTTCTTCTGTTTCTTCTGATTCACCCTCCAGACTTCACCTTCTCCTTCTCCTTCTTCTACTACTTCTGATTCACCCTCCAGACTTCACCTTCTCCTTCTCCTTCTTCTACTTCTTCTGATTCACCCTCCAGACTTCATCTTCTCCTTCTCCTTCTTCTGCTTCTTCTGATTCACCCTCCAGACTTCACCTTCTCCTTCTCCTTCTTCTGCTTCTTCTGATTCCCCCTCCAGACTTCACCTTCTCCTTCTCCTTCTTCTACTTCTTCTGATTCACCCTCCAGACTTCACCTTCTCCTTCTCCTTCTTCTACTTCTACTGATTCACCCTCCAGTCTTCACCTTCTCCTTCTCCTTCTTCTGTTTCTTCTGCTTCACCCTTCAGACTTCACCTTCTCCTTCTCTTTCTTCTGCTTCTTCTGATTCACCCTCCAGACTTCACCTTCTCCTTCTCCTTCTTCTGATTCTTCTGATTCACCCTCCAGACTTCACCTTCTCCTTCTCCTTCTTCTGCTTCTTCTGATTCACCCTCCTGACTTCACCTTCTCCTTCTCCTTCTTCTACTTCTTCTGATTCACCCTCCAGACTTCACCTTCTCCTTCTCCTTCTTCTGCTTCTTCTGATTCACCCTCCAGACTTCACCTTCTCCTTCTCCTTCTTCTACTTCTTCTGATTCACCCTCCAGACTTCACCTTCTCCTTCTCTTTCTTCTGCTTCTTCTGATTCACCCTCCAGACTTCACCTTCTCCTTCTCCTTCTTCTGATTCTTCTGATTCACCCTCCAGACTTCACCTTCTCCTTCTCCTTCTTCTGCTTCTTCTGATTCACCCTCCTGACTTCACCTTCTCCTTCTCCTTCTTCTACTTCTTCTGATTCACCCTCCTGACTTCACCTTCTCCTTCTCCTTCTTCTACTTCTTCTGCTTCACCCTCCAGACTTCACCTTCTCCTTCTCCTTCTTCTACTTCTTCTGATTCACCCTCCAGACTTCACCTTCTCCTTCTCCTTCTTCTCCTTCTTCTGATTCACCCTCCAGACTTCACCTTCTCCTTCTCCTTATTCTGCTTCTTCTGATTCACCCTCCAGACTTCACCTTCTCCTTCTCCTTATTCTGCTTCTTCTGATTCACCCTCCAGACTTCACCTTCTCCTTCTTCTTCCTTTGCTTCTTCTGATTCACCCTCCAGACTTCACCTTCTCCTTCTCCTTCTTCTGATTCTTCTGATTCACCCTCCAGACTTCACCTTCTCCTTCTCCATCTTCTGCTTCTTCTGATTCACCCTCCTGACTTCACCTTCTCCTTCTCCTTCTTCTACTTCTTCTGATTCACCCTCCTGACTTCACCTTCTCCTTCTCCATCTTCTACTTCTTCTGCTTCACCCTCCAGACTTCAACTTCTCCTTCTCCTTCTTCTACTTCTTCTGATTCACCCTCCAGACTTCACCTTCTCCTTCTCCTTCTTCTGCTTCTTCTGATTCACCCTCCAGACTTCACCTTCTCCTTCTCCTTCTTCTGCTTCTTCTGATTCACCCTCCAGACTTCACCTTCTCCTTCTCCTTCTTCTACTTCTTCTGATTCACCCTCCAGACTTCACCTTCTCCTTCTCCTTCTTCTGCTTCTTCTGATTCACCCTCCAGACTTCACCTTCTCCTTCTCCTTCGTCTACTTCTTCTGATTCACCCTCCAGACTACACCTTCTCCTTCTCCTTCTTCTACTTCTTCTGATTCACCCTCCAGACTTCACCTTCTCCTTCTCCTTCTTCTGTTTCTTCTGATTCACCCTCCAGACTTCATCTTCTCCTTCTCCTTCTTCTACTTCTTCTGATTCACCCTCCAGAATTCACCTTCTCCTTCTCCTTCTTCTACTTCTTCTGATTCACCCTCCAGACTTCATCTTCTCCTTCTCCTTCTTCTACTTCTTCTGATTCTCCCTCCAGACTTCACCTTCTCCTTCTCCTTCTTCTGCTTCTTCTGATTCACCTTCCAGACTTCACCTTCTCCTTCTCCTTATTCTGCTTCTTCTGATTCACCCTCCAGACTTCACCTTCTCCTTCTCCTTCTTCTACTTCTTCTGTTTCACCCTCCAGACTTCACCTTCTCCTTCTCCTTCTTCTGCTTCTTCTGATTCACCCTCCAGACTTCACCTTCTCCTTCTCCTTCGTCTACTTCTTCTGATTCACCCTCCAGACTACACCTTCTCCTTCTCCTTCTTCTACTTCTTCTGATTCACCCTCCAGACTTCACCTTCTCCTTCTCTTTCTTCTGCTTCTTCTGATTCACCCTCCAGACTTCACCTTCTCCTTCTCCTTCTTCTGATTCTTCTGATTCACCCTCCAGACTTCACCTTCTCCATCTCCTTCTTCTGCTTCTTCTGATTCACCCTCCTGACTTCACCTTCTCCTTCTCCTTCTTCTACATCTTCTGATTCACCCTCCTGACTTCACCTTCTCCTTCTCCTTCTTCTACTTCTTCTGCTTCACCCTCCAGACTTCACCTTCTCCTTTTCCTTCTTCTACTTCTTCTGATTCACCCTCCAGACTTCACCTTCTCCTTCTCCTTCTTCTACTTCTTCTGATTCACCCTCCAGACTTCACCTTCTCCTTCTCCTTCTTCTACTTCTTCTGATTCACCCTCCAGACTTCACCTTCTCCTTCTCCTTCTTCTGCTTCTTCTGATTCACCCTCCAGACATCACCTTCTCCTTCTCCTTATTCTGCTTCTTCTGAATCACCCTCCAGACTTCACCTTCTCCTTCTCCTTCTTCTGCTTCTTCTGATTCACCCTCCAGACTTCACCTTCTCCTTCTCCTTCTTCTGCTTCTTCTGATTCACCCTCCAGACTTCACCTTCTCCTTCTCCTTCTTCTACTTCCTCTGATTCACCCTCCAGACTTCACCTTCTCCATCTCCTTCTTCTGCTTCTTCTGATTCACCCTCCAGACTTCACCTTCTCCTTCTCCTTCGTCTACTACTTCTGATTCACCCTCCAGACTTCACCTTCTCCTTCTCCTTCTTCTACTTCTTCTGATTCACCCTCCAGACTTAATCTTCTCCTTCTCCTTCTTCTGCTTCTTCTGATACACCCTCCAGACTTCACCTTCTCCTTCTCCTTCTTCTGCTTCTTCTGATTCCCCCTCCAGACTTCACCTTCTCCTTCTCCTTCTTCTACTTCTTCTGATTCACCCTCCAGACTTCACCTTCTCCTTCTCCTTCTTCTACTTCTTCTGATTCACCCTCCAGTCTTCACCTTCTCCTTCTCCTTCTTCTGTTTCTTCTGCTTCACCCTTCAGACTTCACCTTCTCCTTCTCTTTCTTCTGCTTCTTCTGATTCACCCTCCAGACTTCACCTTCTCCTTCTCCTTCTTCTGATTCTTCTGATTCACCCTCCAGACTTCACCTTCTCCTTCTCCTTCTTCTGCTTCTTCTGATTCACCCTCCTGACTTCACCTTCTCCTTCTCCTTCTTCTACTTCTTCTGATTCACCCTCCAGACTTCACCTTCTCCTTCTCCTTCTTCTGCTTCTTCTGATTCACCCTCCAGACTTCACCTTCTCCTTCTCCTTCTTCTACTTCTTCTGATTCACCCTCCAGACTTCACCTTCTCCTTCTCTTTCTTCTGCTTCTTCTGATTCACCCTCCAGACTTCACCTTCTCCTTCTCCTTCTTCTGATTCTTCTGATTCACCCTCCAGACTTCACCTTCTCCTTCTCCTTCTTCTGCTTCTTCTGATTCACCCTCCTGACTTCACCTTCTCCTTCTCCTTCTTCTACTTCTTCTGATTCACCCTCCTGACTTCACCTTCTCCTTCTCCTTCTTCTACTTCTTCTGCTTCACCCTCCAGACTTCACCTTCTCCTTCTCCTTCTTCTACTTCTTCTGATTCACCCTCCAGACTTCACCTTCTCCTTCTCCTTCTTCTGCTTCTTCTGATTCACCCTCCAGACTTCACCTTCTCCTTCTCCTTATTCTGCTTCTTCTGATTCACCCTCCAGACTTCACCTTCTCCTTCTCCTTATTCTGCTTCTTCTGATTCACCCTCCAGACTTCACCTTCTCCTTCTCCTTCCTTTGCTTCTTCTGATTCACCCTCCAGACTTCACCTTCTCCTTCTTCTGATTCTTCTGATTCACCCTCCAGACTTCACCTTCTCCTTCTCCATCTTCTGCTTCTTCTGATTCACCCTCCTGACTTCACCTTCTCCTTCTCCTTCTTCTACTTCTTCTGATTCACCCTCCTGACTTCACCTTCTCCTTCTCCATCTTCTACTTCTTCTGCTTCACCCTCCAGACTTCAACTTCTCCTTCTCCTTCTTCTACTTCTTCTGATTCACCCTCCAGACTTCACCTTCTCCTTCTCCTTCTTCTGCTTCTTCTGATTCACCCTCCAGACTTCACCTTCTCCTTCTCCTTCTTCTGCTTCTTCTGATTCACCCTCCAGACTTCACCTTCTCCTTCTCCTTCTTCTACTTCTTCTGATTCACCCTCCAGACTTCACCTTCTCCTTCTCCTTCTTCTGCTTCTTCTGATTCACCCTCCAGACTTCACCTTCTCCTTCTCCTTCGTCTACTTCTTCTGATTCACCCTCCAGACTACACCTTCTCCTTCTCCTTCTTCTACTTCTTCTGATTCACCCTCCAGACTTCACCTTCTCCTTCTCCTTCTTCTGTTTCTTCTGATTCACCCTCCAGACTTCATCTTCTCCTTCTCCTTCTTCTACTTCTTCTGATTCACCCTCCAGAATTCACCTTCTCCTTCTCCTTCTTCTACTTCTTCTGATTCACCCTCCAGACTTCATCTTCTCCTTCTCCTTCTTCTACTTCTTCTGATTCTCCCTCCAGACTTCACCTTCTCCTTCTCCTTCTTCTGCTTCTTCTGATTCACCCTCCAGACTTCACCTTCTCCTTCTCCTTATTCTGCTTCTTCTGATTCACCCTCCAGACTTCACCTTCTCCTTCTCCTTCTTCTACTTCTTCTGATTCACCCTCCAGACTTCACCTTCTCCTTCTCCTTCTTCTGCTTCTTCTGATTCACCCTCCAGACTTCACCTTCTCCTTCTCTTCGTCTACTTCTTCTGATTCACCCTCCAGACTACACCTTCTCCTTCTCCTTCTTCTACTTCTTCTGATTCACCCTCCAGACTTCACCTTCTCCTTCTCTTTCTTCTGCTTCTTCTGATTCACCCTCCAGACTTCACCTTCTCCTTCTCCTTCTTCTGATTCTTCTGATTCACCCTCCAGACTTCACCTTCTCCATCTCCTTCTTCTGCTTCTTCTGATTCACCCTCCTGACTTCACCTTCTCCTTCTCCTTCTTCTACATCTTCTGATTCACCCTCCTGACTTCACCTTCTCCTTCTCCTTCTTCTACTTCTTCTGCTTCACCCTCCAGACTTCACCTTCTCCTTTTCCTTCTTCTACTTCTTCTGATTCACCCTCCAGACTTCACCTTCTCCTTCTCCTTCTTCTACTTCTTCTGATTCACCCTCCAGACTTCACCTTCTCCTTCTCCTTCCTCTACTTCTTCTGATTCACCCTCCAGACTTCACCTTCTCCTTCTCCTTCTTCTGCTTCTTCTGATTCACCCTCCAGACATCACCTTCTCCTTCTCCTTATTCTGCTTCTTCTGAATCACCCTCCAGACTTCACCTTCTCCTTCTCCTTCTTCTGCTTCTTCTGATTCACCCTCCAGACTTCACCTTCTCCTTCTCCTTCTTCTGCTTCTTCTGATTCACCCTCCCCACTTCACCTTCTCCTTCTCCTTCTTCTACTTCCTCTGATTCACCCTCCAGACTTCACCTTCTCCATCTCCTTCTTCTGCTTCTTCTGATTCACCCTCCAGACTTCACCTTCTCCTTCTCCTTCGTCTACTTCTTCTGATTCACCCTCCAGACTACACCTTCTCCTTCTCCTTCTTCTACTTCTAATGATTCACCCTCCAGACTTCACCTTCTCCTTCTCCTTCTTCTGTTTCTTCTGATTCACCCTCCAGACTTCACCTTCTCCTTCTCCTTCTTCTACTACTTCTGATTCACCCTCCAGACTTCACCTTCTCCTTCTCCTTCTTCTACTTCTTCTGATTCACCCTCCAGACTTCATCTTCTCCTTCTCCTTCTTCTGCTTCTTCTGATTCACCCTCCAGACTTCACCTTCTCCTTCTCCTTCTTCTGCTTCTTCTGATTCCCCCTCCAGACTTCACCTTCTCCTTCTCCTTCTTCTACTTCTTCTGATTCACCCTCCAGACTTCACCTTCTCCTTCTCCTTCTTCTACTTCTTCTGATTCACCCTCCAGTCTTCACCTTCTCCTTCTCCTTCTTCTGTTTCTTCTGCTTCACCCTTCAGACTTCACCTTCTCCTTCTCTTTCTTCTGCTTCTTCTGATTCACCCTCCAGACTTCACCTTCTCCTTCTCCTTCTTCTGATTCTTCTGATTCACCCTCCAGACTTCACCTTCTCCTTCTTCTGCTTCTTCTGATTCACCCTCCTGACTTCACCTTCTCCTTCTCCTTCTTCTACTTCTTCTGATTCACCCTCCAGACTTCACCTTCTCCTTCTCCTTCTTCTGCTTCTTCTGATTCACCCTCCAGACTTCACCTTCTCCTTCTCCTTCTTCTACTTCTTCTGATTCACCCTCCAGACTTCACCTTCTCCTTCTCTTTCTTCTGCTTCTTCTGATTCACCCTCCAGACTTCACCTTCTCCTTCTCCTTCTTCTGATTCTTCTGATTCACCCTCCAGACTTCACCTTCTCCTTCTCCTTCTTCTGCTTCTTCTGATTCACCCTCCTGACTTCACCTTCTCCTTCTCCTTCTTCTACTTCTTCTGATTCACCCTCCTGACTTCACCTTCTCCTTCTCCTTCTTCTACTTCTTCTGCTTCACCCTCCAGACTTCACCTTCTCCTTCTCCTTCTTCTACTTCTTCTGATTCACCCTCCAGACTTCACCTTCTCCTTCTCCTTCTTCTGCTTCTTCTGATTCACCCTCCAGACTTCACCTTCTCCTTCTCCTTATTCTGCTTCTTCTGATTCACCCTCCAGACTTCACCTTCTCCTTCTCCTTATTCTGCTTCTTCTGATTCACCCTCCAGACTTCACCTTCTCCTTCTCCTTCCTTTGCTTCTTCTGATTCACCCTCCAGACTTCACCTTCTCCTTCTCCTTCTTCTGATTCTTCTGATTCACCCTCCAGACTTCACCTTCTCCTTCTCCATCTTCTGCTTCTTCTGATTCACCCTCCTGACTTCACCTTCTCCTTCTCCTTCTTCTACTTCTTCTGATTCACCCTCCAGACTTCATCTTCTCCTTCTCCTTCTTCTACTTCTTCTGATTCACCCTCCAGAATTCACCTTCTCCTTCTCCTTCTTCTACTTCTTCTGATTCACCCTCCAGACTTCATCTTCTCCTTCTCCTTCTTCTACTTCTTCTGATTCTCCCTCCAGACTTCACCTTCTCCTTCTCCTTCTTTTGCTTCTTCTGATTCACCCTCCAGACTTCACCTTCTCCTTCTCCTTATTCTGCTTCTTCTGATTCACCCTCCAGACTTCACCTTCTCCTTCTCCTTCTTCTACTTCTTCTGATACACCCTCCAGACTTCACCTTCTCCTTCTCCTTCTTCTGCTTCTTCTGATTCACCCTCCAGACTTCACCTTCTCCTTCTCCTTCGTCTACTTCTTCTGATTCACCCTCCAGACTACACCTTCTCCTTCTCCTTCTTCTACTTCTTCTGATTCACCCTCCAGACTTCACCTTCTCCTTCTCCTTCTTCTGTTTCTTCTGATTCACCCTCCAGACTTCATCTTCTCCATCTCCTTCTTCTACTTCTTCTGATTCACCCTCCAGACTTCACCTTCTCCTTCTCCTTCTTCTACTTCTTCTGATTCACCCTCCAGACTTCATCTTCTCCTTCTCCTTCTTCTACTTCTTCTGATTCACCCTCCAGACTTCACCTTCTCCTTCTCCTTCTTCTGCTTCTTCTGATTCACCCTCCAGACTTCACCTTCTCCTTCTCCTTCGTCTACTTCTTCTGATTCACCCTCCAGACTACACCTTCTCCTTCTCCTTCTTCTACTTCTTCTGATTCACCCTCCAGACTTCACCTTCTCCTTCTCCTTCTTCTGTTTCTTCTGATTCACCCTCCAGACTTCATCTTCTCCTTCTCCTTCTTCTACTTCTTCTGATTCACCCTCCAGACTTCACCTTCTCCTTCTCCTTCTTCTACTTCTTCTGATTCACCCTCCAGACTTCATCTTCTCCTTCTCCTTCTTCTACTTCTTCTGATTCACCCTCCAGACTTCACCTTCTCCTTCTCCTTCTTCTGCTTCTTCTGATTCACCCTCCAGACTTCACCTTCTCCTTCTCCTTATTCTGCTTCTTCTGATTCACCCTCCAGATTCACCTTCTCCTTCTCCTTCTTCTACTTCTTCTGATTCACCCTCCAGACTTCACCTTCTCCTTCTCCTTCTTCTGCTTCTTCTGATTCACCCTCCAGACTTCACCTTCTCCTTCTCCTTCGTCTACTTCTTCTGATTCACCCTCCAGACTACACCTTCTCCTTCTCCTTCTTCTACTTCTTCTGATTCACCCTCCAGACTTCACCTTCTCCTTCTCCTTCTTCTGTTTCTTCTGATTCACCCTCCAGACTTCATCTTCTCCTTCTCCTTCTTCTACTTCTTCTGATTCACCCTCCAGACTTCACCTTCTCCTTCTCCTTCTTCTACTTCTTCTGATTCACCCTCCAGACTTCATCTTCTCCTTCTCCTTCTTCTACTTCTTCTGATTCACCCTCCAGACTTCACCTTCTCCTTCTCCTTCTTCTGCTTCTTCTGATTCACCCTCCAGACTTCACCTTCTCCTTCTCCTTATTCTGCTTCTTCTGATTCACCCTCCAGACTTCACCTTCTCCTTCTCTTTCTTCTGCTTCTTCTGATTCACCCTCCAGACTTCACCTTCTCCTTCTCCTTCTTCTGCTTCTTCTGATTCACCCTCCAGGCTTCACCTTCTCCTTCTCCTTCTTCTACTTCTTCTGATTCACCCTCCAGACTTCACCTTCTCCTTCTCCTTCTTCTGCTTCTTCTGATTCACCCTCCAGACTTCACCTTCTCCTTCTCCTTCGTCTACTTCTTCTGATTCACCCTCCAGACTACACCTTCTCCTTCTCCTTCTTCTACTTCTTCTGATTCACCCTCCAGACTTCACCTTCTCCTTCTCCTTCTTCTGTTTCTTCTGATTCACCCTCCAGACTTCATCTTCTCCTTCTCCTTCTTCTACTTCTTCTGATTCACCCTCCAGACTTCACCTTTTCCTTCTCCTTCTTCTACTTCTTCTGATTCACCCTCCAGACTTCATCTTCTCCTTCTCCTTCTTCTGCTTCTTCTGATTCACCCTCCAGACTTCACCTTCTCCTTCTCCTTCTTCTGCTTCTTCTGATTCACCCTCCAGACTTCAACTTCTCCTTCTCCTTCTTCTACTTCTTCTGATTCACCCTCCAGACTTCACCTTCTCCTTCTCCTTCTTCTACTTCTTCTGATTCACCCTCCAGTCTTCACCTTCTCCTTCTCCTTCTTCTGTTTCTTCTGCTTCACCCTCCAGACTTCACCTTCTCCTTCTCTTTCTTCTGCTTCTTCTGATTCACCCTCCAGACTTCACCTTCTCCTTCTCCTTCTTCTGATTCTTCTGATTCACCCTCCAGACTTCACCTTCTCCTTCTCCTTCTTCTGCTTCTTCTGATTCACACTCCAGACTTCACCTTCTCCTTCTCCTTCTTCTGCTTCTTCTGCTGCGCCCTCCAGGCTTCACCTTCTCCTTCTCCTTCTTCTGCTTCTTCTGCTTCACCGTCCTGACTTCACCTTCTCCTTCTCCTTCTTCTACTTCTTCTGCTACACCCCCCTGACTTCACCTGCTCCTTCTCCTTCTTCTGCTTCTTCTGATTCACGCTCCAGACTTCACCTTCTCATTCTCCTTCTTCTGCTTCTTCTGCTGCGCCCTCCAGACTTCACCTTCTCCTTCTCCTTCTTCTGCTTCTTCTGCTTCACACTCCAGACTTCACCTTCTCCTTCTCCTTCTTCTGCTTCTTCTGCTGCGCCCTCCAGGCTTCACCTTCTCCTTCTCCTTCTTCTGCTTCTTCTGCTTCACCGTCCTGACTTCACCTTCTCCTTCTCCTTCTTCTACTTCTTCTGCTACACCCCCCTGACTTCACCTGCTCCTTCTCCTTCTTCTGCTTCTTCTGATTCACCCTCCTAACTTCACCTTCTCCTTCTCCTTCTTCTGCTTCTTCTGATTCACCCTCCTGACTTCACCTTCTCCTTCTCCTTCTTCTGCTTCTTCTGATTCACCCTCCAGACTTCACCTTCTCCTTCTCCTTCTTCTGCTTCTTCTGATTCACCCTCCAGACTTCACCTTCTCCTTCTCCTTCTTCTGCTTCTTCTGATTCACCCTCCAGACCTCACCTTCTCCTTCTCCTTCTTCTACTTCTTCTGATTCACCCTCCAGACTTCATCTTCTCCTTCTCCTTCTTCTGCTTCTTCTGATTCACCCTCCAGACTTCACCTTCTCCTTCTCCTTCTTCTGCTTCTTCTGATTCACCCTCCAGACTTCACCTTCTCCTTCTCCTTCTTCTACTTCTTCTGATTCACCCTCCAGACTTCACCTTCTCCTTCTCCTTCTTCTACTTCTTCTGATTCACCCTCCAGGCTTCACCTTCTCCTTCTCCTTCTTCTGTTTCTTCTGCTTCACCCTCCAGACTTCACCTTCTCCTTCTCTTTATTCTGCTTCTTCTGCTTCACCCTCCAGACTTCACCTTCTCCTTCTCCTTCTTCTGATTCTTCTGATTCACCCTCCAGACTTCACCTTCTCTATCTCCTTCTTCGGCTTCTTCTGATTCACCCTCCTGACTTCACCTTCTCCTTCTCCTTCTTCTACTTCTTCTGATTCACCCTCCTGACTTCACCTTCTCCTTCTCCTTCTTCTACTTCTTCTGCTTCACCCTCCAGACTTCACCTTCTCCTTCTCCTGCTTCTACTTCTTCTGATTCACCCTCCAGACTTCATCTTCTCCTTCTCCATCTTCTGCTTCTTCTGATTCACCCTCCAGACTTCACCTTCTCCTTCTCCTTCTTCTGCTTCTTCTGATTCACCCTCCAGACTTCAACGTCTCCTTCTCCTTCTTCTACTTCTTCTGATTCACCCTCCAGACTTCACCTTCTCCTTCTCCTTCTTCTACTTCTTCTGATTCACCCTCCAGTCTTCACCTTCTCCTTCTCCTTCTTCTGTTTCTTCTGCTTCACCCTCCAGACTTCACCTTCTCCTTCTCTTTCTTCTGCTTCTTCTGATTCACCCTCCAGACTTCACCTTCTCCTTCTCCTTCTTCTGATTCTTCTGATTCACCCTCCAGACTTCACCTTCTCCTTCTCCTTCTTCTGCTTCTTCTGATTCACCCTCCTGACTTCACCTTCTCCTTCTCCTTCTTCTACTTCTACTGATTCACCCTCCTGACTTCACCTTCTCCTTCTCCTTCTTCTACTTCTTCTGCTTCACCCTCCAGACTTCACCTTCTCCTTCTTCTACTTCTTCTGATTCACCCTCCAGACTTCACCTTCTCCTTCTCCTTCTTCTACTTCTTCTGATTCACCCTCCAGACTTCATCTTCTCCTTCTCCTTCTTCTGCTTCTTCTGATTCACCCTCCAGACTTCACCTTCTCCTTCTCCTTCTTCTGCTTCTTCTGATTCACCCTCCAGACTTCAAATTCTCCTTCTCCTTCTTCTACTTCTTCTGATTCACCCTCCAGACTTCACCTTCTCCTTCTCCTTCTTCTACTTCTTCTGATTCACCCTCCAGTCTTCACCTTCTCCTTCTCCTTCTTCTGTTTCTTCTGCTTCACCCTCCAGACTTCACCTTCTCCTTCTCTTTCTTCTGCTTCTTCTGATTCACCCTCCAGACTTCACCTTCTCCTTCTCCTTCTTCTGATTCTTCTGATTCACCCTCCAGACTTCACCTTCTCCTTCTCCTTCTTCTGCTTCTTCCGATTCACCTTCCTGACTTCACCTTCTCCTTCTCCTTCTTCTACTTCTTCTGCTTCACCCTCCAGACTTCACCTTCTCCTTCTCCTTCTTCTACTTCTTCTGATTCACCCTCCAGACTTCACCTTCTCCTTCTCCTTCTTCTGCTTCTTCTGCTTCACACTCCAGACTTCACCTTCTCCTTCTCCTTCTTCTGCTTCTTCTGCTGCGCCCTCCAGGCTTCACCTTCTCCTTCTCCTTCTTCTGCTTCTTCTGCTTCACCGTCCTGACTTCACCTTCTCCTTCTCCTTCTTCTACTTCTTCTGCTACACCCCCCTGACTTCACCTGCTCCTTCTCCTTCTTCTGCTTCTTCTGATTCACGCTCCAGACTTCACCTTCTCATTCTCCTTCTTCTGCTTCTTCTGCTGCGCCCTCCAGACTTCACCTTCTCCTTCTCCTTCTTCTGCTTCTTCTGCTTCACACTCCAGACTTCACCTTCTCATTCTCCTTCTTCTGCTTCTTCTGCTGCGCCCTCCAGACTTCACCTTCTCCTTCTCCTTCTTCTGCTTCTTCTGCTTCACACTCCAGACTTCACCTTCTCCTTCTCCTTCTTCTGCTTCTTCTGCTGCGCCCTCCAGGCTTCACCTTCTCCTTCTCCTTCTTCTGCTTCTTCTGCTTCACCGTCCTGACTTCACCTTCTCCTTCTCCTTCTTCTACTTCTTCTGCTACACCCCCCTGACTTCACCTGCTCCTTCTCCTTCTTCTGCTTCTTCTGATTCACCCTCCTAACTTCACCTTCTCCTTCTCCTTCTTCTGCTTCTTCTGATTCACCCTCCTGACTTCACCTTCTCCTTCTCCTTCTTCTGCTTCTTCTGATTCACCCTCCAGACTTCACCTTCTCCTTCTCCTTCTTCTGCTTCTTCTGATTCACCCTCCAGACTTCACCTTCTCCTTCTCCTTCTTCTGCTTCTTCTGATTCACCCTCCAGACCTCACCTTCTCCTTCTCCTTCTTCTACTTCTTCTGATTCACCCTCCAGACTTCATCTTCTCCTTCTCCTTCTTCTGCTTCTTCTGATTCACCCTCCAGACTTCACCTTCTCCTTCTCCTTCTTCTGCTTCTTCTGATTCACCCTCCAGACTTCACCTTCTCCTTCTCCTTCTTCTACTTCTTCTGATTCACCCTCCAGACTTCACCTTCTCCTTCTCCTTCTTCTACTTCTTCTGATTCACCCTCCAGGCTTCACCTTCTCCTTCTCCTTCTTCTGTTTCTTCTGCTTCACCCTCCAGACTTCACCTTCTCCTTCTCTTTATTCTGCTTCTTCTGCTTCACCCTCCAGACTTCACCTTCTCCTTCTCCTTCTTCTGATTCTTCTGATTCACCCTCCAGACTTCACCTTCTCTATCTCCTTCTTCGGCTTCTTCTGATTCACCCTCCTGACTTCACCTTCTCCTTCTCCTTCTTCTACTTCTTCTGATTCACCCTCCTGACTTCACCTTCTCCTTCTCCTTCTTCTACTTCTTCTGCTTCACCCTCCAGACTTCACCTTCTCCTTCTCCTGCTTCTACTTCTTCTGATTCACCCTCCAGACTTCATCTTCTCCTTCTCCATCTTCTGCTTCTTCTGATTCACCCTCCAGACTTCACCTTCTCCTTCTCCTTCTTCTGCTTCTTCTGATTCACCCTCCAGACTTCAACGTCTCCTTCTCCTTCTTCTACTTCTTCTGATTCACCCTCCAGACTTCACCTTCTCCTTCTCCTTCTTCTACTTCTTCTGATTCACCCTCCAGTCTTCACCTTCTCCTTCTCCTTCTTCTGTTTCTTCTGCTTCACCCTCCAGACTTCACCTTCTCCTTCTCTTTCTTCTGCTTCTTCTGATTCACCCTCCAGACTTCACCTTCTCCTTCTCCTTCTTCTGATTCTTCTGATTCACCCTCCAGACTTCACCTTCTCCTTCTCCTTCTTCTGCTTCTTCTGATTCACCCTCCTGACTTCACCTTCTCCTTCTCCTTCTTCTACTTCTACTGATTCACCCTCCTGACTTCACCTTCTCCTTCTCCTTCTTCTACTTCTTCTGCTTCACCCTCCAGACTTCACCTTCTCCTTCTCCTTCTTCTGCTTCTTCTGATTCACCCTCCAGACTTCACCTTCTCCTTCTCCTTCTTCTACTTCTTCTGATTCACCCTCCAGACTTCATCTTCTCCTTCTCCTTCTTCTGCTTCTTCTGATTCACCCTCCAGACTTCACCTTCTCCTTCTCCTTCTTCTGCTTCTTCTGATTCACCCTCCAGACTTCAAATTCTCCTTCTCCTTCTTCTACTTCTTCTGATTCACCCTCCAGACTTCACCTTCTCCTTCTCCTTCTTCTACTTCTTCTGATTCACCCTCCAGTCTTCACCTTCTCCTTCTCCTTCTTCTGTTTCTTCTGCTTCACCCTCCAGACTTCACCTTCTCCTTCTCTTTCTTCTGCTTCTTCTGATTCACCCTCCAGACTTCACCTTCTCCTTCTCCTTCTTCTGATTCTTCTGATTCACCCTCCAGACTTCACCTTCTCCTTCTCCTTCTTCTGCTTCTTCCGATTCACCTTCCTGACTTCACCTTCTCCTTCTCCTTCTTCTACTTCTTCTGCTTCACCCTCCAGACTTCACCTTCTCCTTCTCCTTCTTCTACTTCTTCTGATTCACCCTCCAGACTTCACCTTCTCCTTCTCCTTCTTCTGCTTCTTCTGCTTCACACTCCAGACTTCACCTTCTCCTTCTCCTTCTTCTGCTTCTTCTGCTGCGCCCTCCAGGCTTCACCTTCTCCTTCTCCTTCTTCTGCTTCTTCTGCTTCACCGTCCTGACTTCACCTTCTCCTTCTCCTTCTTCTACTTCTTCTGCTACACCCCCCTGACTTCACCTGCTCCTTCTCCTTCTTCTGCTTCTTCTGATTCACGCTCCAGACTTCACCTTCTCATTCTCCTTCTTCTGCTTCTTCTGCTGCGCCCTCCAGACTTCACCTTCTCCTTCTCCTTCTTCTGCTTCTTCTGCTTCACACTCCAGACTTCACCTTCTACTTCTCCTTCTTCTGCTTCTTCTGCTGCGCCCTCCAGGCTTCACCTTCTCCTTCTCCTTCTTCTGCTTCTTCTGCTTCACCGTCCTGACTTCACCTTCTCCTTCTCCTTCTTCTACTTCTTCTGCTACACCCCCCTGACTTCACCTGCTCCTTCTCCTTCTTCTGCTTCTTCTGATTCACCCTCCTAACTTCACCGTCTCCTTCTCCTTCTTCTGCTTCTTCTGATTCACCCTCCTGACTTCACCTTCTCCTTCTCCTTCTTCTGCTTCTTCTGATTCACCCTCCAGACTTCACCTTCTCCTTCTCCTTCTTCTGCTTCTTCTGATTCACCCTCCAGACTTCACCTTCTCCTTCTCCTTCTTCTGCTTCTTCTGATTCACCCTCCAGACCTCACCTTCTCCTTCTCCTTCTTCTACTTCTTCTGATTCACCCTCCAGACTTCACCTTCTCATTCTCCTTCTTCTGCTTCTTCTGCTGCGCCCTCCAGACTTCACCTTCTCCTTCTCCTTCTTCTGCTTCTTCTGCTTCACACTCCAGACTTCACCTTCTCCTTCTCCTTCTTCTGCTTCTTCTGCTGCGCCCTCCAGGCTTCACCTTCTTTTCTCCTTCTTCTGCTTCTTCTGCTTCACCGTCCTGACTTCACCTTCTCCTTCTCCTTCTTCTACTTCTTCTGCTACACCCCCCTGACTTCACCTGCTCCTTCTCCTTCTTCTGCTTCTTCTGATTCTCCCTCCTAACTTCACCTTCTCCTTCTCCTTCTTCTGCTTCTTCTGATTCACCCTCCTGACTTCACCTTCTCCTTTTCCTTCTTCTCCTTCTTCTGATTCACCCTCCAGACTTCACCTTCTCCTTCTCCTTCTTCTGCTTCTTCTGATTCACCCTCCAGACTTCACCTTCTCCTTCTCCTTCTTCTGCTTCTTCTGATTCACCCTCCAGACCTCACCTTCTCCTTCTCCTTCTTCTACTTGTTCTGATTCACCCTCCAGACTTCATCTTCTCCTTCTCCTTCTTCTGCTTCTTCTGATTCACCCTCCAGACTTCACCTGCTCCTTCTCCTTCTTCTGCTTCTTCTGATTCACCCTCCAGACTTCACCTTCTCCTTCTCCTTCTTCTACTTCTTCTGATTCACCCTCCAGACTTCACCTTCTCCTTCTCCTTCTTCTACTTCTTCTGATTCACCCTCCAGTCTTCACCTTCTCCTTCTCCTTCTTCTGTTTCTTCTGCTTCACCCTCCAGACTTCACCTTCTCCTTCTCTTTCTTCTGCTTCTTCTGCTTCACCCTCCAGACTTCACCTTCTCCTTCTCCTTCTTCTGATTCTTCTGATTCACCCTCCAGACTTCACCTTCTCTATCTCCTTCTTCTGCTTCTTCTGATTCACCCTCCTGACTTCACCTTCTCCTTCTCCTTCTTCTACTTCTTCTGCTTCACCCTCCAGACTTCACCTTCTCCTTCTCCTTCTTCTACTTCTTCTGATTCACCCTCCAGACTTCACCTTCTCCTTCTCCTTCTTCTGCTTCTTCTGATTCACCCTCCAGATTCACCTTCTCATTCTCCTTCTTCTGCTTCTTCTGCTGCGCCCTCCAGACTTCACCTTCTCCTTCTCCTTCTTCTGCTTCTTCTGCTCCACACTCCAGACTTCACCTTCTCCTTCTCCTTCTTCTGCTTCTTCTGCTGCGCCCTCCAGGCTTCACCTTCTTTTCTCCTTCTTCTGCTTCTTCTGCTTCACCGTCCTGACTTCACCTTCTCCTTCTCCTTCTTCTACTTCTTCTGCTACACCCCCCTGACTTCACCTGCTCCTTCTCCTTCTTCTGCTTCTTCTGATTCTCCCTCCTAACTTCACCTTCTCCTTCTCCTTCTTCTGCTTCTTCTGATTCACCCTCCTGACTTCACCTTCTCCTTTTCCTTCTTCTCCTTCTTCTGATTCACCCTCCAGACTTCACCTTCTCCTTCTCCTTCTTCTGCTTCTTCTGATTCACCCTCCAGACTTCACCTTCTCCTTCTCCTTCTTCTGCTTCTTCTGATACACCCTCCAGACCTCACCTTCTCCTTCTCCTTCTTCTACTTCTTCTGATTCACCCTCCAGACTTCATCTTCTCCTTCTCCTTCTTCTGCTTCTTCTGATTCACCCTCCAGACTTCACCTTCTCCTTCTCCTTCTTCTGCTTCTTCTGATTCACCCTCCAGACTTCACCTTCTCCTTCTCCTTCTTCTAATTCTTCTGATTCACCCTCCAGACTTCACCTTCTCCTTCTCCTTCTTCTACTTCTTCTGATTCACCCTCCAGTCTTCACCTTCTCCTTCTCCTTCTTCTGTTTCTTCTGCTTCACCCTCCAGACTTCACCTTCTCCTTCTCTTTCTTCTGCTTCTTCTGCTTCACCCTCCAGACTTCACCTTCTCCTTCTCCTTCTTCTGATTCTTCTGATTCACCCTCCAGACTTCACCTTCTCTATCTCCTTCTTCTGCTTCTTCTGATTCACCCTCCTGACTTCACCTTCTCCTTCTCCTTCTTCTACTTCTTCTGATTCACCCTCCTGACTTCACCTTCTCCTTCTCCTTCTTCTGCTTCTTCTGCTTCACCCTCCAGACTTCACCTTCTCCTTCTCCTTCTTCTACTTCTTCTGATTCACCCTCCAGACTTCACCTTCTCCTTCTCCTTATTCTGCTTCTTCTGATTCACCCTCCAGACTTCACCTTCTCCTTCTCCTTCTTCTGCTTCTTCTGATTCACCCTCCAGACTTCACCTTCTCCTTCTCCTTCTTCTGCTTCTTCTGATTCACCCTCCAGACTTCACCTTCTCCTTCTCCTTCTTCTGCTTCTTCTGATTCACCCTCCAGACTTCACCTTCTCCTTCTCCTTCTTCTACTTCTTCTGATTCACCCTCCAGACTTCACCTTCTCCTTCTCCTTCTGCTTCTTCTGATTCACCCTCCAGACTTCACCTTCTCCTTCTCCTTATTCTGCTTCTTCTGAATCACCCTCCAGACTTCACCTTCTCCTTCTCCTTCTTCTGCTTCTTCTGATTCACCCTCCAGACTTCACCTTCACCTTCTCCTTCTTCTACTTCTTCTGATTCACCCTCCAGACTTCACCTTCTCCATCTCCTTCTTCTGCTTCTTCTGATTCACCCTCCAGACTTCACCTTCTCCTTCTCCTTCGTCTACTTCTTCTGATTCACCCTCCAGACTTCACCTTCTCCTTCTCCTTCTTCTGCTTCTTCTGATTCACCCTCCAGACTTCACCTTCTCCTTCTCCTTCTTCTCCTTCTTCTGATTCACCCTCCAGACTTCACCTTCTCCTTCTCTTTCTTCTGCTTCTTCTGATTCACCCTCCAGACTTCACCTTCTCCTTCTCCTTCTTCTGATTCTTCTGATTCACCCTCCAGACTTCACCTTCTCCTTCTCCTTCTTCTGCTTCTTCTGATTCACCCTCCTGACTTCACCTTCTCCTTCTCCTTCTTCTACATCTTCTGATTCACCCTCCTGACTTCACCTTCTCCTTCTCCTTCTTCTACTTCTTCTGCTTCACCCTCCAGACTTCACCTTCTCCTTCTCCTTCTTCTACTTCTTCTGATTCACCCTCCAGACTTCACCTTCTCCTTCTCCTTCTTCTACTTCTTCTGATTCACCCTCCGGACTTCACCTTCTCCTTCTCCTTCTTCTACTTCTTCTGATTCACCCTCCAGACTTCACCTTCTCCTTCTCCTTCTTCTGCTTCTTCTGATTCACCCTCCAGACATCACCTTCTCCTTCTCCTTATTCTGCTTCTTCTGAATCACCCTCCAGACTTCACCTTCTCCTTCTCCTTCTTCTGCTTCTTCTGATTCACCCTCCAGACTTCACCTTCTCCTTCTCCTTCTTCTGCTTCTTCTGATTCACCCTCCAGACTTCACCTTCTCCTTCTCCTTCTTCTACTTCCTCTGATTCACCCTCCAGACTTCACCTTCTCCATCTCCTTCTTCTGCTTCTTCTAATTCACCCTCCAGACTACACCTTCTCCTTCTCCTTCGTCTACTTCTTCTGATACACCCTCCAGACTACACCTTCTCCTTCTCCTTCTTCTACTTCTTCTGATTCACCCTCCAGACTTCACCTTCTCCTTCTCCTTCTTCTGTTTCTTCTGATTCACCCTCCAGACTTCACCTTCTCCTTCTCCTTCTTCTACTACTTCTGATTCACCCTCCAGACTTCATCTTCTCCTTCTCCTTCTTCTGTTTCTTCTGCTTCACCCTCCAGACTTCACCTTCTCCTTCTCCTTCTTCTGCTTCTTCTGATTCACCCTCCTGACTTCACCTTCTCCTTCTCCGTCTTCTACTTCTTCTGATTCACCCTCCTGACTTCAGCTTCTCCTTCTCCTTCTTCTACTTCTTCTGCTTCACCCTCCAGACTTCACCTTCTCCTTCTCCTTCTTCTACTTCTTCTGATTCACCCTCCAGACTTCACCTTCTCCTTCTCCTTCTTCTGCTTCTTCTGATTCACCCTCCAGACTTCACCTTCTCCTTCTCCTTATTCTGCTTCTTCTGATTCACCCTCCAGACTTCACCTTCTCCTTCTCCTTATTCTGCTTCTTCTGATTCACCCTCCAGACTTCACCTTCTCCTTCTCCTTCCTTTGCTTCTTCCGATTCACCCTCCAGACTTCACCTTCTCCTTCTCCTTCTTCTGATTCTTCTGATTCACCCTCCAGACTTCACCTTCTCCTTCTCCATCTTCTGCTTCTTCTGATTCACCCTCCTGACTTCACCTTCTCCTTCTTCTACTTCTTCTGATTCACCCTCCTGACTTCACCTTCTCCTTCTCCATCTTCTACTTCTTCTGCTTCACCCTCCAGACTTCAACTTCTCCTTCTCCTTCTTCTACTTCTTCTGATTCACCCTCCAGACTTCACCTTCTCCTTCTCCTTCTTCTGCTTCTTCTGATTCACCCTCCAGACTTCACCTTCTCCTTCTCCTTCTTCTGCTTCTTCTGATTCACCCTCCAGACTTCACCTTCTCCTTCTCCTTCTTCTACTTCTTCTGATTCACCCTCCAGACTTCACCTTCTCCTTCTCCTTCTTCTGCTTCTTCTGATTCACCCTCCAGACTTCACCTTCTCCTTCTCCTTCGTATACTTCTTCTGATTCACCCTCCAGACTACACCTTCTCCTTCTCCTTCTTCTACTTCTTCTGATTCACCCTCCAGACTTCACCTTCTCCTTCTCCTTCTTCTGTTTCTTCTGATTCAAACTCCAGACTTCATCTTCTCCTTCTCCTTCTTCTACTTCTTCTGATTCACCCTCCAGACTTCACCTTCTCCTTCTCCTTCTTCTACTTCTTCTGATTCACCCTCCAGACTTCATCTTCTCCCTCTCCTTCTTCTGCTTCTTCTGATTCACCCTCCAGACTTCACCTTCTCCTTCTCCTTCTTCTGCTTCTTCTGATTCACCCTCCAGACTTCAACTTCTCCTTCTCCTTCTTCTACTTCTTCTGATTCACCCTCCAGACGTCACCTTCTCCTTCTCCTTCTTCTACTTCTTCCGATTCACCCTCCAGACTTCATCTTCTCCTTCTCCTTCTTCTGCTTCTTCTGATTCACCCTCCAGACTTCACCTTCTCCTTCTCCTTCTTCTGCTTCTTCTGATTCACCCTCCAGACTTCACCTTCTCCTTCTCCTTCTTCTACTTCTTCTGATTCACCCTCCAGACTTCACCTTCTCCTTCTCCTTCTTCTACTTCTTCTGATTCACCCTCCAGTCTTCACCTTCTCCTTCTCCTTCTTCTGTTTCTTCTGATTCACCCTCCAGACTACACCTTCTCCTTCTCCTTCTTCTACTTCTTCTGATTCACCCTCCAGGCTTCACCTTCTCCTTCTCCTTCTTCTGTTTCTTCTGCTTCACCCTCCAGACTTCACCTTCTCCTTCTCTTTATTCTGCTTCTTCTGCTTCACCCTCCAGACTTCACCTTCTCCTTCTCCTTCTTCTGATTCTTCTGATTCACCCTCCAGACTTCACCTTCTCTATCTCCTTCTTCTGCTTCTTCTGATTCACCCTCCTGACTTCACCTTCTCCTTCTCCTTCTTCTACTTCTTCTGATTCACCCTCCTGACTTCACCTTCTCCTTCTCCTTCTTCTACTTCTTCTGCTTCACCCTCCAGACTTCACCTTCTCCTTCTCCTGCTTCTACTTCTTCTGATTCACCCTCCAGACTTCATCTTCTCCTTCTCCATCTTCTGCTTCTTCTGATTCACTCTCCAGACTTCACCTTCTCCTTCTCCTTCTTCTGCTTCTTCTGATTCACCCTCCAGACTTCAACTTCTCCTTCTCCTTCTTCTACTTCTTCTGATTCACCCTCCAGACTTCACCTTCTCCTTCTCCTTCTTCTACTTCTTCTGATTCACCCTCCAGTCTTCACCTTCTCCTTCTCCTTCTTCTGTTTCTTCTGCTTCACCCTCCAGACTTCACCTTCTCCTTCTCTTTCTTCTGCTTCTTCTGATTCACCCTCCAGACTTCACCTTCTCCTTCTCCTTCTTCTGATTCTTCTGATTCACCCTCCAAACTTCACCTTCTCCTTCTCCTTCTTCTGCTTCTTCTGATTCACCCTCCTGACTTCACCTTCTCCTTCTCCTTCTTCTACTTCTACTGATTCACCCTCCTGACTTCACCTTCTCCTTCTCCTTCTTCTACTTCTTCTGCTTCACCCTCCAGACTTCACCTTCTCCTTCTCCTTCTTCTACTTCTTCTGATTCACCCTCCAGACTTCACCTTCTCCTTCTCCTTCTTCTACTTCTTCTGATTCACCCTCCAGACTTCATCTTCTCCTTCTCCTTCTTCTGCTTCTTCTGATTCACCCTCCAGACTTCACCTTCTCCTTCTCCTTCTTCTGCTTCTTCTGATTCACCCTCCAGACTTCAAATTCTCCTTCTCCTTCTTCTACTTCTTCTGATTCACCCTCCAGACTTCACCTTCTCCTTCTCCTTCTTCTACTTCTTCTGATTCACCCTCCAGTCTTCACCTTCTCCTTCTCCTTCTTCTGTTTCTTCTGCTTCACCCTCCAGACTTCACCTTCTCCTTCTCTTTCTTCTGCTTCTTCTGATTCACCCTCCAGACTTCACCTTCTCCTTCTCCTTCTTCTGATTCTTCTGATTCACCCTCCAGACTTCACCTTCTCCTTCTCCTTCTTCTGCTTCTTCCGATTCACCTTCCTGACTTCACCTTCTCCTTCTCCTTCTTCTACTTCTTCTGCTTCACCCTCCAGACTTCACCTTCTCCTTCTCCTTCTTCTACTTCTTCTGATTCACCCTCCAGACTTCACCTTCTCCTTCTCCTTCTTCTGCTTCTTCTGCTTCACACTCCAGACTTCACCTTCTCCTTCTCCTTCTTCTGCTTCTTCTGCTGCGCCCTCCAGGCTTCACCTTCTCCTTCTCCTTCTTCTGCTTCTTCTGCTTCACCGTCCTGACTTCACCTTCTCCTTCTTCTACTTCTTCTGCTACACCCCCCTGACTTCACCTGCTCCTTCTCCTTCTTCTGCTTCTTCTGATTCACGCTCCAGACTTCACCTTCTCATTCTCCTTCTTCTGCTTCTTCTGCTGCGCCCTCCAGACTTCACCTTCTCCTTCTCCTTCTTCGGCTTCTTCTGCTTCACACTCCAGACTTCACCTTCTACTTCTCCTTCTTCTGCTTCTTCTGCTGCGCCCTCCAGGCTTCACCTTCTCCTTCTCCTTCTTCTGCTTCTTCTGCTTCACCGTCCTGACTTCACCTTCTCCTTCTCCTTCTTCTACTTCTTCTGCTACACCCCCCTGACTTCACCTGCTCCTTCTCCTTCTTCTGCTTCTTCTGATTCACCCTCCTAACTTCACCTTCTCCTTCTCCTTCTTCTGCTTCTTCTGATTCACCCTCCTGACTTCACCTTCTCCTTCTCCTTCTTCTGCTTCTTCTGATTCACCCTCCAGACTTCACCTTCTCCTTCTCCTTCTTCTGCTTCTTCTGATTCACCCTCCAGACTTCACCTTCTCCTTCTCCTTCTTCTGCTTCTTCTGATTCACCCTCCAGACCTCACCTTCTCCTTCTCCTTCTTCTACTTCTTCTGATTCACCCTCCAGACTTCACCTTCTCATTCTCCTTCTTCTGCTTCTTCTGCTGCGCCCTCCAGACTTCACCTTCTCCTTCTCCTTCTTCTGCTTCTTCTGCTTCACACTCCAGACTTCACCTTCTCCTTCTCCTTCTTCTGCTTCTTCTGCTGCGCCCTCCAGGCTTCACCTTCTTTTCTCCTTCTTCTGCTTCTTCTGCTTCACCGTCCTGACTTCACCTTCTCCTTCTCCTTCTTCTACTTCTTCTGCTACACCCCCCTGACTTCACCTGCTCCTTCTCCTTCTTCTGCTTCTTCTGATTCTCCCTCCTAACTTCACCTTCTCCTTCTCCTTCTTCTGCTTCTTCTGATTCACCCTCCTGACTTCACCTTCTCCTTTTCCTTCTTCTCCTTCTTCTGATTCACCCTCCAGACTTCACCTTCTCCTTCTCCTTCTTCTGCTTCTTCTGATTCACCCTCCAGACTTCACCTTCTCCTTCTCCTTCTTCTGCTTCTTCTGATTCACCCTCCAGACCTCACCTTCTCCTTCTCCTTCTTCTACTTGTTCTGATTCACCCTCCAGACTTCATCTTCTCCTTCTCCTTCTTCTGCTTCTTCTGATTCACCCTCCAGACTTCACCTGCTCCTTCTCCTTCTTCTGCTTCTTCTGATTCACCCTCCAGACTTCACCTTCTCCTTCTCCTTCTTCTACTTCTTCTGATTCACCCTCCAGACTTCACCTTCTCCTTCTCCTTCTTCTACTTCTTCTGATTCACCCTCCAGTCTTCACCTTCTCCTTCTCCTTCTTCTGTTTCTTCTGCTTCACCCTCCAGACTTCACCTTCTCCTTCTCTTTCTTCTGCTTCTTCTGCTTCACCCTCCAGACTTCACCTTCTCCTTCTCCTTCTTCTGATTCTTCTGATTCACCCTCCAGACTTCACCTTCTCTATCTCCTTCTTCTGCTTCTTCTGATTCACCCTCCTGACTTCACCTTCTCCTTCTCCTTCTTCTACTTCTTCTGCTTCACCCTCCAGACTTCACCTTCTCCTTCTCCTTCTTCTACTTCTTCTGATTCACCCTCCAGACTTCACCTTCTCCTTCTCCTTCTTCTGCTTCTTCTGATTCACCCTCCAGACTTCACCTTCTCATTCTCCTTCTTCTGCTTCTTCTGCTGCGCCCTCCAGACTTCACCTTCTCCTTCTCCTTCTTCTGCTTCTTCTGCTTCACACTCCAGACTTCACCTTCTCCTTCTCCTTCTTCTGCTTCTTCTGCTGCGCCCTCCAGGCTTCACCTTCTTTTCTCCTTCTTCTGCTTCTTCTGCTTCACCGTCCTGACTTCACCTTCTCCTTCTCCTTCTTCTACTTCTTCTGCTACACCCCCCTGACTTCACCTGCTCCTTCTCCTTCTTCTGCTTCTTCTGATTCTCCCTCCTAACTTCACCTTCTCCTTCTCCTTCTTCTGCTTCTTCTGATTCACCCTCCTGACTTCACCTTCTCCTTTTCCTTCTTCTCCTTCTTCTGATTCACCCTCCAGACTTCACCTTCTCCTTCTCCTTCTTCTGCTTCTTCTGATTCACCCTCCAGACTTCACCTTCTCCTTTTCCTTCTTCTCCTTCTTCTGATTCACCCTCCAGACTTCACCTTCTCCTTCTCCTTCTTCTACTTCTTCTGATTCACCCTCCAGACTTCATCTTCTCCTTCTCCTTCTTCTGCTTCTTCTGATTCACCCTCCAGACTTCACCTTCTCCTTCTCCTTCTTCTGCTTCTTCTGATTCACCCTCCAGACTTCACCTTCTCCTTCTCCTTCTTCTACTTCTTCTGATTCACCCTCCAGACTTCACCTTCTCCTTCTCCTTCTTCTACTTCTTCTGATTCACCCTCCAGTCTTCACCTTCTCCTTCTCCTTCTTCTGTTTCTTCTGCTTCACCCTCCAGACTTCACCTTCTCCTTCTCTTTCTTCTGCTTCTTCTGCTTCACCCTCCAGACTTCACCTTCTCCTTCTCCTTCTTCTGATTCTTCTGATTCACCCTCCAGACTTCACCTTCTCTATCTCCTTCTTCTGCTTCTTCTGATTCACCCTCCTGACTTCACCTTCTCCTTCTCCTTTTTCTACTTCTTCTGATTCACCCTCCTGACTTCACCTTCTCCTTCTCCTTCTTCTGCTTCTTCTGCTTCACCCTCCAGACTTCACCTTCTCCTTCTCCTTCTTCTACTTCTTCTGATTCACCCTCCAGACTTCACCTTCTCCTTCTCCTTATTCTGCTTCTTCTGATTCACCCTCCAGACTTCACCTTCTCCTTCTCCTTCTTCTGCTTCTTCTGATTCACCCTCCAGACTTCACCTTCTCCTTCTCCTTCTTCTGCTTCTTCTGATTCACCCTCCAGAGATCACCTTCTCCTTCTCCTTCTTCTGCTTCTTCTGATTCACCCTCCAGACTTCACCTTCTCCTTCTCCTTCTTCTACTTCTTCTGATTCACCCTCCAGACTTCACCTTCTCCTTCTCCTTCTTCTGCTTCTTCTGATTCACCCTCCAGACTTCACCTTCTCCTTCTCCTTATTCTGCTTCTTCTGAATCACCCTCCAGACTTCACCTTCTCCTTCTCCTTCTTCTGCTTCTTCTGATTCACCCTCCAGACTTCACCTTCACCTTCTCCTTCTTCTACTTCTTCTGATTCACCCTCCAGACTTCACCTTCTCCATCTCCTTCTTCTGCTTCTTCTGATTCACCCTCCAGACTTCACCTTCTCCTTCTCCTTCGTCTACTTCTTCTGATTCACCCTCCAGACTTCACCTTCTCCTTCTCCTTCTTCTGCTTCTTCTGATTCACCCTCCAGACTTCACCTTCTCCTTCTCCTTCTTCTACTTCTTCTGATTCACCCTCCAGACTTCACCTTCTCCTTCTCTTTCTTCTGCTTCTTCTGATTCACCCTCCAGACTTCACCTTCTCCTTCTCCTTCTTCTGATTCTTCTGATTCACCCTCCAGACTTCACCTTCTCCTTCTCCTTCTTCTGCTTCTTCTGATTCACCCTCCTGACTTCACCTTCTCCTTCTCCTTCTTCTACATCTTCTGATTCACCCTCCTGACTTCACCTTCTCCTTCTCCTTCTTCTACTTCTTCTGCTTCACCCTCCAGACTTCACCTTCTCCTTCTCCTTCTTCTACTTCTTCTGATTCACCCTCCAGACTTCACCTTCTCCTTCTCCTTCTTCTACTTCTTCTGATTCACCCTCCGGACTTCACCTTCTCCTTCTCCTTCTTCTACTTCTTCTGATTCACCCTCCAGACTTCACCTTCTCCTTCTCCTTCTTCTGCTTCTTCTGATTCACCCTCCAGACATCACCTTCTCCTTCTCCTTATTCTGCTTCTTCTGAATCACCCTCCAGACTTCACCTTCTCCTTCTCCTTCTTCTGCTTCTTCTGATTCACCCTCCAGACTTCACCTTCTCCTTCTCCTTCTTCTGCTTCTTCTGATTCACCCTCCAGACTTCACCTTCTCCTTCTCCTTCTTCTACTTCCTCTGATTCACCCTCCAGACTTCACCTTCTCCATCTCCTTCTTCTGCTTCTTCTAATTCACCCTCCAGACTTCACCTTCTCCTTCTCCTTCGTCTACTTCTTCTGATACACCCTCCAGACTACACCTTCTCCTTCTCCTTCTTCTACTTCTTCTGATTCACCCTCCAGACTTCACCTTCTCCTTCTCCTTCTTCTGTTTCTTCTGATTCACCCTCCAGACTTCACCTTCTCCTTCTCCTTCTTCTACTACTTCTGATTCACCCTCCAGACTTCATCTTCTCCTTCTCCTTCTTCTGCTTCTTCTGATTCACCCTCCAGACTTCACCTTCTCCTTCTCCTTCTTCTGCTTCTTCTGATTCACCCTCCAGACTTCACCTTCTCCTTCTCCTTCTTCTACTTCTTCTGATTCACCCTCCAGACTTCACCTTCTCCTTCTCCTTCTTCTACTTCTTCTGATTCACCCTCCAGTCTTCACCTTCTCCTTCTCCTTCTTCTGTTTCTTCTGCTTCACCCTCCAGACTTCACCTTCTCCTTCTCCTTCTTCTGCTTCTTCTGATTCACCCTCCTGACTTCACCTTCTCCTTCTCCGTCTTCTACTTCTTCTGATTCACCCTCCTGACTTCAGCTTCTCCTTCTCCTTCTTCTACTTCTTCTGCTTCACCCTCCAGACTTCACCTTCTCCTTCTCCTTCTTCTACTTCTTCTGATTCACCCTCCAGACTTCACCTTCTCCTTCTCCTTCTTCTGCTTCTTCTGATTCACCCTCCAGACTTCACCTTCTCCTTCTCCTTATTCTGCTTCTTCTGATTCACCCTCCAGACTTCACCTTCTCCTTCTCCTTATTCTGCTTCTTCTGATTCACCCTCCAGACTTCACCTTCTCCTTCTCCTTCCTTTGCTTCTTCTGATTCACCCTCCAGACTTCACCTTCTCCTTCTCCTTCTTCTGATTCTTCTGATTCACCCTCCAGACTTCACCTTCTCCTTCTCCATCTTCTGCTTCTTCTGATTCACCCTCCTGACTTCACCTTCTCCTTCTTCTACTTCTTCTGATTCACCCTCCTGACTTCACCTTCTCCTTCTCCATCTTCTACTTCTTCTGCTTCACCCTCCAGACTTCAACTTCTCCTTCTCCTTCTTCTACTTCTTCTGATTCACCCTCCAGACTTCACCTTCTCCTTCTCCTTCTTCTGCTTCTTCTGATTCACCCTCCAGACTTCACCTTCTCCTTCTCCTTCTTCTGCTTCTTCTGATTCACCCTCCAGACTTCACCTTCTCCTTCTCCTTCTTCTACTTCTTCTGATTCACCCTCCAGACTTCACCTTCTCCTTCTCCTTCTTCTGCTTCTTCTGATTCACCCTCCAGACTTCACCTTCTCCTTCTCCTTCGTATACTTCTTCTGATTCACCCTCCAGACTACACCTTCTCCTTCTCCTTCTTCTACTTCTTCTGATTCACCCTCCAGACTTCACCTTCTCCTTCTCCTTCTTCTGTTTCTTCTGATTCAAACTCCAGACTTCATCTTCTCCTTCTCCTTCTTCTACTTCTTCTGATTCACCCTCCAGACTTCACCTTCTCCTTCTCCTTCTTCTACTTCTTCTGATTCACCCTCCAGACTTCATCTTCTCCCTCTCCTTCTTCTGCTTCTTCTGATTCACCCTCCAGACTTCACCTTCTCCTTCTCCTTCTTCTGCTTCTTCTGATTCACCCTCCAGACTTCAACTTCTCCTTCTCCTTCTTCTACTTCTTCTGATTCACCCTCCAGACGTCACCTTCTCCTTCTCCTTCTTCTACTTCTTCCGATTCACCCTCCAGACTTCATCTTCTCCTTCTCCTTCTTCTGCTTCTTCTGATTCACCCTCCAGACTTCACCTTCTCCTTCTCCTTCTTCTGCTTCTTCTGATTCACCCTCCAGACTTCACCTTCTCCTTCTCCTTCTTCTACTTCTTCTGATTCACCCTCCAGACTTCACCTTCTCCTTCTCCTTCTTCTACTTCTTCTGATTCACCCTCCAGTCTTCACCTTCTCCTTCTCCTTCTTCTGTTTCTTCTGCTTCACCCTCCAGACTTCACCTTCTCCTTCTCTTTCTTCTGCTTCTTCTGATTCACCCTCCAGACTTCACCTTCTCCTTCTCCTTCTTCTGATTCTTCTGATACACCCTCCAGACTTCACCTTCTCCTTCTCCTTCTTCTGCTTCTTCTGATTCACCCTCCTGACTTCACCTTCTCCTTCTCCTTCTTCTACTTCTTCTGATTCACCCTCCTGACTTCACCTTCTCCTTCTCCTTCTTCTACTTCTTCTGCTTCACCCTCCAGACTTCACCTTCTCCTTCTCCTTCTTCTACTTCTTCTGATTCACCCTCCAGACTTCACCTTCTCCTTCTCCTTATTCTGCTTCTTCTGATTCACCCTCCAGACTTCACCTTCTCCTTCTCCTTATTCTGCTTCTTCTGATTCACCCTCCAGACTTCACCTTCTCCTTCTCCTTATTCTGCTTCTTCTGATTCACCCTCCAGACTTCACCTTCTCCTTCTCCTTCCTCTGCTTCTTCTGATTCACCCTCCAGACTTCACCTCTCCTTCTCCTTCTTCTGATTCTTCTGATTCACCCTCCAGACTTCACCTTCTCCTTCTCCATCTTCTGCTTCTTCGGATTCACCCTCCTGACTTCACCTTCTCCTTCTCCTTCTTCTACTTCTTCTAATTCACCCTCCTGACTTCACCTTCTCCTTCTCCATCTTCTACTTCTTCTGCTTCACCCTCCAGACTTCAACTTCTCCTTCTCCTTCTTCTACTTCTTCTGATTCACCCTCCAGACTTCACCTTCTCCTTCTCCTTCGTCTACTTCTTCTGATTCACCCTCCAGACTACACCTTCTCCTTCTCCTTCTTCTACTTCTTCTGATTCACCCTCCAGACTTCACCTTCTCCTTCTGCTTCTTCTGTTTCTTCTGATTCACCCTCCAGACTTCATCTTCTCCTTCTCCTTCTTCTACTTCTTCTGATTCACCCTCCAGACTTCACCTTCTCCTTCTCCTTCTTCTACTTCTTCTGATTCAACCTCCAGACTTCATCTTCTCCTTCTCCTTCTTCTGCTTCTTCTGATTCACCCTCCAGACTTCACCTTCTCCTTCTCCTTCTTCTGCTTCTTCTGATTCATCCTCCAGACTTCAACTTCTCCTTCTCCTTCTTCTACTTCTTCTGATTCACCCTCCAGACTTCAACTTCTCCTTCTCCTTCTTCTACTTCTACCGATTCACCCTCCAGACTTCATCTTCTCCTTCTCCTTCTTCTGCTTCTTCTGATTCACCTCCAGACTTCACCTTCTCCTTCTCCTTCTTCTGCTTCTTCTGATTCACCCTCCAGATATCACCTTCTCCTTCTCCTTCTTCTACTTCTTCTGATTCACCCTCCAGACTTCACCTTCTCCTTCTCCTTCTTCTACTTCTTCTGATTCACCCTCCAGCCTTCACTTTCTCCTTCTCCTTCTTCTGTTTCTTCTGCTTCACCCTCCAGACTTCACCTTCTCCTTCTCTTTCTTCTGCTTCTTCTGATTCACCCTCCAGACTTCACCTTCTCCTTCTCCTTCTTCTGATTCTTCTGATTCACCCTCCAGACTTCACCTTCTCCTTCTCCTTCTTCTGCTTCTTCTGATTCACCCTCCTGACTTCACCTTCTCCTTCTCCTTCTTCTACTTCTTCTGATTCACCCTCCTGACTTCACCTTCTCCTTCTCCTTCTTCTACTTCTTCTGCTTCACCCTCCAGACTTCACCTTCTCCTTCTCCTTCTTCTACTTCTTCTGATTCACCCTCCAGACTTCACCTTCTCCTTCTCCTTCTTCTGCTTCTTCTGATTCACCCTCCAGACTTCACCTTCTCCTTCTCCTTATTCTGCTTCTTCTGATTCACCCTCCAGACTTCACCTTCTCCTTCTCCTTATTCTGCTTCTTCTGATTCACCCTCCAGACTTCACCTTCTCCTTCTCCTTCCTCTGCTTCTTCTGATTCACCCTCCAGACTTCACCTTCTCCTTCTCCTTCTTCTGATTCTTCTGATTCACCCTCCAGACTTCACCTTCTCCTTCTCCATCTTCTGCTTCTTCTGATTCACCCTCCTGACTTCACCTTCTCCTTCTCCTTCTTCTACTTCTTCTGATTCACCCTCCTGACTTCACCTTCTCCTTCTCCATCTTCTACTTCTTCTGCTTCACCCTCCAGACTTCAACTTCTCCTTCTCCTTCTTCTACTTCTTCTGATTCACCCTCCAGACTTCACCTTCTCCTTCTCCTTCTTCTGCTTCTTCTGATTCACCCTCCAGACTTCACCTTCTCCTTCTCCTTCTTCTGCTTCTTCTGATTCACCCTCCAGACTTCACCTTCTCCTTCTCCTTCTTCTACTTCATCTGATTCACCCTCCAGACTTCACCTTCTCCTTCTCCTTCTTCTGCTTCTTCTGATTAACCCTCCAGACTTCACCCTCTCCTTCTCCTTCGTCTACTTCTTCTGATTCACCCTCCAGACTACTCCTTCTCCTTCTCCTTCTTCTACTTCTTCTGATTCACCCTCCAGACTTCACCTTCTCCTTCTCCTTCTTCTGTTTCTTCTGATTCACCCTCCAGACTTCATCTTCTCCTTCTCCTTCTTCTACTTCTTCTGATTCACCCTCCAGACTTCAACTTCTCCTTCTCCTTCTTCTACTTCTTCTGATTCACCCTCCAGACTTCATCTTCTCCTTCTCCTTCTTCTGCTTCTTCTGATTCACCCTCCAGACTTCACCTTCTCCTTCTCCTTCTTCTGCTTCTTCTGATTCACCCTCCAGACTTCAACTTCTCCTTCTTCTTCTACTTCTTCTGATTCACCCTCCAGACTTCACCTTCTCCTTCTCCTTCTTCTACTTCTTCTGATTCACCCTCCAGTCTTCACCTTCTCCTTCTCCTTCTTCTGTTTCTTCTGCTTCACCCTCCAGACTTCACCTTCTCCTTCTCTTTCTTCTGCTTCTTCTGATTCACCCTCCAGACTTCACCTTCTCCTTCTCCTTCTTCTGATTCTTCTGATTCACCCTCCTGACTTCACCTTCTCCTTCTCCTTCTTCTACTTCTTCTGATTCACCCTCCTGACTTCACCTTCTCCTTCTCCTTCTTCTACTTCTTCTGCTTCACCCTCCAGACTTCACCTTCTCCTTCTCCTTCTTCTACTTCTTCTGATTCACCCTCCAGACTTCACCTTCTCCTTCTCCTTCTTCTGCTCCTTCTGATTCACCCTCCAGACTTCACCTTCTCATTCTCCTTCTTCTGCTTCTTCTGCTGCGCCCTCCAGACTTCACCTTCTCCTTCTCCTTCTTCTGCTTCTTCTGCTTCACACTCCAGACTTCACCTTCTCCTTCTCCTTCTTCTGCTTCTTCTGCTGCGCCCTCCAGGCTTCACCTTCTCCTTCTCCTTCTTCTGCTTCTTCTGCTTCACCGTCCTGACTTCACCTTCTCCTTCTCCTTCTTCTACTTCTTCTGCTACACCCCCCTGACTTCACCTGCTCCTTCTCCTTCTTCTGCTTCTTCTGATTCACCCTCCTAACTTCACCTTCTCCTTCTCCTTCTTCTGCTTCTTCTGATTCACCCTCCTGACTTCACCTTCTCCTTCTCCTTCTTCTGCTTCTTTTGATTCACCCTCCAGACTTCACCTTCTCCTTCTCCTTCTTCTGCTTCTTCTGATTCACCCTCCAGACTTCACCTTCTCCTTCTCCTTCTTCTGCTTCTTCTGATTCACCCTCCAGACCTCACCTTTTCCTTCTCCTTCTTCTACTTCTTCTGATTCACCCTCCAGACTTCATCTTCTCCTTCTCCTTCTTCTGCTTCTTCTGATTCACCCTCCAGACTTCACCTTCTCCTTCTCCTTCTTCTGCTTCTTCTGATTCACCCTCCAGACTTCACCTTCTCCTTCTCCTTCTTCTACTTCTTCTGATTCACTCTCAAGACTTCACCTTCTCCTTCTCCTTCTTCTACTTCTTCTGATTCACCCTCCAGTCTTCACCTTCTCCTTCTCCTTCTTCTGTTTCTTCTGCTTCACCCTCCAGAGTTCACCTTCTCCTTCTCTTTCTTCTGCTTCTTCTGCTTCACCCTCCAGACTTCACCTTCTCCTTCTCCTTCTTCTGATTCTTCTGATTCACCCTCCAGACTTCACCTTCTCTATCTCCTTCTTCTGCTTCTTCTGATTCACCCTCCTGACTTCACCTTCTCCTTCTCCTTCTTCTAATTCTTCTGATTCACCCTCCTGACTTCACCTTCTCCTTCTCCTTCTTCTACTTCTTCTGCTTCACCCTCCAGACTTCACCTTCTCCTTCTCCTTCTTCTACTTCTTCTGATTCACCCTCCAGACTTCACCTTCTCCTTCTCCTTCTTCTACTTCTTCTGATTCACCCTCCAGACTTCACCTTCTCCTTCTCCTTCTTCTACTTCTTCTGATTCACCCTCCAGACTTCACCTTCTCCTTCTTCTGCTTCTTCTGATTCACCCTCCTGACTTCACCTTCTCCTTCTCCTTCTTCTACATCTTCTGATTCACCCTCCTGACTTCACCTTCTCCTTCTCCTTCTTCTACTTCTTCTGCTTCACCCTCCAGACTTCAACTTCTCCTTCTCCTTCTTCTACTTCTTCTGATTCACCCTCCAGACTTCACCTTCTCCTTCTCCTTCTTCTGCTTCTTCTGATTCACCCTCCAGACTTCACCTTCTCCTTCTCCTTCTTCTGCTTCTTCTGATTCACCCTCCAGACTTCACCTTCTCCTTCTCCTTCTTCTACTTCATCTGATTCACCCTCCAGACTTCACCTTCTCCTTCTCCTTCTTCTGCTTCTTCTGATTCACCCTCCAGACTTCACTTTCTCCTTCTCCTTCGTCTACTTCTTCTGATTCACCCTCCAGACTTCACCTTCTCCTTCTCCTTCTTCTACTTCATCTGATTCACCCTCCAGACTTCACCTTCTCCTTCTCCTTCTTCTGCTTCTTCTGATTCACCCTCCAGACTTCACCTTCTCCTTCTCCTTCGTCTACTTCTTCTGATTCACCCTCCAGACTTCACCTTCTCCTTCTCCTTCTTCTACTTCTTCTGATTCACCCTCCAGACTACACCTTCTCCTTCTCCTTCTTCTACTTCTTCTGATTCACCCTCCAGACTTCACCTTCTCCTTCTCCTTCTTCTGTTTCTTCTGATTCACCCTCCAGACTTCACCTTCTCCTTCTCCTTCTTCTACTACTTCTGATTCACCCTCCAGACTTCACCTTCTCCTTCTCCTTCTTCTACTTCTTCTGATTCACCCTCCAGACTTCATCTTCTCCTTCTCCTTCTTCTGCTTCTTCTGATTCACCCTCCAGACTTCACCTTCTCCTTCTCCTTCTTCTGCTTCTTCTGATTCACCCTCCAGACTTCACCTTCTCCTTCTCCTTCCTCTACTTCTTCTGATTCACCCTCCAGACTTCACCTTCTCCTTCTCCTTCTTCTACTTCTTCTGATTCACCCTCCAGTCTTCACCTTCTCCTTCTCCTTCTTCTGTTTCTTCTGCTTCACCCTCCAGACTTCACCTTCTCCTTCTCTTTCTTCTGCTTCTTCTGATTCACCCTCCAGACTTCACCTTCTCCTTCTCCTTCTTCTGATTCTTCTGATTCACCCTCCAGACTTCACCTTCTCCTTCTCCTTCTTCTGCTTCTTCTGATTCACCCTCCTGACTTCACCTTCTCCTTCTCCTTCTTCTACTTCTTCTGATTCACACTCCTGACTTCACCTTCTCCTTCTCCTTCTTCTACTTCTTCTGCTTCACCCTCCAGACTTCACCTTCTCCTTCTCCTTCTTCTACTTCTTCTGATTCACCCTCCAGACTTCACCTTCTCCTTCTCCTTCTTCTGCTTCTTCTGATTCACCCTCCAGACTTCACCTTCTCCTTCTCCTTATTCTGCTTCTTCTGATTCACCCTCCAGACTTCACCTTCTCCTTCTCCTTATTCTGCTTCTTCTGATTCACCCTCCAGACTTCACCTTCTCCTTCTCCTTCCTTTGCTTCTTCTGGTTCACCCTCCAGACTTCACCTTCTCCTTCTCCTTCTTCTGATTCTTCTGATTCACCCTCCAGACTTCACCTTCTCCTTCTCCATCTTCTGCTTCTTCTGATTCACCCTCCTGACTTCACCTTCTCCTTCTCCTTCTTCTACTTCTTCTGATTCACCCTCCTGACTTCACCTTCTCCTTCTCCATCTTCTACTTCTTCTGCTTCACCCTCCAGACTTCAACTTCTCCTTCTCCTTCTTCTACTTCTTCTGATTCACCCTCCAGACTTCACCTACTCCTTCTCCTTCTTCTGCTTCTTCTGATTCACCCTCCAGACTTCACCTTCTCCTTCTCCTTCTTCTACTTCTTCTGATTCACCCTCCAGACTTCACCTTCTCCTTCTCCTTCTTCTGCTCCTTCTGATTCACCCTCCAGACTTCACCTTCTCATTCTCCTTCTTCTGCTTCTTCTGCTGCGCCCTCCAGACTTCACCTTCTCCTTCTCCTTCTTCTGCTTCTTCTGCTTCACACTCCAGACTTCACCTTCTCCTTCTCCTTCTTCTGCTTCTTCTGCTGCGCCCTCCAGGCTTCACCTTCTCCTTCTCCTTCTTCTGCTTCTTCTGCTTCACCGTCCTGACTTCACCTTCTCCTTCTCCTTCTTCTACTTCTTCTGCTACACCCCCCTGACTTCACCTGCTCCTTCTCCTTCTTCTGCTTCTTCTGATTCACCCTCCTAACTTCACCTTCTCCTTCTCCTTCTTCTGCTTCTTCTGATTCACCCTCCTGACTTCACCTTCTCCTTCTCCTTCTTCTGCTTCTTTTGATTCACCCTCCAGACTTCACCTTCTCCTTCTCCTTCTTCTGCTTCTTCTGATTCACCCTCCAGACTTCACCTTCTCCTTCTCCTTCTTCTGCTTCTTCTGATTCACCCTCCAGACCTCACCTTTTCCTTCTCCTTCTTCTACTTCTTCTGATTCACCCTCCAGACTTCATCTTCTCCTTCTCCTTCTTCTGCTTCTTCTGATTCACCCTCCAGACTTCACCTTCTCCTTCTCCTTCTTCTGCTTCTTCTGATTCACCCTCCAGACTTCACCTTCTCCTTCTCCTTCTTCTACTTCTTCTGATTCACTCTCAAGACTTCACCTTCTCCTTCTCCTTCTTCTACTTCTTCTGATTCACCCTCCAGTCTTCACCTTCTCCTTCTCCTTCTTCTGTTTCTTCTGCTTCACCCTCCAGAGTTCACCTTCTCCTTCTCTTTCTTCTGCTTCTTCTGCTTCACCCTCCAGACTTCACCTTCTCCTTCTCCTTCTTCTGATTCTTCTGATTCACCCTCCAGACTTCACCTTCTCTATCTCCTTCTTCTGCTTCTTCTGATTCACCCTCCTGACTTCACCTTCTCCTTCTCCTTCTTCTAATTCTTCTGATTCACCCTCCTGACTTCACCTTCTCCTTCTCCTTCTTCTACTTCTTCTGCTTCACCCTCCAGACTTCACCTTCTCCTTCTCCTTCTTCTACTTCTTCTGATTCACCCTCCAGACTTCACCTTCTCCTTCTCCTTCTTCTACTTCTTCTGATTCACCCTCCAGACTTCACCTTCTCCTTCTCCTTCTTCTACTTCTTCTGATTCACCCTCCAGACTTCACCTTCTCCTTCTCCTTCTTCTGCTTCTTCTGATTCACCCTCCTGACTTCACCTTCTCCTTCTCCTTCTTCTACATCTTCTGATTCACCCTCCTGACTTCACCTTCTCCTTCTCCTTCTTCTACTTCTTCTGCTTCACCCTCCAGACTTCAACTTCTCCTTCTCCTTCTTCTACTTCTTCTGATTCACCCTCCAGACTTCACCTTCTCCTTCTCCTTCTTCTGCTTCTTCTGATTCACCCTCCAGACTTCACCTTCTCCTTCTCCTTCTTCTGCTTCTTCTGATTCACCCTCCAGACTTCACCTTCTCCTTCTCCTTCTTCTACTTCATCTGATTCACCCTCCAGACTTCACCTTCTCCTTCTCCTTCTTCTGCTTCTTCTGATTCACCCTCCAGACTTCACTTTCTCCTTCTCCTTCGTCTACTTCTTCTGATTCACCCTCCAGACTTCACCTTCTCCTTCTCCTTCTTCTACTTCATCTGATTCACCCTCCAGACTTCACCTTCTCCTTCTCCTTCTTCTGCTTCTTCTGATTCACCCTCCAGACTTCACCTTCTCCTTCTCCTTCGTCTACTTCTTCTGATTCACCCTCCAGACTTCACCTTCTCCTTCTCCTTCTTCTACTTCTTCTGATTCACCCTCCAGACTACACCTTCTCCTTCTCCTTCTTCTACTTCTTCTGATTCACCCTCCAGACTTCACCTTCTCCTTCTCCTTCTTCTGTTTCTTCTGATTCACCCTCCAGACTTCACCTTCTCCTTCTCCTTCTTCTACTACTTCTGATTCACCCTCCAGACTTCACCTTCTCCTTCTCCTTCTTCTACTTCTTCTGATTCACCCTCCAGACTTCATCTTCTCCTTCTCCTTCTTCTGCTTCTTCTGATTCACCCTCCAGACTTCACCTTCTCCTTCTCCTTCTTCTGCTTCTTCTGATTCACCCTCCAGACTTCACCTTCTCCTTCTCCTTCCTCTACTTCTTCTGATTCACCCTCCAGACTTCACCTTCTCCTTCTCCTTCTTCTACTTCTTCTGATTCACCCTCCAGTCTTCACCTTCTCCTTCTCCTTCTTCTGTTTCTTCTGCTTCACCCTCCAGACTTCACCTTCTCCTTCTCTTTCTTCTGCTTCTTCTGATTCACCCTCCAGACTTCACCTTCTCCTTCTCCTTCTTCTGATTCTTCTGATTCACCCTCCAGACTTCACCTTCTCCTTCTCCTTCTTCTGCTTCTTCTGATTCACCCTCCTGACTTCACCTTCTCCTTCTCCTTCTTCTACTTCTTCTGATTCACACTCCTGACTTCACCTTCTCCTTCTCCTTCTTCTACTTCTTCTGCTTCACCCTCCAGACTTCACCTTCTCCTTCTCCTTCTTCTACTTCTTCTGATTCACCCTCCAGACTTCACCTTCTCCTTCTCCTTCTTCTGCTTCTTCTGATTCACCCTCCAGACTTCACCTTCTCCTTCTCCTTATTCTGCTTCTTCTGATTCACCCTCCAGACTTCACCTTCTCCTTCTCCTTATTCTGCTTCTTCTGATTCACCCTCCAGACTTCACCTTCTCCTTCTCCTTCCTTTGCTTCTTCTGGTTCACCCTCCAGACTTCACCTTCTCCTTCTCCTTCTTCTGATTCTTCTGATTCACCCTCCAGACTTCACCTTCTCCTTCTCCATCTTCTGCTTCTTCTGATTCACCCTCCTGACTTCACCTTCTCCTTCTCCTTCTTCTACTTCTTCTGATTCACCCTCCTGACTTCACCTTCTCCTTCTCCATCTTCTACTTCTTCTGCTTCACCCTCCAGACTTCAACTTCTCCTTCTCCTTCTTCTACTTCTTCTGATTCACCCTCCAGACTTCACCTACTCCTTCTCCTTCTTCTGCTTCTTCTGATTCACCCTCCAGACTTCACCTTCCCCTTCTCCTTCTTCTGCTTCTTCTGATTCACCCTCCAGACTTCACCTTCTCCTTCTCCTTCTTCTACTTCTTCTGATTCACCATCCAGACTACACCTTCTCCTTCTCCTTCTTCTACTTCTTCTGATTCACCCTCCAGACTTCACCTTCTCCTTCTCCTTCGTCTACTTCTTCTGATTCACCATCCAGACTACACCTTCTCCTTCTCCTTCTTCTACTTCTTCTGATTCACCCTCCAGACTTCACCTTCTCCTTCTCCTTCTTCTGTTTCTTCTGATTCACCCTCCAGACTTCATCTTCTCCTTCTCCTTCTTCTACTTCTTCTGATTCACACTCCAGACTTCACCTTCTCCTTCTTCTACTTCTTCTGATTCACCCTCCAGACTTCATCTTCTCCTTCTCCTTCTTCTGCTTCTTCTGATTCACCCTCCAGACTTCACCTTCTCCTTCTCCTTCTTCTGCTTCTTCTGATTCACCCTCCAGACTTCAACTTCTCCTTCTCCTTCTTCTACTTCTTCTGATTCACCCTCCAGACTTCACCTTCTCCTTCTCCTTCTTCTACTTCTTCCGATTCACCCTCCAGACTTCATCTTCTCCTTCTCCTTCTTCTGCTTCTTCTGATTCACCCTCCAGACTTCACCTTCTCCTTCTCCTTCTTCTGCTTCTTCTGATTCACCCTCCAGACTTCACCTTCTCCTTCTCCTTCTTCTACTTCTTCTGATTCACCCTCCAGACTTCACCTTCTCCTTCTCCTTCTTCTGATTCACCCTCCAGTCTTCACCTTCTCCTTCTCCTTCTTCTGTTTCTTCTGCTTCACCCTCCAGACTTCACCTTCTCCTTCTCTTTCTTCTGCTTCTTCTGATTCACCCTCCAGACTTCACCTTCTCCTTCTCCTTCTTCTGCTTCTTCTGATTCACCCTCCAGACTTCACCTTCTCCTTCTCCTTCTTCTGCTTCTTCTGATTCACCCTCCTGACTTCACCTTCTCCTTCTCCTTCTTCTACTTCTTCTGATTCACCCTCCTGACTTCACCTTCTCCTTCTCCTTCTTCTACTTCTTCTGCTTCACCCTCCAGACTTCACCTTCTCCTTCTCCTTCTTCTACTTCTTCTGATTCACCCTCCAGACTTCATCGTCTCCTTCTCCTTCTTCTACTTCTTCTGATTCACCCTCCAGACTTCACCTTCTCCTTCTTCTACTTCTTCTGATTCACCCTCCAGACTTCATCTTCTCCTTCTCCTTCTTCTGCTTCTTCTGATTCACCCTCCAGACTTCACCTTCTCCTTCTCCTTCTTCTACTTCTTCTGCTTCACCCTCCAGACTTCAACTTCTCCTTCTCCTTCTTCTACTTCTTCTGATTCACCCTCCAGACTTCACCTTCTACTTCTCCTTCGTCTACTTCTTCTGATTCACCCTCCAGACTACACCTTCTCCTTCTCCTTCTTCTACTTCTTCTGATTCACCCTCCAGACTTCATCTTCTCCTTCTCCTTCTTCTGCTTCTTCTGATTCACCCTCCAGACTTCACCTTCTCCTTCTCCTTCTTCTGCTTCTTCTGATTCACCCTCCAGACTTCACCTTCTCCTTCTCCTTCTTCTGCTTCTTCTGATTCACCCTCCAGACTTCACCTTCTCCTTCTCCTTCTTCTACTTCATCTGATTCACCCTCCAGACTTCACCTTCTCCTTCTCCTTCTTCTGCTTCTTCTGATTCACCCTCCAGACTTCACTTTCTCCTTCTCCTTCGTCTACTTCTTCTGATTCACCCTCCAGACTTCACCTTCTCCTTCTCCTTCTTCTACTTCATCTGATTCACCCTCCAGACTTCACCTTCTCCTTCTCCTTCTTCTGCTTCTTCTGATTCACCCTCCAGACTTCACCTTCTCCTTCTCCTTCGTCTACTTCTTCTGATTCACCCTCCAGACTTCACCTTCTCCTTCTCCTTCTTCTACTTCTTCTGATTCACCCTCCAGACTACACCTTCTCCTTCTCCTTCTTCTACTTCTTCTGATTCACCCTCCAGACTTCACCTTCTCCTTCTCCTTCTTCTGTTTCTTCTGATTCACCCTCCAGACTTCACCTTCTCCTTCTCCTTCTTCTACTACTTCTGATTCACCCTCCAGACTTCACCTTCTCCTTCTCCTTCTTCTACTTCTTCTGATTCACCCTCCAGACTTCATCTTCTCCTTCTCCTTCTTCTGCTTCTTCTGATTCACCCTCCAGACTTCACCTTCTCCTTCTCCTTCTTCTGCTTCTTCTGATTCACCCTCCAGACTTCACCTTCTCCTTCTCCTTCCTCTACTTCTTCTGATTCACCCTCCAGACTTCACCTTCTCCTTCTCCTTCTTCTACTTCTTCTGATTCACCCTCCAGTCTTCACCTTCTCCTTCTCCTTCTTCTGTTTCTTCTGCTTCACCCTCCAGACTTCACCTTCTCCTTCTCTTTCTTCTGCTTCTTCTGATTCACCCTCCAGACTTCACCTTCTCCTTCTCCTTCTTCTGATTCTTCTGATTCACCCTCCAGACTTCACCTTCTCCTTCTCCTTCTTCTGCTTCTTCTGATTCACCCTCCTGACTTCACCTTCTCCTTCTCCTTCTTCTACTTCTTCTGATTCACACTCCTGACTTCACCTTCTCCTTCTCCTTCTTCTACTTCTTCTGCTTCACCCTCCAGACTTCACCTTCTCCTTCTCCTTCTTCTACTTCTTCTGATTCACCCTCCAGACTTCACCTTCTCCTTCTCCTTCTTCTGCTTCTTCTGATTCACCCTCCAGACTTCACCTTCTCCTTCTCCTTATTCTGCTTCTTCTGATTCACCCTCCAGACTTCACCTTCTCCTTCTCCTTATTCTGCTTCTTCTGATTCACCCTCCAGACTTCACCTTCTCCTTCTCCTTCCTTTGCTTCTTCTGATTCACCCTCCAGACTTCACCTTCTCCTTCTCCTTCTTCTGATTCTTCTGATTCACCCTCCAGACTTCACCTTCTCCTTCTCCATCTTCTGCTTCTTCTGATTCACCCTCCTGACTTCACCTTCTCCTTCTCCTTCTTCTACTTCTTCTGATTCACCCTCCTGACTTCACCTTCTCCTTCTCCATCTTCTACTTCTTCTGCTTCACCCTCCAGACTTCAACTTCTCCTTCTCCTTCTTCTACTTCTTCTGATTCACCCTCCAGACTTCACCTACTCCTTCTCCTTCTTCTGCTTCTTCTGATTCACCCTCCAGACTTCACCTTCCCCTTCTCCTTCTTCTGCTTCTTCTGATTCACCCTCCAGACTTCACCTTCTCCTTCTCCTTCTTCTACTTCTTCTGATTCACCATCCAGACTACACCTTCTCCTTCTCCTTCTTCTACTTCTTCTGATTCACCCTCCAGACTTCACCTTCTCCTTCTCCTTCGTCTACTTCTTCTGATTCACCATCCAGACTACACCTTCTCCTTCTCCTTCTTCTACTTCTTCTGATTCACCCTCCAGACTTCACCTTCTCCTTCTCCTTCTTCTGTTTCTTCTGATTCACCCTCCAGACTTCATCTTCTCCTTCTCCTTCTTCTACTTCTTCTGATTCACCCTCCAGACTTCACCTTCTCCTTCTTCTACTTCTTCTGATTCACCCTCCAGACTTCATCTTCTCCTTCTCCTTCTTCTGCTTCTTCTGATTCACCCTCCAGACTTCACCTTCTCCTTCTCCTTCTTCTGCTTCTTCTGATTCACCCTCCAGACTTCAACTTCTCCTTCTCCTTCTTCTACTTCTTCTGATTCACCCTCCAGACTTCACCTTCTCCTTCTCCTTCTTCTACTTCTTCCGATTCACCCTCCAGACTTCATCTTCTCCTTCTCCTTCTTCTGCTTCTTCTGATTCACCCTCCAGACTTCACCTTCTCCTTCTCCTTCTTCTGCTTCTTCTGATTCACCCTCCAGACTTCACCTTCTCCTTCTCCTTCTTCTACTTCTTCTGATTCACCCTCCAGACTTCACCTTCTCCTTCTCCTTCTTCTGATTCACCCTCCAGTCTTCACCTTCTCCTTCTCCTTCTTCTGTTTCTTCTGCTTCACCCTCCAGACTTCACCTTCTCCTTCTCTTTCTTCTGCTTCTTCTGATTCAACCTCCAGACTTCACCTTCTCCTTCTCCTTCTTCTGCTTCTTCTGATTCACCCTCCAGACTTCACCTTCTCCTTCTCCTTCTTCTGCTTCTTCTGATTCACCCTCCTGACTTCACCTTCTCCTTCTCCTTCTTCTACTTCTTCTGATTCACCCTCCTGACTTCACCTTCTCCTTCTCCTTCTTCTACTTCTTCTGCTTCACCCTCCAGACTTCACCTTCTCCTTCTCCTTCTTCTACTTCTTCTGATTCACCCTCCAGACTTCATCGTCTCCTTCTCCTTCTTCTACTTCTTCTGATTCACCCTCCAGACTTCACCTTCTCCTTCTTCTACTTCTTCTGATTCACCCTCCAGACTTCATCTTCTCCTTCTCCTTCTTCTGCTTCTTCTGATTCACCCTCCAGACTTCACCTTCTCCTTCTCCTTCTTCTACTTCTTCTGCTTCACCCTCCAGACTTCAACTTCTCCTTCTCCTTCTTCTACTTCTTCTGATTCACCCTCCAGACTTCACCTTCTACTTCTCCTTCGTCTACTTCTTCTGATTCACCCTCCAGACTACACCTTCTCCTTCTCCTTCTTCTACTTCTTCTGATTCACCCTCCAGACTTCACCTTCTCCATCTCCTTCTTCTGTTTCTTCTGATTCACCCTCCAGACTTCATCTTCTCCTTCTCCTTCTTCTACTTCTTCTGATTCACCCTCCAGACTTCACCTTCTCCTTCTCCTTCTTCTACTTCTTCTGATTCACCCTCCAGACTTCATCTTCTCCTTCTCCTTCTTCTGCTTCTTCTGATTCACCCTCCAGACTTCACCTTCTCCTTCTCCTTCTTCTGCTTCGTCTGATTCACCCTCCAGACTTCAACTTCTCCTTCTCCTTCTTCTACTTCTTCTAATTCACCCTCCAGACTTCACCTTCTCCTTCACCTTCTTCTACTTCTTCCGATTCACCCTCCAGACTTCATCTTCTCCTTCTCCTTCTTCTGCTTCTTCTGATTCACCCTCCAGACTTCACCTTCTCCTTCTCCTTCTTCTGCTTCTTCTGATTCACCCTCCAGACTTCACCTTCTCCTTCTCCTTCTTCTACTTCTTCTGATTCACCCTCCAGACTTCACCTTCTCCTTCTCCTTCTTCTACTTCTGATTCACCCTCCAGTCTTCACCTTCTCCTTCTCCTTCTTCTGTTTCTTCTGCTTCACCCTCCAGACTTCACCTTCTCCTTCTCTTTCTTCTGCTTCTTCTGATTCACCCTCCAGACTTCACCTTCTCCTTCTCCTTCTTCTGATTCTTCTGATTCACCCTCCAGACTTCACCTTCTCCTTCTCCTTCTTCTGCTTCTTCTTATTCACCCTCCTGACTTCACCTTCTCCTTCTCCTTCTTCTACTTCTTCTGATTCACCCTCCTGACTTCACCTTCTCCTTCTCCTTCTTCTACTTCTTCTGCTTCACCCTCCAGACTTCACCTTCTCCTTCTCCTTCTTCTACTTCTTCTGATTCACCCTCCAGACTTCACCTTCTCCTTCTCCTTATTCTGCTTCTTCTGATTCACCCTCCAGACTTCACCTTCTCCTTCTCCTTATTCTGCTTCTTCTGATTCACCCTCCAGACTTCACCTTCTCCTTCTCCTTCCTCTGCTTCTTCTGATTCACCCTCCAGACTTCACCTTCTCCTTCTCCTTCTTCTGATTCTTCTGATTCACCCTCCAGACTTCACCTTCTCCTTCTCCATCTTCTGCTTCTTCGGATTCACCCTCCTGACTTCACCTTCTCCTTCTCCTTCTTCTACTTTTTCTGATTCACCCTCCAGACTTCACCTTCTCCTTCTCCTTCTTCTACTTCTTCCGATTCACCCTCCAGACTTCATCTTCTCCTTCTCCTTCTTCTGCTTCTTCTGATTCACCCTCCAGACTTCACCTTCTCCTTCTCCTTCTTCTGCTTCTTCTGATTCACCCTCCAGACTTCACCTTCTCCTTCTCCTTCTTCTACTTCTTCTGATTCACCCTCCAGACTTCACCTTCTCCTTCTCCTTCTTCTACTTCTTCTGATTCACCCTCCAGTCTTCACCTTCTCCTTCTCCTTCTTCTGTTTCTTCTGCTTCACCCTCCAGACTTCACCTTCTCCTTCTCTTTCTTCTGCTTCTTCTGATTCACCCTCCAGACTTCACCTTCTCCTTCTCCTTCTTCTGATTCTTCTGATTCACCCTCCAGACTTCACCTTCTCCTTCTCCTTATTCTGCTTCTTCTGATTCACCCTCCTGACTTCACCTTCTCCTTCTCCTTCTTCTACTTCTTCTGATTCACCCTCCTGACTTCACCTTCTCCTTCTCCTTCTTCTACTTCTTCTGCTTCACCCTCCAGACTTCACCTTCTCCTTCTCCTTCTTCTACTTCTTCTGATTCACCCTCCAGACTTCATCTTCTCCTTCTCCTTCTTCTACTTCTTCTGATTCACCCTCCAGACTTCACCTTCTCCTTCTTCTACTTCTTCTGATTCACCCTCCAGACTTCATCTTCTCCTTCTCCTTCTTCTGCTTCTTCTGATTCACCCTCCAGACTTCACCTTCTCCTTCTCCTTCTTCTACTTCTTCTGCTTCACCCTCCAGACTTCAACTTCTCCTTCTCCTTCTTCTACTTCTTCTGATTCACCCTCCAGACTTCACCTTCTCCTTCTCCTTCGTCTACTTCTTCTGATTCACCCTCCAGACTACACCTTCTCCTTCTCCTTCTTCTACTTCTTCTGATTCACCCTCCAGTCTTCACCTTCTCCTTCTCCTTCTTCTGTTTCTTCTGCTTCACCCTCCAGAGTTCACCTTCTCCTTCTCTTTCTTCTGCTTCTTCTGCTTCACCCTCCAGACTTCACCTTCTCCTTCTCCTTCTTCTGATTCTTCTGATTCACCCTCCAGACTTCACCTTCTCTATCTCCTTCTTCTGCTTCTTCTGATTCACCCTCCTGACTTCACCTTCTCCTTCTCCTTCTTCTAATTCTTCTGATTCACCCTCCTGACTTCACCTTCTCCTTCTCCTTCTTCTACTTCTTCTGCTTCACCCTCCAGACTTCACCTTCTCCTTCTCCTTCTTCTACTTCTTCTGATTCACCCTCCAGACTTCACCTTCTCCTTCTCCTTCTTCTACTTCTTCTGATTCACCCTCCAGACTTCACCTTCTCCTTCTCCTTCTTCTACTTCTTCTGATTCACCCTCCAGACTTCACCTTCTCCTTCTCCTTCTTCTGCTTCTTCTGATTCACCCTCCTGACTTCACCTTCTCATTCTCCTTCTTCTACATCTTCTGATTCACCCTCCTGACTTCACCTTCTCCTTCTCCTTCTTCTACTTCTTCTGCTTCACCCTCCAGACTTCAACTTCTCCTTCTCCTTCTTCTACTTCTTCTGATTCACCCTCCAGACTTCACCTTCTCCTTCTCCTTCTTCTGCTTCTTCTGATTCACCCTCCAGACTTCACCTTCTCCTTCTCCTTCTTCTGCTTCTTCTGATTCACCCTCCAGACTTCACCTTCTCCTTCTCCTTCTTCTACTTCATCTGATTCACCCTCCAGACTTCACCTTCTCCTTCTCCTTCTTCTGCTTCTTCTGATTCACCCTCCAGACTTCACTTTCTCCTTCTCCTTCGTCTACTTCTTCTGATTCACCCTCCAGACTTCACCTTCTCCTTCTCCTTCTTCTACTTCATCTGATTCACCCTCCAGACTTCACCTTCTCCTTCTCCTTCTTCTGCTTCTTCTGATTCACCCTCCAGACTTCACCTTCTCCTTCTCCTTCGTCTACTTCTTCTGATTCACCCTCCAGACTTCACCTTCTCCTTCTCCTTCTTCTACTTCTTCTGATTCACCCTCCAGACTACACCTTCTCCTTCTCCTTCTTCTACTTCTTCTGATTCACCCTCCAGACTTCACCTTCTCCTTCTCCTTCTTCTGTTTCTTCTGATTCACCCTCCAGACTTCACCTTCTCCTTCTCCTTCTTCTACTACTTCTGATTCACCCTCCAGACTTCACCTTCTCCTTCTCCTTCTTCTACTTCTTCTGATTCACCCTCCAGACTTCATCTTCTCCTTCTCCTTCTTCTGCTTCTTCTGATTCACCCTCCAGACTTCACCTTCTCCTTCTCCTTCTTCTGCTTCTTCTGATTCACCCTCCAGACTTCACCTTCTCCTTCTCCTTCCTCTACTTCTTCTGATTCACCCTCCAGACTTCACCTTCTCCTTCTCCTTCTTCTACTTCTTCTGATTCACCCTCCAGTCTTCACCTTCTCCTTCTCCTTCTTCTGTTTCTTCTGCTTCACCCTCCAGACTTCACCTTCTCCTTCTCTTTCTTCTGCTTCTTCTGATTCACCCTCCAGACTTCACCTTCTCCTTCTCCTTCTTCTGATTCTTCTGATTCACCCTCCAGACTTCACCTTCTCCTTCTCCTTCTTCTGCTTCTTCTGATTCACCCTCCTGACTTCACCTTCTCCTTCTCCTTCTTCTACTTCTTCTGATTCACACTCCTGACTTCACCTTCTCCTTCTCCTTCTTCTACTTCTTCTGCTTCACCCTCCAGACTTCACCTTCTCCTTCTCCTTCTTCTACTTCTTCTGATTCACCCTCCAGACTTCACCTTCTCCTTCTCCTTCTTCTGCTTCTTCTGATTCACCCTCCAGACTTCACCTTCTTCTTCTCCTTATTCTGCTTCTTCTGATTCACCCTCCAGACTTCACCTTCTCCTTCTCCTTATTCTGCTTCTTCTGATTCACCCTCCAGACTTCACCTTCTCCTTCTCCTTCCTTTGCTTCTTCTGATTCACCCTCCAGACTTCACCTTCTCCTTCTCCTTCTTCTGATTCTTCTGATTCACCCTCCAGACTTCACCTTCTCCTTCTCCATCTTCTGCTTCTTCTGATTCACCCTCCTGACTTCACCTTCTCCTTCTCCTTCTTCTACTTCTTCTGATTCACCCTCCTGACTTCACCTTCTCCTTCTCCATCTTCTACTTCTTCTGCTTCACCCTCCAGACTTCAACTTCTCCTTCTCCTTCTTCTACTTCTTCTGATTCACCCTCCAGACTTCACCTACTCCTTCTCCTTCTTCTGCTTCTTCTGATTCACCCTCCAGACTTCACCTTCCCCTTCTCCTTCTTCTGCTTCTTCTGATTCACCCTCCAGACTTCACCTTCTCCTTCTCCTTCTTCTACTTCTTCTGATTCACCATCCAGACTACACCTTCTCCTTCTCCTTCTTCTACTTCTTCTGATTCACCCTCCAGACTTCACCTTCTCCTTCTCCTTCGTCTACTTCTTCTGATTCACCATCCAGACTACACCTTCTCCTTCTCCTTCTTCTACTTCTTCTGATTCACCCTCCAGACTTCACCTTCTCCTTCTCCTTCTTCTGTTTCTTCTGATTCACCCTCCAGACTTCATCTTCTCCTTCTCCTTCTTCTACTTCTTCTGATTCACCCTCCAGACTTCACCTTCTCCTTCTTCTACTTCTTCTGATTCACCCTCCAGACTTCATCTTCTCCTTCTCCTTCTTCTGCTTCTTCTGATTCACCCTCCAGACTTCACCTTCTCCTTCTCCTTCTTCTGCTTCTTCTGATTCACCCTCCAGACTTCAACTTCTCCTTCTCCTTCTTCTACTTCTTCTGATTCACCCTCCAGACTTCACCTTCTCCTTCTCCTTCTTCTACTTCTTCCGATTCACCCTCCAGACTTCATCTTCTCCTTCTCCTTCTTCTGCTTCTTCTGATTCACTCTCCAGACTTCACCTTCTCCTTCTCCTTCTTCTGCTTCTTCTGATTCACCCTCCAGACTTCACCTTCTCCTTCTCCTTCTTCTACTTCTTCTGATTCACCCTCCAGACTTCACCTTCTCCTTCTCCTTCTTCTGATTCACCCTCCAGTCTTCACCTTCTCCTTCTCCTTCTTCTGTTTCTTCTGCTTCACCCTCCAGATTTCACCTTCTCCTTCTCTTTCTTCTGCTTCTTCTGATTCACCCTCCAGACTTCACCTTCTCCTTCTCCTTCTTCTGCTTCTTCTGATTCACCCTCCAGACTTCACCTTCTCCTTCTCCTTCTTCTGCTTCTTCTGATTCACCCTCCTGACTTCACCTTCTCCTTCTCCTTCTTCTACTTCTTCTGATTCACCCTCCTGACTTCACCTTCTCCTTCTCCTTCTTCTACTTCTTCTGCTTCACCCTCCAGACTTCACCTTCTCCTTCTCCTTCTTCTACTTCTTCTGATTCACCCTCCAGACTTCATCTTCTCCTTCTCCTTCTTCTACTTCTTCTGATTCACCCTCCAGACTTCACCTTCTCCTTCTTCTACTTCTTCTGATTCACCCTCCAGACTTCATCTTCTCCTTCTCCTTCTTCTGCTTCTTCTGATTCACCCTCCAGACTTCACCTTCTCCTTCTCCTTCTTCTACTTCTTCTGCTTCACCCTCCAGACTTCAACTTCTCCTTCTCCTTCTTCTACTTCTTCTGATTCACCCTCCAGACTTCACCTTCTACTTCTCCTTCGTCTACTTCTTCTGATTCACCCTCCAGACTACACCTTCTCCTTCTCCTTCTTCTACTTCTTCTGATTCACCCTCCAGACTTCACCTTCTCCATCTCCTTCTTCTGTTTCTTCTGATTCACCCTCCAGACTTCATCTTCTCCTTCTCCTTCTTCTACTTCTTCTGATTCACCCTCCAGACTTCACCTTCTCCTTCTCCTTCTTCTACTTCTTCTGATTCACCCTCCAGACTTCATCTTCTCCTTCTCCTTCTTCTGCTTCTTCTGATTCACCCTCCAGACTTCACCTTCTCCTTCTCCTTCTTCTGCTTCGTCTGATTCACCCTCCAGACTTCAACTTCTCCTTCTCCTTCTTCTACTTCTTCTGATTCACCCTCCAGACTTCACCTTCTCCTTCACCTTCTTCTACTTCTTCCGATTCACCCTCCAGACTTCATCTTCTCCTTCTCCTTCTTCTGCTTCTTCTGATTCACCCTCCAGACTTCACCTTCTCCTTCTCCTTCTTCTGCTTCTTCTGATTCACCCTCCAGACTTCACCTTCTCCTTCTCCTTCTTCTACTTCTTCTGATTCACCCTCCAGACTTCACCTTCTCCTTCTCCTTCTTCTACTTCTGATTCACCCTCCAGTCTTCACCTTCTCCTTCTCCTTCTTCTGTTTCTTCTGCTTCACCCTCCAGACTTCACCTTCTCCTTCTCTTTCTTCTGCTTCTTCTGATTCACCCTCCAGACTTCACCTTCTCCTTCTCCTTCTTCTGATTCTTCTGATTCACCCTCCAGACTTCACCTTCTCCTTCTCCTTCTTCTGCTTCTTCTGATTCACCCTCCTGACTTCACCTTCTCCTTCTCCTTCTTCTACTTCTTCTGATTCACCCTCCTGACTTCACCTTCTCCTTCTCCTTCTTCTACTTCTTCTGCTTCACCCTCCAGACTTCACCTTCTCCTTCTCCTTCTTCTACTTCTTCTGATTCACCCTCCAGACTTCACCTTCTCCTTCTTCTGCTTCTTCTGATTCACCCTCCAGACTTCACCTTCTCCTTCTCCTTCGTCTACTTCTTCTGATTCACCCTCCAGACTACACCTTCTCCTTCTCCTTCTTCTACTTCTTCTGATTCACCCTCCAGACTTCACCTTCTCCTTCTCCTTCTTCTGTTTCTTCTGATTCACCCTCCAGACTTCATCTTCTCCTTCTCCTTCTTCTACTTCTTCTGATTCACCCTCCAGACTTCACCTTCTCCTTCTGCTTCTTCTACTTCTTCTGATTCACCCTCCAGACTTCATCTTCTCCTTCTCCTTCTTCTGCTTCTTCTGATTCACCCTCCAGACTTCACCTTCTCCTTCTCCTTCTTCTGCTTCTTCTGATTCACCCTCCAGACTTCAACTTCTCCTTCTCCTTCTTCTACTTCTTCTGATTCACCCTCCAGACTTCACCTTCTCCTTCTCCTTCTTCTACTTCTTCCGATTCACCCTCCAGACTTCATCTTCTCCTTCTCCTTCTTCTGCTTCTTCTGATTCACCCTCCAGACTTCACCTTCTCCTTCTCCTTCTTCTGCTTCTTCTGATTCACCCTCCAGACTTCACCTTCTCCTTCTCCTTCTTCTACTTCTTCTGATTCACCCTCCAGACTTCACCTTCTCCTTCTCCTTCTTCTACTTCTTCTGATTCACCCTCCAGTCTTCACCTTCTCCTTCTCCTTCTTCTGTTTCTTCTGCTTCACCCTCCAGACTTCACCTTCTCCTTCTCTTTCTTCTGCTTCTTCTGATTCACCCTCCAGACTTCACCTTCTCCTTCTCCTTCTTCTGATTCTTCTGATTCACCCTCCAGACTTCACCTTCTCCTTCTCCTTCTTCTGCTTCTTCTGATTCACCCTCCTGACTTCACCTTCTCCTTCTCCTTCTTCTACTTCTTCTGATTCACCCTCCTGACTTCACCTTCTCCTTCTCCTTCTTCTACTTCTTCTGCTTCACCCTCCAGACTTCACCTTCTCCTTCTCCTTCTTCTACTTCTTCTGATTCACCCTCCAGACTTCACCTTCTCCTTCTCCTTCTTCTGCTTCTTCTGATTCACCCTCCAGACTTCACCTTCTCCTTCTCCTTATTCTGCTTCTTCTGATTCACCCTCCAGACTTCACCTTCTCCTTCTCCTTCCTCTGCTTCTTCTGATTCACCCTCCAGACTTCACCTTCTCCTTCTCCTTCTTCTGATTCTTCTGATTCACCCTCCAGACTTCACCTTCTCCTTCTCCTTCTTCTGATTCTTCTGATTCACCCTCCAGACTTCACCTTCTCCTTCTCCATCTTCTGCTTCTTCTGATTCACCCTCCTGACTTCACCTTCTCCTTCTCTTTCTTCTGCTTCTTCTGCTTCACCCTCCAGACTTCACCTTCTCCTTCTCCTTCTTCTCATTCTTCTGATTCACCCTCCAGACTTCACCTTCTCCTTCTCCATCTTCTGCTTCTTCTGATTCACCCTCCAGACTTCACCTTCTCCTTCTCTTTCTTCTGCTTCTTCTGCTTCACCCTCCAGACGTCACCTTCTCCTTCTCCTTCTTCTGATTCTTCTGATTCACCCTCCAGACTTCACCTTCTCTATCTCCTTCTTCTGCTTCTTCTGATTCACCCTCCTGACTTCACCTTCTCCTTCTCCTTCTTCTACTTCTTCTGATTCACCCTCCAGACTTCACCTTCTCCTTCTCCTTCTTCTACTTCTGATTCACCCTCCAGTCTTCACCTTCTCCTTCTCCTTCTTCTGTTTCTTCTGCTTCACCCTCCAGACTTCACCTTCTCCTTCTCTTTCTTCTGCTTCTTCTGATTCACCCTCCAGACTTCACCTTCTCCTTCTCCTTCTTCTGATTCTTCTGATTCACCCTCCAGACTTCACCTTCTCCTTCTCCTTCTTCTGCTTCTTCTGATTCACCCTCCTGACTTCACCTTCTCCTTCTCCTTCTTCTACTTCTTCTGATTCACCCTCCTGACTTCACCTTCTCCTTCTCCTTCTTCTACTTCTTCTGCTTCACCCTCCAGACTTCACCTTCTCCTTCTCCTTCTTCTACTTCTTCTGATTCACCCTCCAGACTTCACCTTCTCCTTCTCCTTCTTCTGCTTCTTCTGATTCACCCTCCAGACTTCACCTTCTCCTTCTCCTTATTCTGCTTCTTCTGATTCACCCTCCAGACTTCACCTTCTCCTTCTCCTTATTCTGCTTCTTCTGATTCACCCTCCAGACTTCACCTTCTCCTTCTCCTTCCTCTGCTTCTTCTGATTCACCCTCCAGACTTCACCTTCTCCTTCTCCTTCTTCTGATTCTTCTGATTCACCCTCCAGACTTCACCTTCTCCTTCTCCATCTTCTGCTTCTTCTGATTCACCCTCCTGACTTCACCTTCTCCTTCTCCTTCTTCTACTTCTTCTGATTCACCCTCCTGACTTCACCTTCTCCTTCTCCATCTTCTACTTCTTCTGCTTCACCCTCCAGACTTCAACGTCTCCTTCTCCTTCTTCTACTTCTTCTGATTCACCCTCCAGACTTCACCTTCTCCTTCTCCTTCTTCTGCTTCTTCTGATTCACCCTCCAGACTTCACCTTCTCCTTCTCCTTCTTCTGCTTCTTCTGATTCACCCTCCAGACTTCACCTTCTCCTTCTCCTTCTTCTACTTCATCTGATTCACCCTCCAGACTTCACCTTCTCCTTCTCCTTCTTCTGCTTCTTCTGATTCACCCTCCAGACTTCACCTTCTCCTTCTCCTTCGTCTACTTCTTCTGATTCACCCTCCAGACTACTCCTTCTCCTTCTCCTTCTTCTACTTCTTCTGATTCACCCTCCAGACTTCACCTTCTCCTTCTCCTTCTTCTGTTTCTTCTAATTCACCCTCCAGACTTCATCTTCTCCTTCTCCTTCTTCTACTTCTTCTGATTTACCCTCCAGACTTCACCTTCTCCTTCTCCTTCTTCTACTTCTTCTGATTCACCCTCCAGACTTCATCTTCTCCTTCTCCTTCTTCTGCTTCTTCTGATTCACCCTCCAGACTTCACCTTCTCCTTCTCCTTCTTCTGCTTCTTCTGATTCACCCTCCAGACTTCAACTTCTCCTTCTCCTTCTTCTACTTCTTCTGATTCACGCTCCAGACTTCACCTTCTCCTTCTCCTTCTTCTACTTCTTCTGATTCACCCTCCAGACTTCATCTTCTCCTTCTCCTTCTTCTGCTTCTTCTGATTCACCCTCCAGACTTCACCTTCTCCTTCTCCTTCGTCTACTTCTTCTGATTCACCCTCCAGACTACTCCTTCTCCTTCTCCTTCTTCTACTTCTTCTGATTCACCCTCCAGACTTCACCTTCTCCTTCTCCTTCTTCTGTTTCTTCTAATTCACCCTCCAGACTTCATCTTCTCCTTCTCCTTCTTCTACTTCTTCTGATTCACCCTCCAGACTTCACCTTCTCCTTCTCCTTCTTCTACTTCTTCTGATTCACCCTCCAGACTTCATCTTCTCCTTCTCCTTCTTCTGCTTCTTCTGATTCACCCTCCAGACTTCACCTTCTCCTTCTCCTTCTTCTGCTTCTTCTGATTCACCCTCCAGACTTCAACTTCTCCTTCTCCTTCTTCTACTTCTTCTGATTCACCCTCCAGACTTCACCTTCTCCTTCTCCTTCTTCTACTTCTTCTGATTCACCCTCCAGACTTCATCTTCTCCTTCTCCTTCTTCTGCTTCTTCTGATTCACCCTCCAGACTTCACCTTCTCCTTCTCCTTCTTCTGCTTCTTCTGATTCACCCTCCAGACTTCACCTTCTCCTTCTCCTTCTTCGACTTCTTCTGATTCACCCTCCAGACTTCACCTTCTACTTCTCCTTCTTCTACTTCTTCTGATTCACCCTCCAGTCTTCACCTTCTCCTTCTCCTTCTTCTGTTTCTTCTGCTTCACTCTCCAGACTTCACCTTCTCCTTCTCTTTCTTCTGCTTCTTCTGCTTCACCCTCCAGACTTCACCTTCTCCTTCTCCTTCTTCTGATTCTTCTGATTCACTCTCCAGACTTCACCTTCTCTATCTCCTTCTTCTGCTTCTTCTGATTCACCCTCCTGACTTCACCTTCTCCTTCTCCTTCTTCTACTTCTTCTGATTCACCCTCCTGACTTCACCTTCTCCTTCTCCTTCTTCTACTTCTTCTGCTTCACCCTCCAGACTTCACCTTCTCCTTCTCCTTCTTCTACTTCTTCTGATTCACCCTCCAGACTTCACCTTCTCCTTCTCCTTCTTCTGCTTCTTCTGATTCACCCTCCAGAGATAACCTTCTCCTTCTCCTTATTCTGCTTCTTCTGATTCACCCTCCAGACTTCACCTTCTCCTTCTCCTTCTTCTGCTTCTTCTGATTCACCCTCCAGACTTCACCTTCTCCTTCTCCTTCTTCTGCTTCTTCTGATTCACCCTCCAGACTTCACCTTCTCCTTCTCCTTCTTCTACTTCTTCTGATTCACCCTCCAGACTTCACCTTCTTCTTCTCCTTCTTCTGCTTCTTCTGATTCACCCTCCTGACTTCACCTTCTCCTTCTCCTTCTTCTACATCTTCTGATTCACCCTCCTGACTTCACCTTCTCCTTCTCCTTCTTCTACTTCTTCTGCTTCACCCTCCAGACTTCAACTTCTCCTTCTCCTTCTTCTACTTCTTCTGATTCACCCTCCAGACTTCACCTTCTCCTTCTCCTTCTTCTGCATCTTCTGATTCACCCTCCAGACTTCACCTTCTCCTTCTCCTTCTTCTGCTTCTTCTGATTCACCCTCCAGACTTCACCTTCTCCTTCTCCTTCTTCTACTTCATCTGATTCACCCTCCAGACTTCACCTTCTCCTTCTCCTTCTTCTGCTTCTTCTGATTCACCCTCCAGACTTCACCTTCTCCTTCTCCTTCGTCTACTTCTTCTGATTCACCCTCCAGACTTCACCTTCTCCTTCTCCTTCTTCTACTTCCTCTGATTCACCCTCCAGACTTCACCTTCTCCATTTCCTTCTTCTGCTTCTTCTGATTCACCCTCCAGACTTCACCTTCTCCTTCTCCTTCGTCTACTTCTTCTGATTCACCCTCCAGACTACACCTTCTCCTTCTCCTTCTTCTACTTCTTCTGATTCACCCTCCAGACTTCACCTTCTCCTTCTCCTTCTTCTGTTTCTTCTGATTCACCCTCCAGACTTCACCATCTCCTTCTCCTTCTTCTACTACTTCTGATTCACCCTCCAGACTTCACCTTCTCCTTCTCCTTCTTCTACTTCTTCTGATTCACCCTCCTGACTTCACCTTCTCCTTCTCCTTCTTCTACTTCTTCTGATTCACCCTCCTGACTTCACCTTCTCCTTCTCCATCTTCTACTTCTTCTGCTTCACCCTCCAGACTTCAACTTCTTCTTCTCCTTCTTCTACTTCTTCTGATTCACCCTCCAGACTTCACCTTCTCCTTCTCCTTCTTCTGCTTCTTCTGATTCACCCTCCAGACTTCACCTTCTCCTTCTCCTTCTTCTGCTTCTTCTGATTCACCCTCCAGACTTCACCTTCTCCTTCTCCTTCTTCTACTTCTTCTGATTCACCCTCCAGACTTCACCTTCTCCTTCTCCTTCTTCTGCTTCTTCTGATTCACCCTCCAGACTTCACCTTCTCCTTCTCCTTCGTCTACTTCTTCTGATTCACCCTCCAGACTACACCTTCTCCTTCTCCTTCTTCTACTTCTTCTGATTCACCCTCCAGACTTCACCTTCTCCTTCTCCTTCTTCTGTTTCTTCTGATTCACCCTCCAGACTTCACCTTCTCCTTCTCCTTCTTCTACTTCTTCTGATTCACCCTCCTGACTTCACCTTCTCCTTCTCCTTCTTCTACTTCTTCTGATTCACCCTCCTGACTTCACCTTCTCCTTCTCCATCTTCTACTTCTTCTGCTTCACCCTCCAGACTTCAACTTCTCCTTCTCCTTCTTCTACTTCTTCTGATTCACCCTCCAGACTTCACCTTCTCCTTCTCCTTCTTCTGCTTCTTCTGATTCACCCTCCAGACTTCACCTTCTCCTTCTCCTTCTTCTGCTTCTTCTGATTCACCCTCCAGACTTCACCTTCTCCTTCTCCTTCTTCTACTTCTTCTGATTCACCCTCCAGACTTCACCTTCTCCTTCTCCTTCTTCTGCTTCTTCTGATTCACCCTCCAGACTTCACCTTCTCCTTCTCCTTCGTCTACTTCTTCTGATTCACCCTCCAGACTACACCTTCTCCTTCTCCTTCTTCTACTTCTTCTGATTCACCCTCCAGACTTCACCTTCTCCTTCTCCTTCTTCTGTTTCTTCTGATTCACCCTCCAGACTTCATCTTCTCCTTCTCCTTCTTCTACTTCTTCTGATTCACCCTCCAGACTTCACCTTCTCCTTCTGCTTCTTCTACTTCTTCTGATTCACCCTCCAGACTTCATCTTCTCCTTCTCCTTCTTCTGCTTCTTCTGATTCACCCTCCAGACTTCACCTTCTCCTTCTCCTTCTTCTGCTTCTTCTGATTCACCCTCCAGACTTCAACTTCTCCTTCTCCTTCTTCTGCTTCTTCTGATTCACCCTCCAGACTTCACCTTCTCCTTCTCCTTCTTCTACTTCATCTGATTCACCCTCCAGACTTCACCTTCTCCTTCTCCTTCTTCTGCTTCTTCTGATTCACCCTCCAGACTTCACCTTCTCCTTCTCCTTCGTCTACTTCTTCTGATTCACCCTCCAGACTTCACCTTCTCCTTCTCCTTCTTCTACTTCCTCTGATTCACCCTCCAGACTTCACCTTCTCCATTTCCTTCTTCTGCTTCTTCTGATTCACCCTCCAGACTTCACCTTCTCCTTCTCCTTCGTCTACTTCTTCTGATTCACCCTCCAGACTACACCTTCTCCTTCTCCTTCTTCTACTTCTTCTGATTCACCCTCCAGACTTCACCTTCTCCTTCTCCTTCTTCTGTTTCTTCTGATTCACCCTCCAGACTTCACCATCTCCTTCTCCTTCTTCTACTACTTCTGATTCACCCTCCAGACTTCACCTTCTCCTTCTCCTTCTTCTACTTCTTCTGATTCACCCTCCTGACTTCACCTTCTCCTTCTCCTTCTTCTACTTCTTCTGATTCACCCTCCTGACTTCACCTTCTCCTTCTCCATCTTCTACTTCTTCTGCTTCACCCTCCAGACTTCAACTTCTTCTTCTCCTTCTTCTACTTCTTCTGATTCACCCTCCAGACTTCACCTTCTCCTTCTCCTTCTTCTGCTTCTTCTGATTCACCCTCCAGACTTCACCTTCTCCTTCTCCTTCTTCTGCTTCTTCTGATTCACCCTCCAGACTTCACCTTCTCCTTCTCCTTCTTCTACTTCTTCTGATTCACCCTCCAGACTTCACCTTCTCCTTCTCCTTCTTCTGCTTTTTCTGATTCACCCTCCAGACTTCACCTTCTCCTTCTCCTTCGTCTACTTCTTCTGATTCACCCTCCAGACTACACCTTCTCCTTCTCCTTCTTCTACTTCTTCTGATTCACCCTCCAGACTTCACCTTCTCCTTCTCCTTCTTCTGTTTCTTCTGATTCACCCTCCAGACTTCACCTTCTCCTTCTCCTTCTTCTACTTCTTCTGATTCACCCTCCTGACTTCACCTTCTCCTTCTCCTTCTTCTACTTCTTCTGATTCACCCTCCTGACTTCACCTTCTCCTTCTCCATCTTCTACTTCTTCTGCTTCACCCTCCAGACTTCAACTTCTCCTTCTCCTTCTTCTACTTCTTCTGATTCACCCTCCAGACTTCACCTTCTCCTTCTCCTTCTTCTGCTTCTTCTGATTCACCCTCCAGACTTCACCTTCTCCTTCTCCTTCTTCTGCTTCTTCTGATTCACCCTCCAGACTTCACCTTCTCCTTCTCCTTCTTCTACTTCTTCTGATTCACCCTCCAGACTTCACCTTCTCCTTCTCCTTCTTCTGCTTCTTCTGATTCACCCTCCAGACTTCACCTTCTCCTTCTCCTTCGTCTACTTCTTCTGATTCACCCTCCAGACTACACCTTCTCCTTCTCCTTCTTCTACTTCTTCTGATTCACCCTCCAGACTTCACCTTCTCCTTCTCCTTCTTCTGTTTCTTCTGATTCACCCTCCAGACTTCATCTTCTCCTTCTCCTTCTTCTACTTCTTCTGATTCACCCTCCAGACTTCACCTTCTCCTTCTGCTTCTTCTACTTCTTCTGATTCACCCTCCAGACTTCATCTTCTCCTTCTCCTTCTTCTGCTTCTTCTGATTCACCCTCCAGACTTCACCTTCTCCTTCTCCTTCTTCTGCTTCTTCTGATTCACCCTCCAGACTTCAACTTCTCCTTCTCCTTCTTCTACTTCTTCTGATTCACCCTCCAGACTTCACCTTCTCCTTCTCCTTCTTCTACTTCTTCCGATTCACCCTCCAGACTTCATCTTCTCCTTCTCCTTCTTCTGCTTCTTCTGATTCACCCTCCAGACTTCACCTTCTCCTTCTCCTTCTTCTGCTTCTTCTGATTCACCCTCCAGACTTCACCTTCTCCTTCTCCTTCTTCTACTTCTTCTGATTCACCCTCCAGACTTCACCTTCTCCTTCTCCTTCTTCTACTTCTTCTGATTCACCCTCCAGTCTTCACCTTCTCCTTCTCCTTCTTCTGTTTCTTCTGCTTCACCCTCCAGACTTCACCTTCTCCTTCTCTTTCTTCTGCTTCTTCTGATTCACCCTCCAGACTTCACCTTCTCCTTCTTCTGATTCTTCTGATTCACCCTCCAGACTTCACCTTCTCCTTCTCCTTCTTCTGCTTCTTCTGATTCACCCTCCTGACTTCACCTTCTCCTTCTCCTTCTTCTACTTCTTCTGATTCACCCTCCTGACTTCACCTTCTCCTTCTCCTTCTTCTACTTCTTCTGCTTCACCCTCCAGACTTCACCTTCTCCTTCTCCTTCTTCTACTTCTTCTGATTCACCCTCCAGACTTCACCTTCTCCTTCTCCTTCTTCTGCTTCTTCTGATTCACCCTCCAGACTTCACCTTCTCCTTCTCCTTATTCTGCTTCTTCTGATTCACCCTCCAGACTTCACCTTCTCCTTCTCCTTCCTCTGCTTCTTCTGATTCACCCTCCAGACTTCACCTTCTCCTTCTCCTTCTTCTGATTCTTCTGATTCACCCTCCAGACTTCACCTTCTCCTTCTCCTTCTTCTGATTCTTCTGATTCACCCTCCAGACTTCACCTTCTCCTTCTCCATCTTCTGCTTCTTCTGATTCACCCTCCTGACTTCACCTTCTCCTTCTCTTTCTTCTGCTTCTTCTGCTTCACCCTCCAGACTTCACCTTCTCCTTCTCCTTCTTCTGATTCTTCTGATTCACCCTCCAGACTTCACCTTCTCCTTCTCCATCTTCTGCTTCTTCTGATTCACCCTCCAGACTTCACCTTCTCCTTCTATTTCTTCTGCTTCTTCTGCTTCACCCTCCAGACGTCACCTTCTCCTTCTCCTTCTTCTGATTCTTCTGATTCACCCTCCAGACTTCACCTTCTCTATCTCCTTCTTCTGCTTCTTCTGATTCACCCTCCTGACTTCACCTTCTCCTTCTCCTTCTTCTACTTCTTCTGATTCACCCTCCTGACTTCACCTTCTCCTTCTCCTTCTTCTACTTCTTCTGCTTCACCCTCCAGACTTCACCTTCTCCTTCTCCTTCTTCTACTTCTTCTGATTCACCCTCCAGACTTCACCTTCTCCTTCTCCTTCTTCTGCTTCTTCTGATTCACCCTCCAGAGATAACCTTCTCCTTCTCCTTATTCTGCTTCTTCTGATTCACCCTCCAGACTTCACCTTCTCCTTCTCCTTCTTCTGCTTCTTCTGATTCACCCTCCAGACTTCACCTTCTCCTTCTCCTTCTTCTGCTTCTTCTGATTCACCCTCCAGACTTCACCTTCTCCTTCTCCTTCTTCTACTTCTTCTGATTCACCCTCCAGACTTCACCTTCTCCTTCTCCTTCTTCTGCTTCTTCTGATTCACCCTCCTGACTTCACCTTTTCCTTCTCCTTCTTCTACATCTTCTGATTCACCCTCCTGACTTCACCTTCTCCTTCTCCTTCTTCTACTTCTTCTGCTTCACCCTCCAGACTTCAACTTCTCCTTCTCCTTCTTCTACTTCTTCTGATTCACCCTCCAGACTTCACCTTCTCCTTCTCCTTCTTCTGCTTCTTCTGATTCACCCTCCAGACTTCACCTTCTCCTTCTCTTTCTTCTGCTTCTTCTGATTCACCCTCCAGACTTCACCTTCTCCTTCTCCTTCTTCTGCTTCTTCTGATTCACCCTCCAGACTTCACCTTCTCCTTCTCCTTCCTCTGCTTCTTCTGATTCACCCTCCAGACTTCACCTTCTCCTTCTGCTTCTTCTGATTCTTCTGATTCACCCTCCAGACTTCACCTTCTCCTTCTCCATCTTCTGCTTCTTCTGATTCACCCTCCTGACTTCACCTTCTCCTTCTCCTTCTTCTACTTCTTCTGATTCACCCTCCTGACTTCACCTTCTCCTTCTCCATCTTCTACTTCTTCTGCTTCACCCTCCAGACTTCAACTTCTCCTTCTCCTTCTTCTACTTCTTCTGATTCACCCTCCAGACTTCACCTTCTCCTTCTCCTTCTTCTGCTTCTTCTGATTCACCCTCCAGACTTCACCTTCTCCTTCTCCTTCTTCTGCTTCTTCTGATTCACCCTCCAGACTTCACCTTCTCCTTCTCCTTCTTCTACTTCATCTGATTCACCCTCCAGACTTCACCTTCTCCTTCTCCTTCTTCTGCTTCTTCTGATTCACCCTCCAGACTTCACGTTCTCCTTCTCCTTCGTCTACTTCTTCTGATTCACCCTCCAGACTATTCCTTCTCCTTCTCCTTCTTCTACTTCTTCTGATTCACCCTCCAGACTTCACCTTCTCCTTCTCCTTCTTCTGTTTCTTCTGATTCACCCTCCAGACTTCATCTTCTCCTTCTCCTTCTTCTACTTCTTCTGATTCACCCTCCAGATTCACCTTCTCCTTCTCCTTCTTCTACTTCTTCTGATTCACCCTCCAGACTTCATCTTCTCCTTCTCCTTCTTCTACTTCTTCTGATTCACCCTCCAGACTTCACCTTCTCCTTCTCCTTCTTCTGCTTCTTCTGATTCACCCTCCAGACTTCAACTTCTCCTGCTCCTTCTTCTACTTCTTCTGATTCACCCTCCAGACTTCACCTTCTCCTTCTCCTTCTTCTACTTCTTCTGATTCACCCTCCAGACTTCATCTTCTCCTTCTCCTTCTTCTGCTTCTTCTGATTCACCCTCCAGACTTCACCTTCTCCTTCTCCTTCTTCTGCTTCTTCTGATTCACCCTCCAGACTTCACCTTCTCCTTCTCCTTCTTCTACTTCTTCTGATTCACCCTCCAGACTTCACCTTCTCCTTCTCCTTCTTCTACTTCTTCTGATTCACCCTCCAGTCTTCACCTTCTCCTTCTCCTTCTTCTGTTTCTTCTGCTTCACCCTCCAGACTTCACCTTCTCCTTCTCTTTCTTCTGCTTCTTCTGCTTCACCCTCCAGACTTCACCTTCTCCTTCTCCTTCTTCTGATTCTTCTGATTCACCCTCCAGACTTCACCTTCTCTATCTCCTTCTTCTGCTTCTTCTGATTCACCCTCCTGACTTCACCTTCTCCTTCTCCTTCTTCTACTTCTTCTGATTCACCCTCCTGACTTCACCTTCTCCTTCTCCTTCTTCTACTTCTTCTGCTTCACCCTCCAGACTTCACCTTCTCCTTCTCCTTCTTCTACTTCTTCTGATTCACCCTCCAGACTTCACCTTCTGCTTCTCCTTCTTCTGCTTCTTCTGATTCACCCTCCAGAGATAACCTTCTCCTTCTCCTTATTCTGCTTCTTCTGATTCACCCTCCAGACTTCACCTTCTCCTTCTCCTTCTTCTGCTTCTTCTGATTCACCCTCCAGACTTCACCTTCTCCTTCTCCTTCTTCTGCTTCTTCTGATTCACCCTCCAGACTTCACCTTCTCCTTCTCCTTCTTCTACTTCTTCTGATTCACCCTCCAGACTTCACCTTCTCCTTCTCCTTCTTCTGCTTCTTCTGATTCACCCTCCAGACTTCAACTTCTCCTTCTCCTTCTTCTACTTCTTCTGATTCACCCTCCAGACTTCACCTTCTCCTTCTCCTTCTTCTGCTTCTTCTGATTCACCCTCCAGACTTCACCTTCTCCTTCTCCTTCTTCTGCTTCTTCTGATTCACCCTCCAGACTTCACCTTCTCCTTCTCTTTCTTCTGCTTCTTCTGATTCACCCTCCAGACTTCACCTTCTCCTTCTCCTTCTTCTGCTTCTTCTGATTCACCCTCCAGACTTCACCTTCTCCTTCTCCTTCCTCTGCTTCTTCTGATTCACCCACCAGACTTCACCTTCTCCTTCTGCTTCTTCTGATTCTTCTGATTCACCCTCCAGACTTCACCTTCTCCTTCTCCATCTTCTGCTTCTTCTGATTCACCCTCCTGACTTCACCTTCTCCTTCTCCTTCTTCTACTTCTTCTGATTCACCCTCCTGACTTCACCTTCTCCTTCTCCATCTTCTACTTCTTCTGCTTCACCCTCCAGACTTCAACTTCTCCTTCTCCTTCTTCTACTTCTTCTGATTCACCCTCCAGACTTCACCTTCTCCTTCTCCTTCTTCTGCTTCTTCTGATTCACCCTCCAGACTTCACCTTCTCCTTCTCCTTCTTCTGCTTCTTCTGATTCACCCTCCAGACTTCACCTTCTCCTTCTCCTTCTTCTACTTCATCTGATTCACCCTCCAGACTTCACCTTCTCCTTCTCCTTCTTCTGCTTCTTCTGATTCACCCTCCAGACTTCACGTTCTCCTTCTCCTTCGTCTACTTCTTCTGATTCACCCTCCAGACTATTCCTTCTCCTTCTCCTTCTTCTACTTCTTCTGATTCACCCTCCAGACTTCACCTTCTCCTTCTCCTTCTTCTGTTTCTTCTGATTCACCCTCCAGACTTCATCTTCTCCTTCTCCTTCTTCTACTTCTTCTGATTCACCCTCCAGATTCACCTTCTCCTTCTCCTTCTTCTACTTCTTCTGATTCACCCTCCAGACTTCATCTTCTCCTTCTCCTTCTTCTACTTCTTCTGATTCACCCTCCAGACTTCACCTTCTCCTTCTCCTTCTTCTGCTTCTTCTGATTCACCCTCCAGACTTCAACTTCTCCTGCTCCTTCTTCTACTTCTTCTGATTCACCCTCCAGACTTCACCTTCTCCTTCTCCTTCTTCTACTTCTTCTGATTCACCCTCCAGACTTCATCTTCTCCTTCTCCTTCTTCTGCTTCTTCTGATTCACCCTCCAGACTTCACCTTCTCCTTCTCCTTCTTCTGCTTCTTCTGATTCACCCTCCAGACTTCACCTTCTCCTTCTCCTTCTTCTACTTCTTCTGATTCACCCTCCAGACTTCACCTTCTCCTTCTCCTTCTTCTACTTCTTCTGATTCACCCTCCAGTCTTCACCTTCTCCTTCTCCTTCTTCTGTTTCTTCTGCTTCACCCTCCAGACTTCACCTTCTCCTTCTCTTTCTTCTGCTTCTTCTGCTTCACCCTCCAGACTTCACCTTCTCCTTCTCCTTCTTCTGATTCTTCTGATTCACCCTCCAGACTTCACCTTCTCTATCTCCTTCTTCTGCTTCTTCTGATTCACCCTCCTGACTTCACCTTCTCCTTCTCCTTCTTCTACTTCTTCTGATTCACCCTCCTGACTTCACCTTCTCCTTCTCCTTCTTCTACTTCTTCTGCTTCACCCTCCAGACTTCACCTTCTCCTTCTCCTTCTTCTACTTCTTCTGATTCACCCTCCAGACTTCACCTTCTGCTTCTCCTTCTTCTGCTTCTTCTGATTCACCCTCCAGAGATAAACTTCTCCTTCTCCTTATTCTGCTTCTTCTGATTCACCCTCCAGACTTCACCTTCTCCTTCTCCTTCTTCTGCTTCTTCTGATTCACCCTCCAGACTTCACCTTCTCCTTCTCCTTCTTCTGCTTCTTCTGATTCACCCTCCAGACTTCACCTTCTCCTTCTCCTTCTTCTACTTCTTCTGATTCACCCTCCAGACTTCACCTTCTCCTTCTCCTTCTTCTGCTTCTTCTGATTCACCCTCCTGACATCACCTTCTCCTTCTCCTTCTTCTACATCTTCTGATTCACCCTCCTGACTTCACCTTCTCCTTCTCCTTCTTCTACTTCTTCTGCTTCACCCTCCAGACTTCAACTTCTCCTTCTCCTTCTTCTACTTCTTCTGATTCACCCTCCAGACTTCACCTTCTCCTTCTCCTTCTTCTGCTTCTTCTGATTCACCCTCCAGACTTCACCTTCTCCTTCTCCTTCTTCTGCTTCTTCTGATTCACCCTCCAGACTTCACCTTCTCCTTCTCCTTCTTCTACTTCATCTGATTCACCCTCCGGACTTCACCTTCTCCTTCTCCTTCTTCTGCTTCTTCTGATTCACCCTCCAGACTTCACCTTCTCCTTCTCCTTCGTCTACTTCTTCTGATTCACCCTCCAGACTTCACCTTCTCCTTCTCCTTCTTCTACTTCCTCTGATTCACCCTCCAGACTTCACCTTCTCCATCTCCTTCTTCTGCTTCTTCTGATTCACCCTCCAGACTTCACCTTCTCCTTCTCCTTCGTCTACTTCTTCTGATTCACCCTCCAGACTACACCTTCTCCTTCTCCTTCTTCTACTTCTTCTGATTCACCCTCCAGACTTCACCTTCTCCTTCTCCTTCTTCTGTTTCTTCTGATTCACCCTCCAGATTTCACCTTCTCCTTCTCCTTCTTCTACTACTTCTGATTCACCCTCCAGACTTCACCTTCTCCTTCTCCTTCTTCTACTTCTTCTGATTCACCCTCCAGACTTCATCTTCTCCTTCTCCTTCTTCTGCTTCTTCTGATTCACCCTCCAGACTTCACCTTCTCCTTCTCCTTCTTCTGCTTCTTCTGATTCACCCTCCAGACTTCACCTTCTCCTTCTCCTTCTTCTACTTCTTCTGATTCACCCTCCAGACTTCACCTTCTCCTTCTCCTTCTTCTACTTCTTCTGATTCACCCTCCAGTCTTCACCTTCTCCTTCTCCTTCTTCTGTTTCTTCTGCTTCACCCTCCAGACTTCACCTTCTCCTTCTCTTTCTTCTGCTTCTTCTGATTCACCCTCCAGACTTCACCTTCTCCTTCTCCTTCTTCTACTTCTTCTGATTCACCCTCCAGACTTCAATTTCTCCTTCTCCTTCTTCTGCTTCTTCTGATTCACCCTCCAGACTTCACCTTCTCCTTCTCCTTATTCTGCTTCTTCTGATTCACCCTCCAGACTTCACCTTCTCCTTCTCCTTATTCTGCTTCTTCTGATTCACCCTCCAGACTTCACCTTCTCCTTCTCCTTCCTTTGCTTCTTCTGATTCACCCTCCAGACTTCACCTTCTCCTTCTCCTTCTTCTGCTTCTTCTGATTCACCCTCCTGACTTCACCTTCTCCTTCTCCTTCTTCTACTTCTTCTGATTCACCCTCCTGACTTCACCTTCTCCTTCTCCTTCTTCTACTTCTTCTGCTTCACCCTCCAGACTTCACCTTCTCCTTCTCCTTCTTCTACTTCTTCTGATTCACCCTCCAGACTTCACCTTCTCCTTCTCCTTCTTCTGCTTCTTCTGATTCACCCTCCAGACTTCACCTTCTCCTTCTCCTTCTTCTGCTTCTTCTGATTCACCCTCCAGACTTCACCTTCTCCTTCTCCTTCTTCTCCTTCTTCTGATTCACCCTCCAGACTTCACCTTCTCCTTCTCCTTCTTCTGCTTCTTCTGATTCACCCTCCAGACTTCACCTTCTCCTTCTCCTTCGTCTACTTCTTCTGATTCACCCTCCAGACTACACCTTCTCCTTCTCCTTCTTCTACTTCTTCTGATTCACCCTCCAGACTTCACCTTCTCCTTCTCCTTCTTCTGTTTCTTCTGATTCACCCTCCGGACTTCATCTTCTCCTTCTCCTTCTTCTACTTCTTCTGATTCACCCTCCAGACTTCACCTTCTCCTTCTCCTTCTTCTACTTCTTCTGATTCACCCTCCAGACTTCATCTTCCCCTTCTCCTTCTTCTGCTTCTTCTGATTCACCCTCCAGACTTCAACTTCTCCTTCTCCTTCTTCTACTTCTTCTGATTCACCCTCCAGACTTCACCTTCTCCTTCTCCTTCTTCTACTTCTTCCGATTCACCCTCCAGACTTCATCTTCTCCTTCTCCTTCTTCTGCTTCTTCTGATTCACCCTCCAGACTTCACCTTCTCCTTCTCCTTCTTCTACTTCTTCCGATTCACCCTCCAGACTTCATCTTCTCCTTCTCCTTCTTCTACTTCTTCTGATTCACCCTCCAGACTTCACCTTCTCCTTCTCCTTCTTCTACTTCTTCTGATTCACCCTCCAGACTTCATCTTCTCCTTCTCCTTCTTCTACTTCTTCTGATTCACCCTCCAGACTTCACCTTCTCCTTCTCCTTCTTCTGCTTCTTCTGATTCACCCTCCAGACTTCAACTTCTCCTTCTCCTTCTTCTACTTCTTCTGATTCACCCTCCAGACTTCACCTTCTCCTTCTCCTACTTCTTCTGATTCACCCTCCAGACTTCATCTTCTCCTTCTCCTTCTTCTGCTTCTTCTGATTCACCCTACAGACTTCACCTTCTCCTTCTCCTTCTTCTGCTTCTTCTGATTCACCCTCCAGACTTCACCTTCTCCTTCTCCTTCTTCTACTTCTTCTGATTCACCCTCCAGACTTCACCTTCTCCTTCTCCTTCTTCTACTTCTTCTGATTCACCCTCCAGTCTTCACCTTCTCCTTCTCCTTATTCTGTTTCTTCTGCTTCACCCTCCAGACTTCACCTTCTCCTTCTCTTTCTTCTACTTCTTCTGCTTCACCCTCCAGACTTCACCTTCTCCTTCTCCTTCTTCTGATTCTTCTGATTCACCCTCCAGACTTCACCTTCTCTATCTCCTTCTTCTGCTTCTTCTGATTCACCCTCCTGACTTCACCTTCTCCTTCTCCTTCTTCTACTTCTTCTGATTCACCCTCCTGACTTCACCTTCTCCTTCTCCTTCTTCTACTTCTTCTGCTTCACCCTCCAGACTTCACCTTCTCCTTCTCCTTCTTCTACTTCTTCTGATTCACCCTCCAGACTTCACCTTCTCCTTCTCCTTCTTCTGCTTCTTCTGATTCACCCTCCAGAGATAACCTTCTCCTTCTCCTTATTCTGCTTCTTCTGATTCAACCTCCAGACTTCACCTTCTCCTTCTCCTTCTTCTGCTTCTTCTGATTCACCCTCCAGACTTCACCTTCTCCTTCTCCTTCTTCTGCTTCTTCTGATTCACCCTCCAGACTTCACCTTCTCCTTCTCCTTCTTCTACTTCTTCTGATTCACCCTCCAGACTTCACCTTCGCCTTCTCCTTCTTCTGCTTCTTCTGATTCACCCTCCTGACTTCACCTTCTCCTTCTCCTTCTTCTACATCTTCTGATTCACCCTCCTGACTTCACCTTCTCCTTCTCCTTCTTCTACTTCTTCTGCTTCACCCTCCAGACTTCAACTTCTCCTTCTCCTTCTTCTACTTCTTCTGATTCACCCTCCAGACTTCACCTTCTCCTTCTCCTTCTTCTGCTTCTTCTGATTCACCCTCCAGACTTCACCTTCTCCTTCTCCTTCTTCTGCTTCTTCTGATTCACCCTCCAGACTTCACCTTCTCCTTCTCCTTCTTCTACTTCATCTGATTCACCCTCCAGACTTGACCTTCTCCTTCTCCTTCTTCTGCTTCTTCTGATTCACCCTCCAGACTTCACCTTCTCCTTCTCCTTCGTCTAATTCTTCTGATTCACCCTCCAGACTTCACCTTCTCCTTCTCCTTCTTCTACTTTCTCTGATTCACCCTCCAGACTTCACCTTCTCCATCTCCTTCTTCTGCTTCTTCTGATTCACCCTCCAGACTTCACCTTCTCCTTCTCCTTCGTCTACTTCTTCTGATTCACCCTCCAGACTACACCTTCTCCTTCTCCTTCTTCTACTTCTTCTGATTCACCCTCCAGACTTCACCTTCTCCTTCTCCTTCTTCTACTTCTTCTGATTCACCCTCCAGATTTCATCTTCTCCTTCTCCTTCTTCTGCTTCTTCTGATTCACCCTCCAGACTTCACCTTCTCCTTCTCCTTCTTCTGCTTCTTCTGATTCACCCTCCAGACTTCGCCTTCTCCTTCTCCTTCTTCTACTTCTTCTGATTCACCCTCCAGACTTCACCTTCTCCTTCTCCTTCTTCTACTTCTTCTGATTCACCCTCCAGTCTTCACCTTCTCCTTCTCCTTCTTCTGTTTCTTCTGCTTCACCCTCCAGACTTCACCTTCTCCTTCTCTTTCTTCTGCTTCTTCTGATTCACCCTCCAGACTTCACCTTCTTCTTCTCCTTCTTCTGATTCTTCTGATTCACCCTCCAGACTTCACCTTCTCCTTCTCCTTCTTCTGCTTCTTCTGATTCACCCTCCTGACTTCACCTTCTCCTTCTCCTTCTTCTACTTTTTCTGATTCACCCTCCTGACTTCACCTTCTCCTTCTCCTTCTTCTACTTCTTCTGCTTCACCCTCCAGACTTCACCTTCTCCTTCTCCTTCTTCTACTTCTTCTGATTCACCCTCCAGACTTCACCTTCTCCTTCTCCTTCTTCTGCTTCTTCTGATTCACCCTCCAGACTTCACCTTCTCCTTCTCCTTATTCTGCTTCTTCTGATTCACCCTCCAGACTTCACCTTCTCCTTCTCCTTATTCTGCTTCTTCTGATTCACCCTCCAGACTTCACCTTCTCCTTCTCCTTCTTCTGATTCTTCTGATTCACCCTCCAGACTTCACCTTCTCCTTCTCCATCTTCTGCTTCTTCTGATTCACCCTCCTGACTTCACCTTCTCCTTCTCCTTCTTCTACATCTTCTGATTCACCCTCCTGACTTCACCTTCTCCTTCTCCATCTTCTACTTCTTCTGCTTCACCCTCCAGACTTCAACTTCTCCTTCTCCTTCTTCTACTTCTTCTGATTCACCCTCCAGACTTCACCTTCTCCTTCTCCTTCTTCTGCTTCTTCTGATTCACCCTCCAGACTTCACCTTCTCCTTCTCCTTCTTCTGCTTCTTCTGATTCACCCTCCAGACTTCACCTTCTCCTTCTCCTTCTTCTCCTTCTTCTGATTCACCCTCCAGACTTCACCTTCTCCTTCTCCTTCTTCTGCTTCTTCTGATTCACCCTCCAGACTTCACCTTCTCCTTCTCCCTCGTCTACCTCTTCTGATTCACCCTCCAGACTACACCTTCTCCTTCTCCTTCTTCTACTTCTTCTGATTCACCCTCCAGACTTCACCTTCTCCTTCTCCTTCTTCTGTTTCTTCTGATTCACCCTCCGGACTTCATCTTCTCCTTCTCCTTCTTCTACTTCTTCTGATTCACCCTCCAGACTTCACCTTCTCCTTCTCCTTCTTCTACTTCTTCTGATTCACCCTCCAGACTTCATCTTCTCCTTCTCCTTCTTCTGCTTCTTCTGATTCACCCTCCAGACTTCACCTTCTCCTTCTCCTTCTTCTGCTTCTTCTGATTCACCCTCCAGACTTCAACTTCTCCTTCTCCTTCTTCTACTTCTTCTGATTCACCCTCCAGACTTCACCTTCTCCTTCTCCTTCTTCTACTTCTTCCGATTCACCCTCCAGACTTCATCTTCTCCTTCTCCTTCTTCTGCTTCTTCTGATTCACCCTCCAGACTTCACCTTCTCCTTCTCCTTCTTCTGCTTCTTCTGATTCACCCTCCAGACTTCACCTTCTCCTTCTCCTTCTTCTACTTCTTCTGATTCACCCTCCAGACTTCACCTTCTCCTTCTCCTTCTTCTACTTCTTCTGATTCACCCTCCAGTCTTCACCTTCTCCTTCTCCTTCTTCTGTTTCTTCTGCTTCACCCTCCAGACTTCACCTTCTCCTTCTCTTTCTTCTGCTTCTTCTGATTCACCCTCCAGACTTCACCTTCTCCTTCTCCTTCTTCTGATTCTTCTGATTCACCCTCCAGACTTCACCTTCTCCTTCTCCTTCTTCTGCTTCTTCTGATTCACCCTCCTGACTTCACCTTCTCCTTCTCCTTCTTCTACTTCTTCTGATTCACCCTCCTGACTTCACCTTCTCCTTCTCCTTCTTCTACTTCTTCTGCTTCACCCTCCAGACTTCACCTTCTCCTTCTCCTTCTTCTACTTCTTCTGATTCACCCTCCAGACTTCACCTTCTCCTTCTCCTTCTTCTGCTTCTTATGATTCACCCTCCAGACTTCACCTTCTCCTTCTCCTTATTCTGCTTCTTCTGATTCACCCTCCAGACTTCACCTTCTCCTTCTCCTTATTCTGCTTCTTCTGATTCACCCTCCAGACTTCACCTTCTCCTTCTCCTTCCTCTGCTTCTTCTGATTCACCCTCCAGACTTCACCTTCTCCTTCTCCTTCTTCTGATTCTTCTGATTCACCCTCCAGACTTCACCTTCTCCTTCTCCATCTTCTGCGTCTTCTGATTCACCCTCCTGACTTCACCTTCTCCTTCTCCTTCTTCTACTTCTTCTGATTCACCCTCCTGACTTCACCTTCTCCTTCTCCATCTTCTACTTCTTCTGCTTCACCCTCCAGACTTCAACTTCTCCTTCTCCTTCTTCTACTTCTTCTGATTCACCCTCCAGACTTCACCTTCTCCTTCTCCTGCTTCTGCTTCTTCTGATTCACCCTCCAGACTTGACCTTCTACTTCTCCTTCTTCTGCTTCTTCTGATTCACCCTCCAGACTTCACCTTCTCCTTCTCCTTCTTCTACTTCATCTGATTCACCCTCCAGACTTCACCTTCTCCTTCTCCTTCTTCTGCTTCTTCTGATTCACCCTCCAGACTTCACCTTCTCCTTCTCCTTCGTCTACTTCTTCTGATTCACCCTCCAGACTACTCCTTCTCCTTCTCCTTCTTCTACTTCTTCTGATTCACCCACCAGACTTCACCTTCTCCTTCTCCTTCTTCTGTTTCTTCTGATTCACCCTCCAGACTTCATCTTCTCCTTCTCCTTCTTCTACTTCTTCTGATTCACCCTCCAGACTTCACCTTCTCCTTCTCCTTCTTCTACTTCTTCTGATTCACCCTCCAGACTTCATCTTCTCCTTCTCCTTCTTCTGCTTCTTCTGATTCACCCTCCAGACTTCACCTTCTCCTTCTCCTTCTTCTGCTTCTTCTGATTCACCCTCCAGACTTCAACTTCTCCTTCTCCTTCTTCTACTTCTTCTGATTCACCCTCCAGACTTCACCTTCTCCTTCTTCTACTTCTTCTGATTCACCCTCCAGTCTTCACCTTCTCCTTCTCCTTCTTCTGTTTCTTCTGCTTCACCCTCCAGACCTCACCTTCTCCTTCTCTTTCTTCTGCTTCTTCTGATTCACCCTCCAGACTTCACCTTCTCCTTCTCCTTCTTCTGATTCTTCTGATTCACCCTCCAGACTTCACCTTCTCCTTCTCCTTTTTCTGCTTCTTCTGATTCACCCTCCTGACTTCACCTTCTCCTTCTCCTTCTTCTACTTCTTCTGATTCACCCTCCTGACTTCACCTTCTCCTTCTCCTTCTTCTACTTCTTTTGCTTCACCCTCCAGACTTCACCTTCTCCTTCTCCTTCTTCTACTTCTTCTGATTCACCCTCCAGACTTCACCTTCTCCTTCTCCTTCTTCTGCTTCTTCTGATTCACCCTCCAGACTTCACCTTCTCATTCTCCTTCTTCTGCTGCGCCCTCCAGACTTCACCTTCTCCTTCTCCTTCTTCTGCTTCTTCTGCTTCACACTCCAGACTTCACCTTCTCCTTCTCCTTCTTCTGCTTCTTCTGCTGCGCCCTCCAGGCTTCACCTTCTCCTTCTCCTTCTTCTGCTTCTTCTGCTTCACCGTCCTGACTTCACCTTCTCCTTCTCCTTCTTCGACTTCTTCTGCTACACCCCCTGACTTCACCTGCTCCTTCTCCTTCTTCTGCTTCTTCTGATTCACCCTCCTAACTTCACCTTCTCCTTCTCCTTCTTCTGCTTCTTCTGATTCACCCTCCTGACTTCACCTTCTCCTTCTCCTTCTTCTGCTTCTTTTGATTCACCCTCCAGACTTCACCTTCTCCTTCTCCTTCTTCTGCTTCTTCTGATTCACCCTCCAGACTTCACCTTCTCCTTCTCTTTCTTCTGCTTCTTCTGATTCACCCTCCAGACCTCACCTTCTCCTTCTCCTTCTTCTACTTCTTCTGATTCACCCTCCAGACTTCATCTTCTCCTTCTCCTTCTTCTGCTTCTTCTGATTCACCCTCCAGACTTCACCTTCTCCTTCTCCTTCTTCTGCTTCTTCTGATTCACCCTCCAGACTTCACCTTCTCCTTCTCCTTCTTCTACTTCTTCTGATTCACCCTCCAGACTTCACCTTCTCCTTCTCCTTCTTCTACTTCTTCTGATTCACCCTCCAGTCTTCACCTTCTCCTTCTCCTTCTTCTGTTTCTTCTGCTTCACCCTCCAGACTTCACCTTCTCCTTCTCTTTCTTCTGCTTCTTCTGCTTCACCCTCCAGACTTCACCTTCTCCTTCTCCTTCTTCTGATTCTTCTGATTCACCCTCCAGACTTCACCTTCAACTTCTCCTTCTTCTACTTCATCTGATTCACCCTCCAGACTTCACCTTCTCCTTCTCCTTCTTCTGCTTCTTCTGATTCACCCTCCAGACTTCACCTTCTCCTTCTCCTTCGTCTACTTCTTCTGATTCACCCTCCAGACTACTCCTTCTCCTTCTCCTTCTTCTACTTCTTCTGATTCACCCTCCAGACTTCACCTTCTCCTTCTCCTTCTTCTGTTTCTTCTGATTCACCCTCCAGACTTCATCTTCTCCTTCTCCTTCTTCTACTTCTTCTGATTCACCCTCCAGACTTCACCTTCTCCTTCTCCTTCTTCTACTTCTTCTGATTCACCCTCCAGACTTCATCTTCTCCTTCTCCTTCTTCTGCTTCTTCTGATTCACCCTCCAGACTTCACCTTCTCCTTCTCCTTCTTCTGCTTCTTCTGATTCACCCTCCAGACTTCAACTTCTCCTTCTCCTTCTTCTACTTCTTCTGATTCACCCTCCAGACTTCACCTTCTCCTTCTCCTTCTTCTACTTCTTCTGATTCACCCTCCAGTCTTCACCTTCTCCTTCTCCTTCTTCTGTTTCTTCTGCTTCACCCTCCAGACCTCACCTTCTCCTTCTCTTTCTTCTGCTTCTTCTGATTCACCCTCCAGACTTCACCTTCTCCTTCTCCTTCTTCTGATTCTTCTGATTCACCCTCCAGACTTCACCTTCTCCTTCTCCTTTTTCTGCTTCTTCTGATTCACCCTCCTGACTTCACCTTCTCCTTCTCCTTCTTCTACTTCTTCTGATTCACCCTCCTGACTTCACCTTCTCCTTCTCCTTCTTCTACTTCTTCTGCTTCACCCTCCAGACTTCACCTTCTCCTTCTCCTTCTTCTACTTCTTCTGATTCACCCTCCAGACTTCACCTTCTCCTTCTCCTTCTTCTGCTTCTTCTGATTCACCCTCCAGACTTCACCTTCTCATTCTCCTTCTTCTGCTGCGCCCTCCAGACTTCACCTTCTCCTTCTCCTTCTTCTGCTTCTTCTGCTTCGCACTCCAGACTTCACCTTCTCCTTCTCCTTCTTCTGCTTCTTCTGCTGCGCCCTCCAGGCTTCACCTTCTCCTTCTCCTTCTTCTGCTTCTTCTGCTTCACCGTCCTGACTTCACCTTCTCCTTCTCCTTCTTCTACTTCTTCTGCTACACCCCCTGACTTCACCTGCTCCTTCTCCTTCTTCTGCTTCTTCTGATTCACCCTCCTAACTTCACCTTCTCCTTCTCCTTCTTCTGCTTCTTCTGATTCACCCTCCTGACTTCACCTTCTCCTTCTCCTTCTTCTGCTTCTTTTGATTCACCCTCCAGACTTCACCTTCTCCTTCTCCTTCTTCTGCTTCTTCTGATTCACCCTCCAGACTTCACCTTCTCCTTCTCCTTCTTCTGCTTCTTCTGATTCACCCTCCAGACCTCACCTTCTCCTTCTCCTTCTTCTACTTCTTCTGATTCACCCTCCAGACTTCATCTTCTCCTTCTCCTTCTTCTGCTTCTTCTGATTCACCCTCCAGACTTCACCTTCTCCTTCTCCTTCTTCTGCTTCTTCTGATTCACCCTCCAGACTTCACCTTCTCCTTCTCCTTCTTCTACTTCTTCTGATTCACCCTCCAGACTTCACCTTCTCCTTCTCCTTCTTCTACTTCTTCTGATTCACCCTCCAGTCTTCACCTTCTCCTTCTCCTTCTTCTGTTTCTTCTGCTTCACCCTCCAGACTTCACCTTCTCCTTCTCTTTCTTCTGCTTCTTCTGCTTCACCCTCCAGACTTCACCTTCTCCTTCTCCTTCTTCTGATTCTTCTGATTCACCCTCCAGACTTCACCTTCTCCTTCTCCTTCTTCTGCTTCTTCTGCTTCGCACTCCAGACTTCACCTTCTCCTTCTCCTTCTTCTGCTTCTTCTGCTGCGCCCTCCAGGCTTCACCTTCTCCTTCTCCTTCTTCTGCTTCTTCTGCTTCACCGTCCTGACTTCACCTTCTCCTTCTCCTTCTTCTACTTCTTCTGCTACACCCCCTGACTTCACCTGCTCCTTCTCCTTCTTCTGCTTCTTCTGATTCACCCTCCTAACTTCACCTTCTCCTTCTCCTTCTTCTGCTTCTTCTGATTCACCCTCCTGACTTCACCTTCTCCTTCTCCTTCTTCTGCTTCTTTTGATTCACCCTCCAGACTTCACCTTCTCCTTCTCCTTCTTCTGCTTCTTCTGATTCACCCTCCAGACTTCACCTTCTCCTTCTCCTTCTTCTGCTTCTTCTGATTCACCCTCCAGACCTCACCTTCTCCTTCTCCGTCTTCTACTTCTTCTGATTCACCCTCCAGACTTCATCTTCTCCTTCTCCTTCTTCTGCTTCTTCTGATTCACCCTCCAGACTTCACCTTCTCCTTCTCCTTCTTCTGCTTCTTCTGATTCACCCTCCAGACTTCACCTTCTCCTTCTCCTTCTTCTACTTCTTCTGATTCACCCTCCAGACTTCACCTTCTCCTTCTCCTTCTTCTACTTCTTCTGATTCACCCTCCAGTCTTCACCTTCTCCTTCTCCTTCTTCTGTTTCTTCTGCTTCACCCTCCAGACTTCACCTTCTCCTTCTCTTTCTTCTGCTTCTTCTGCTTCACCCTCCAGACTTCACCTTCTCCTTCTCCTTCTTCTGATTCTTCTGATTCACCCTCCAGACTTCACCTTCTCTATCTCCTTCTTCTGCTTCTTCTGATTCACCCTCCTGACTTCACCTTCTCCTTCTCCTTCTTCTACTTCTTCTGATTCACCCTCCTGACTTCACCTTCTCCTTCTCCTTCTTCTACTTCTTCTGCTTCACCCTCCAGACTTCACCTTCACCTTCTCCTTCTTCTACTTCTTCTGATTCACCCTCCAGACTTCACCTTCTCCTTCTCCTTCTTCTGCTTCTTCTGATTCACCCTCCAGACTTCACCTTCTCCTTCTCCTTCGTCTACTTCTTCTGATTCACCCTCCAGACTACACCTTCTCCTTCTCCTTCTTCTACTTCTTCTGATTCACCCTCCAGACTTCACCTTCTCCTTCTCCTTCTTCTGTTTCTTCTGATTCACCCTCCAGACTTCATCTTCTCCTTCTCCTTCTTCTACTTCTTCTGATTCACCCTCCAGACTTCACCTTCTCCTTCTCCTTCTTCTACTTCTTCTGATTCACCCTCCAGACTTCATCTTCTCCTTCTCCTTCTTCTGCTTCTTCTGATTCACCCTCCAGACTTCACCTTCTCCTTCTCCTTCTTCTGCTTCTTCTGATTCACCCTCCAGACTTCAACTTCTCCTTCTCCTTCTTCTACTTCTTCTGATTCACCCTCCAGACTTCACCTTCTCCTTCTCCTTCTTCTACTTCTTCTGATTCACCCTCCAGTCTTCACCTTCTCCTTCTCCTTCTTCTGTTTCTTCTGCTTCACCCTCCAGACTTCACCTTCTCCTTCTCTTTCTTCTGCTTCTTCTGATTCACCCTCCAGACTTCACCTTCTCCTTCTCCTTCTTCTGATTCTTCTGATTCACCCTCCAGACTTCACCTTCTCCTTCTCCTTCTTCTGCTTCTTCTGATTCACCCTCCTGACTTCACCTTCTCCTTCTCCTTCTTCTACTTCTTCTGATTCACCCTCCTGACTTCACCTTCTCCTTCTCCTTCTTCTACTTCTTCTGCTTCACCCTCCAGACTTCACCTTCTCCTTCTCCTTCTTCTACTTCTTCTGATTCACCCTCCAGACTTCACCTTCTCCTTCTCCTTCTTCTGCTTCTTCTGATTCACCCTCCAGACTTCACCTTCTCCTTCTCCTTCTTCTACTTCTTCTGATTCACCCTCCAGACTTCACCTTCTCCTTCTCCTTCTTCTACTTCTTCTGATTCACCCTCCAGTCTTCACCTTCTCCTTCTCCTTCTTCTGTTTCTTCTGCTTCACCCTCCAGACTTCACCTTCTCCTTCTCTTTCTTCTGCTTCTTCTGCTTCACCCTCCAGACTTCACCTTCTCCTTCTCCTTCTTCTGATTCTTCTGATTCACCCTCCAGACTTCACCTTCTCCTTCTCCTTCTTCTGCTTCTTCTGCTTCGCACTCCAGACTTCACCTTCTCCTTCTCCTTCTTCTGCTTCTTCTGCTGCGCCCTCCAGGCTTCACCTTCTCCTTCTCCTTCTTCTGCTTCTTCTGCTTCACCGTCCTGACTTCACCTTCTCCTTCTCCTTCTTCTACTTCTTCTGCTACACCCCCTGACTTCACCTGCTCCTTCTCCTTCTTCTGCTTCTTCTGATTCACCCTCCTAACTTCACCTTCTCCTTCTCCTTCTTCTGCTTCTTCTGATTCACCCTCCTGACTTCACCTTCTCCTTCTCCTTCTTCTGCTTCTTTTGATTCACCCTCCAGACTTCACCTTCTCCTTCTCCTTCTTCTGCTTCTTCTGATTCACCCTCCAGACTTCACCTTCTCCTTCTCCTTCTTCTGCTTCTTCTGATTCACCCTCCAGACCTCACCTTCTCCTTCTCCGTCTTCTACTTCTTCTGATTCACCCTCCAGACTTCATCTTCTCCTTCTCCTTCTTCTGCTTCTTCTGATTCACCCTCCAGACTTCACCTTCTCCTTCTCCTTCTTCTGCTTCTTCTGATTCACCCTCCAGACTTCACCTTCTCCTTCTCCTTCTTCTACTTCTTCTGATTCACCCTCCAGACTTCACCTTCTCCTTCTCCTTCTTCTACTTCTTCTGATTCACCCTCCAGTCTTCACCTTCTCCTTCTCCTTCTTCTGTTTCTTCTGCTTCACCCTCCAGACTTCACCTTCTCCTTCTCTTTCTTCTGCTTCTTCTGCTTCACCCTCCAGACTTCACCTTCTCCTTCTCCTTCTTCTGATTCTTCTGATTCACCCTCCAGACTTCACCTTCTCTATCTCCTTCTTCTGCTTCTTCTGATTCACCCTCCTGACTTCACCTTCTCCTTCTCCTTCTTCTACTTCTTCTGATTCACCCTCCTGACTTCACCTTCTCCTTCTCCTTCTTCTACTTCTTCTGCTTCACCCTCCAGACTTCACCTTCACCTTCTCCTTCTTCTACTTCTTCTGATTCACCCTCCAGACTTCACCTTCTCCTTCTCCTTCTTCTGCTTCTTCTGATTCACCCTCCAGACTTCACCTTCTCCTTCTCCTTCGTCTACTTCTTCTGATTCACCCTCCAGACTACACCTTCTCCTTCTCCTTCTTCTACTTCTTCTGATTCACCCTCCAGACTTCACCTTCTCCTTCTCCTTCTTCTGTTTCTTCTGATTCACCCTCCAGACTTCATCTTCTCCTTCTCCTTCTTCTACTTCTTCTGATTCACCCTCCAGACTTCACCTTCTCCTTCTCCTTCTTCTACTTCTTCTGATTCACCCTCCAGACTTCATCTTCTCCTTCTCCTTCTTCTGCTTCTTCTGATTCACCCTCCAGACTTCACCTTCTCCTTCTCCTTCTTCTGCTTCTTCTGATTCACCCTCCAGACTTCAACTTCTCCTTCTCCTTCTTCTACTTCTTCTGATTCACCCTCCAGACTTCACCTTCTCCTTCTCCTTCTTCTACTTCTTCTGATTCACCCTCCAGTCTTCACCTTCTCCTTCTCCTTCTTCTGTTTCTTCTGCTTCACCCTCCAGACTTCACCTTCTCCTTCTCTTTCTTCTGCTTCTTCTGATTCACCCTCCAGACTTCACCTTCTCCTTCTCCTTCTTCTGATTCTTCTGATTCACCCTCCAGACTTCACCTTCTCCTTCTCCTTCTTCTGCTTCTTCTGATTCACCCTCCTGACTTCACCTTCTCCTTCTCCTTCTTCTACTTCTTCTGATTCACCCTCCAGACTTCACCTTCTCCTTCTCCTTCATCTACTTCTTCTGATTCACCCTCCAGACTTCACCTTCTCCTTCTCCTTCTTCTGCTTCTTCTGATTCACCCTCCAGACTTCACCTTCTCCTTCTCCTTCTTCTGTTTCTTCTGCTTCACCCTCCAGACTTCACCTTCTCCTTCTCTTTCTTCTGCTTCTTCTGATTCACCCTCCAGACTTCACCTTCTCCTTCTCCTTCTTCTGATTCTTCTGATTCACCCTCCAGACTTCACCTTCTCCTTCTCCTTCTTCTGCTTCTTCTGATTCACCCTCCTGACTTCACCTTCTCCTTCTCCTTCTTCTACTTCTTCTGATTCACCCTCCAGACTTCACCTTCTCCTTCTCCTTCATCTACTTCTTCTGATTCACCCTCCAGACTTCACCTTCTCCTTCTTCTGCTTCTTCTGATTCACCCTCCAGACTTCACCTTCTCATTCTCCTTCTTCTGCTTCTTCTGCTGCGCCCTCCAGACTTCACCTTCTCCTTCCCCTTCTTCTGCTTCTTCTGCTTCACACTCCAGACTTCACCTTCTCCTTCTCCTTCTTCTGCTTCTTCTGCTGCGCCCTCCAGGCTTCACCTTCTCCTTCTCCTTCTTCTGCTTCTTCTGCTTCACCGTCCTGACTTCACCTTCTCCTTCTCCTTCTTCTACTTCTTCTGATTCACCCTCCAGACTTCACCTTCTCCTTCTCCTTCTTCTGCTTCTTCTGATTCACCCTCCAGACATAACCTTCTCCTTCTCCTTATTCTGCTTCTTCTGATTCACCCTCCAGACTTCACCTTCTCCTTCTCCTTCTTCTGCTTTTCTGATTCACCCTCCAGACTTCACCTTCTCCTTCTCCTTCTTCTGCTTCTTCTGATTCACCCTCCAGACTTCACCTTCTCCTTCTCCTTCTTCTACTTCTTCTGATTCACCCTCCAGACTTCACCTTCTCCTTCTCCTTCTTCTGCTTCTTCTGATTCACCCTCCTGACTTCACCTTCTCCTTCTCCTTCTTCTACATCTTCTGATTCATCCTCCTGACATCACCTTCTCCTTCTCCTTCTTCTACTTCTTCTGCTTCACCCTCCAGACTTCAACTTCTCCTTCTCCTTCTTCTACTTCTTCTGATTCACCCTCCAGACTTCACCTTCTCCTTCTCCTTCTTCTGCTTCTTCTGATTCACCCTCCAGACTTCACCTTCTCCTTCTCCTTCTTCTGCTTCTTCTGATTCACCCTCCAGACTTCACCTTCTCCTTCTCATTCTTCTACTTCATCAGATTCACCCTCCAGACTTCACCTTCTCCTTCTCCTTCTTCTGCTTCTTCTGATTCACCCTCCAGACTTCACCTTCTCCTTCACCTTCGTCTACTTCTTCTGTTTCACCCTCCAGACTACACCTTCTCCTTCTCCTTCTTCTACTTCTTCTGATTCACCCTCCAGACTTCACCTTCTCCTTCTCCTTCTTCTGTTTCTTCTGATTCACCCTCCAGACTTCATCTTCTCCTTCTCCTTCTTCTACTTCTTCTGATTCACCCTCCAGACTTCACCTTCTCCTTCTCCTTCTTCTCCTTCTTCTGATTCACCCTCCAGACTTCATCTTCTCCTTCTCCTTCTTCTGCTTCTTCTGATTCACCCTCCAGACTTCACCTTCTCCTTCTCCTTCTTCTGCTTCTTCTGATTCACCCTCCAGACTTCAACTTCTCCTTCTCCTTCTTCTACTTCTTCTGATTCACCCTCCAGACTTCACCTTCTCCTTCTCCTTCTTCTACTTCTTCTGATTCACCCTCCAGTCTTCACCTTCTCCTTCTCCTTCTTCTGTTTCTTCTGCTTCACCCTCCAGACTTCACCTTCTCCTTCTCTTTCTTCTGCTTTTTCTGATTCACCCTCCAGACTTCACCTTCTCCTTCTCCTTCTTCTGATTCTTCTGATTCACCCTCCAGACTTCACCTTCTCCTTCTCCTTCTTCTGCTTCTTCTGATTCACCCTCCTGACTTCACCTTCTCCTTCTCCTTCTTCTACTTCTTCTGATTCACCCTCCTGACTTCACCTTCTCCTTCTCCTTCTTCTACTTCTTCTGCTTCACCCTCCAGACTTCACCTTCTCCTTCTCCTTCTTCTACTTCTTCTGATTCACCCTCCAGACTTCACCTTCTCCTTCTCCTTCTTCTGCTTCTTCTGATTCACCCTCCAGACTTCACCTTCTCATTATCCTTCTTCTGCTTCTTCTGCTGCGCCCTCCAGACTTCACCTTCTCCTTCTCCTTTTTCTGCTTCTTCTGCTTCACACTCCAGACTTCACCTTCTCCTTCTCATTCCTCTGCTTCTTCTGCTGCGCCCTCCAGGCTTCACCTTCTCCTTCTCCTTCTTCTGCTTCTTCTGCTTCACCGTCCTGACTTCACCTTCTCCTTCTCCTTCTCCTACTTCTTCTGCTACAACCCCCTGACTTCGCCTGCTCCTCATCCTTCTTCTGCTTCTTCTGATTCACCCTCCTAACTTCACCTTCTCCTTCTCCTTCCTCTGCTTCTTCTGATTCACCCTCCTGACTTCACCTTCTCCTTCTCCTTCTTCTGCTTCTTCTGATTCACCCTCCAGACTTCACCTTCTCCTTCTCCTTCTTCTGCTTCTTCTGATTCACCCTCCAGACTTCACCTTCTCCTTCTCCTTCTTCTGCTTCTTCTGATTCACCCTCCAGACCTCACCTTCTCCTTCTCCTTCTTCTACTTCTTCTGATTCACCCTCCAGACTTCATCTTCTCCTTCTCCTTCTTCTGCTTCTTCGGATTCACCCTCCAGACTCACCTTCTCCTTCTCCTTCTTCTGCTTCTTCTGATTCACCCTCCAGACTTCACCTTCTCCTTCTCCTTCTTCTACTTCTTCTGATTCACCCTCCAGACTTTACCTTCTCCTTCTCCTTCTTCTACTTCTTCTGATTCACCCTCCAGTCTTCACCTTCTCCTTCTCCTTCTTCTGCTTCTTCTGCTGCGCCCTCCAGACTTCACCTTCTCCTTCCCCTTCTTCTGCTTCTTCTGCTTCACACTCCAGACTTCACCTTCTCCTTCTCCTTCTTCTGCTTCTTCTGCTGCGCCCTCCAGGCTTCACCTTCTCCTTCTCCTTCTTCTGCTTCTTCTGCTTCACCGTCCTGACTTCACCTTCTCCTTCTCCTTCTTCTACTTCTTCTGATTCACCCTCCAGACTTCACCTTCTCCTTCTCCTTCTTCTGCTTCTTCTGATTCACCCTCCAGACATAACCTTCTCCTTCTCCTTATTCTGCTTCTTCTGATTCACCCTCCAGACTTCACCTTCTCCTTCTCCTTCTTCTGCTTTTCTGATTCACCCTCCAGACTTCACCTTCTCCTTCTCCTTCTTCTGCTTCTTCTGATTCACCCTCCAGACTTCACCTTCTCCTTCTCCTTCTTCTACTTCTTCTGATTCACCCTCCAGACTTCACCTTCTCCTTCTCCTTCTTCTGCTTCTTCTGATTCACCCTCCTGACTTCACCTTCTCCTTCTCCTTCTTCTACATCTTCTGATTCATCCTCCTGACATCACCTTCTCCTTCTCCTTCTTCTACTTCTTCTGCTTCACCCTCCAGACTTCAACTTCTCCTTCTCCTTCTTCTACTTCTTCTGATTCACCCTCCAGACTTCACCTTCTCCTTCTCCTTCTTCTGCTTCTTCTGATTCACCCTCCAGACTTCACCTTCTCCTTCTCCTTCTTCTGCTTCTTCTGATTCACCCTCCAGACTTCACCTTCTCCTTCTCCTTCTTCTACTTCATCAGATTCACCCTCCAGACTTCACCTTCTCCTTCTCCTTCTTCTGCTTCTTCTGATTCACCCTCCAGACTTCACCTTCTCCTTCTCCTTCGTCTACTTCTTCTGTTTCACCCTCCAGACTACACCTTCTCCTTCTCCTTCTTCTACTTCTTCTGATTCACCCTCCAGACTTCACCTTCTCCTTCTCCTTCTTCTGTTTCTTCTGATTCACCCTCCAGACTTCATCTTCTCCTTCTCCTTCTTCTACTTCTTCTGATTCACCCTCCAGACTTCACCTTCTCCTTCTCCTTCTTCTCCTTCTTCTGATTCACCCTCCAGACTTCATCTTCTCCTTCTCCTTCTTCTGCTTCTTCTGATTCACCCTCCAGACTTCACCTTCTCCTTCTCCTTCTTCTGCTTCTTCTGATTCACCCTCCAGACTTCAACTTCTCCTTCTCCTTCTTCTACTTCTTCTGATTCACCCTCCAGACTTCACCTTCTCCTTCTCCTTCTTCTACTTCTTCTGATTCACCCTCCAGTCTTCACCTTCTCCTTCTCCTTCTTCTGTTTCTTCTGCTTCACCCTCCAGACTTCACCTTCTCCTTCTCTTTCTTCTGCTTTTTCTGATTCACCCTCCAGACTTCACCTTCTCCTTCTCCTTCTTCTGATTCTTCTGATTCACCCTCCAGACTTCACCTTCTCCTTCTCCTTCTTCTGCTTCTTCTGATTCACCCTCCTGACTTCACCTTCTCCTTCTCCTTCTTCTACTTCTTCTGATTCACCCTCCTGACTTCACCTTCTCCTTCTCCTTCTTCTACTTCTTCTGCTTCACCCTCCAGACTTCACCTTCTCCTTCTCCTTCTTCTACTTCTTCTGATTCACCCTCCAGACTTCACCTTCTCCTTCTCCTTCTTCTGCTTCTTCTGATTCACCCTCCAGACTTCACCTTCTCATTATCCTTCTTCTGCTTCTTCTGCTGCGCCCTCCAGACTTCACCTTCTCCTTCTCCTTCTTCTGCTTCTTCTGCTTCACACTCCAGACTTCACCTTCTCCTTCTCATTCCTCTGCTTCTTCTGCTGCGCCCTCCAGGCTTCACCTTCTCCTTCTCCTTCTTCTGCTTCTTCTGCTTCACCGTCCTGACTTCACCTTCTCCTTCTCCTTCTCCTACTTCTTCTGCTACAACCCCCTGACTTCGCCTGCTCCTCATCCTTCTTCTGCTTCTTCTGATTCACCCTCCTAACTTCACCTTCTCCTTCTCCTTCTTCTGCTTCTTCTGATTCACCCTCCTGACTTCACCTTCTCCTTCTCCTTCTTCTGCTTCTTCTGATTCACCCTCCAGACTTCACCTTCTCCTTCTCCTTCTTCTGCTTCTTCTGATTCACCCTCCAGACTTCACCTTCTCCTTCTCCTTCTTCTGCTTCTTCTGATTCACCCTCCAGACCTCACCTTCTCCTTCTCCTTCTTCTACTTCTTCTGATTCACCCTCCAGACTTCATCTTCTCCTTCTCCTTCTTCTGCTTCTTCGGATTCACCCTCCAGACTTCACCTTCTCCTTCTCCTTCTTCTGCTTCTTCTGATTCACCCTCCAGACTTCACCTTCTCCTTCTCCTTCTTCTACTTCTTCTGATTCACCCTCCAGACTTTACCTTCTCCTTCTCCTTCTTCTACTTCTTCTGATTCACCCTCCAGTCTTCACCTTCTCCTTCTCCTTCTTCTGTTTCTTCTGCTTCACCCTCCAGACTTCACCTTCTCCTTCTCTTTCTTCTGCTTCTTCTGCTTCACCCTCCAGACTTCACCTTCTCCTTCTCCTTCTTCTGATTCTTCTGATTCACCCTCCAGACTTCACCTTCTCTATCTCCTTCTTCTGCTTCTTCTGATTCACCCTCCTGACTTCACCTTCTCCTTCTCCTTCTTCTACTTCTTCTGATTCACCCTCCTGACTTCACCTTCTCCTTCTCCTTCTTCTACTTCTTCTGCTTCACCCTCCAGACTTCACCTTCTCCTTCTCCTTCTTCTACTTCTTCTGATTCACCCTCCAGACTTCACCTTCTCCTTCTCCTTCTTCTGCTTCTTCTGATTCACCCTCCAGACTTCACCTTCTCATTCTCCTTCTTCTGCTGCGCCCTCCAGACTTCACCTTCTCCTTCTCCTTCTTCTGCTTCTTCTGCTTCACACTCCAGACTTCACCTTCTCCTTCTCCTTCTTCTGCTTCTTCTGCTGCGCCCTCCAGGCTTCACCTTCTCCTTCTCCTTCTTCTGCTTCTTCTGCTTCACCGTCCTGACTTCACCTTCTCCTTCTCCTTCTTCTACTTCTTCTGCTACACCCCCTGACTTCACCTGCTCCTTCTCCTTCTTCTGCTTCTTCTGATTCACCCTCCTAACTTCACCTTCTCCTTCTCCTTCTTCTGCTTCTTCTGATTCACCCTCCTGACTTCACCTTCTCCTTCTCCTTCTTCTGCTTCTTTTGATTCACCCTCCAGACTTCACCTTCTCCTTCTCCTTCTTCTGCTTCTTCTGATTCACCCTCCAGACTTCACCTTCTCCTTCTCCTTCTTCTGCTTCTTCTGATTCACCCTCCAGACCTCACCTTCTCCTTCTCCTTCTTCTACTTCTTCTGATTCACCCTCCAGACTTCACCTTCTCCTTCTCCTTCTTCTACTTCTTCTGATTCACCCTCCAGTCTTCACCTTCTCCTTCTCCTTCTTCTGTTTCTTCTGCTTCACCCTCCAGACTTCACCTTCTCCTTCTCTTTCTTCTGCTTCTTCTGATTCACCCTCCAGACTTCACCTTCTCCTTCTCCTTCTTCTGATTCTTCTGATTCACCCTCCAGACTTCACCTTCTCCTTCTCCTTCTTCTGCTTCTTCTGATTCACCCTCCTGACTTCACCTTCTCCTTCTCCTTCTTCTACTTCTTCTGATTCACCCTCCAGACTTCACCTTCTCCTTCTCCTTCATCTACTTCTTCTGATTCACCCTCCAGACTTCACCTTCTCCTTCTCCTTCTTCTGCTTCTTCTGATTCACCCTCCAGACTTCACCTTCTCATTCTCCTTCTTCTGCTTCTTCTGCTGCGCCCTCCAGACTTCACCTTCTCCTTCTCCTTCTTCTGCTTCTTCTGCTTCACACTCCAGACTTCACCTTCTCCTTCTCCTTCTTCTGCTTCTTCTGCTGCGCCCTCCAGGCTTCACCTTCTCCTTCTCCTTCTTCTGCTTCTTCTGCTTCACCGTCCTGACTTCACCTTCTCCTTCTCCTTCTTCTACTTCTTCTGATTCACCCTCCAGACTTCACCTTCTCCTTCTCCTTCTTCTGCTTCTTCTGATTCACCCTCCAGACATAACCTTCTCCTTCTCCTTATTCTGCTTCTTCTGATTCACCCTCCAGACTTCACCTTCTCCTTCTCCTTCTTCTGCTTTTCTGATTCACCCTCCAGACTTCACCTTCTCCTTCTCCTTCTTCTGCTTCTTCTGATTCACCCTCCAGACTTCACCTTCTCCTTCTTCTACTTCTTCTGATTCACCCTCCAGACTTCACCTTCTCCTTCTCCTTCTTCTGCTTCTTCTGATTCACCCTCCTGACTTCACCTTCTCCTTCTCCTTCTTCTACATCTTCTGATTCACCCTCCTGACTTCACCTTCTCCTTCTCCTTCTTCTACTTCTTCTGCTTCACCCTCCAGACTTCAACTTCTCCTTCTCCTTCTTCTACTTCTTCTGATTCACCCTCCAGACTTCACCTTCTCCTTCTCCTTCTTCTGCTTCTTCTGATTCACCCTCCAGACTTCACCTTCTCCTTCTCCTTCTTCTGCTTCTTCTGATTCACCCTCCAGACTTCACCTTCTCCTTCTCCTTCTTCTACTTCATCAGATTCACCCTCCAGACTTCACCTTCTCCTTCTCCTTCTTCTGCTTCTTCTGATTCACCCTCCAGACTTCACCTTCTCCTTCTCTTTCTTCTGCTTTTTCTGATTCACCCTCCAGACTTCACCTTCTCCTTCTCCTTCTTCTGATTCTTCTGATTCACCCTCCAGACTTCACCTTCTCCTTCTCCTTCTTCTGCTTCTTCTGATTCACCCTCCTGACTTCACCTTCTTCTTCTCCTTCTTCTACTTCTTCTGATTCACCCTCCTGACTTCACCTTCTCCTTCTCCTTCTTCTACTTCTTCTGCTTCACCCTCCAGACTTCACCTTCTCCTTCTCCTTCTTCTACTTCTTCTGATTCACCCTCCAGACTTCACCTTCTCCTTCTCCTTCTTCTGCTTCTTCTGATTCACCCTCCAGACTTCACCTTCTCATTATCCTTCTTCTGCTTCTTCTGCTGCGCCCTCCAGACTTCACCTTCTCCTTCTCCTTCTTCTGCTTCTTCTGCTTCACACTCCAGACTTCACCTTCTCCTTCTCATTCTTCTGCTTCTTCTGCTGCGCCCTCCAGGCTTCACCTTCTCCTTCTCCTTCTTCTGCTTCTTCTGCTTCACCGTCCTGACTTCACCTTCTCCTTCTCCTTCTCCTACTTCTTCTGCTACACCCCCCTGACTTCGCCTGCTCCTCATCCTTCTTCTGCTTCTTCTGATTCACCCTCCTAACTTCACCTTCTCCTTCTCCTTCTTCTGCTTCTTCTGATTCACCCTCCTGACTTCACCTTCTCCTTCTCCTTCTTCTGCTTCTTCTGATTCACCCTCCAGACTTCACCTTCTCCTTCTCCTTCTTCTGCTTCTTCTGATTCACCCTCCAGACTTCACCTTCTCCTTCTCCTTCTTCTGCTTCTTCTGATTCACCCTCCAGACCTCACCTTCTCCTTCTCCTTCTTCTACTTCTTCTGATTCACCCTCCAGACTTCATCTTCTCCTTCTCCTTCTTCTGCTTCTTCTGATTCACCCTCCAGACTTCACCTTCTCCTTCTCCTTCTTCTACTTCTTCTGATTCACCCTCCAGACTTCACCTTCTCCTTCTCCTTCTTCTGTTTCTTCTGCTTCACCCTCCAGACTTCACCTTCTCCTTCTCTTTCTTCTGCTTCTTCTGCTTCACCCTCCAGACTTCACCTTCTCCTTCTCCTTCTTCTGATTCTTCTGATTCACCCTCCAGACTTCACCTTCTCTATCTCCTTCTTCTGCTTCTTCTGATTCACCCTCCTGACTTCACCTTCTCCTTCTCCTTCTTCTACTTCTTCTGATTCACCCTCCTGACTTCACCTTCTCCTTCTCCTTCTTCTACTTCTTCTGCTTCACCCTCCAGACTTCACCTTCTCCTTCTCCTTCTTCTACTTCTTCTGATTCACCCTCCAGACTTCACCTTCTCCTTCTCCTTCTTCTGCTTCTTCTGATTCACCCTCCAGACTTAACCTTCTCCTTCTCCTTATTCTGCTTCTTCTGATTCACCCTCCAGACTTCACCTTCTCCTTCTCCTTCTTCTGCTTCTTCTGATTCACCCTCCAGACTTCACCTTCTCCTTCTCCTTCTTCTGCTTCTTCTGATTCACCCTCCAGACTTCACCTTCTCCTTCTCCTTCTTCTACTTCTTCTGATTCACCCTCCAGACTTCACCTTCTCCTTCTCCTTCTTCTGCTTCTTCTGATTCACCCTCCTGACTTCACCTTCTCCTTCTCCTTCTTCTACATCTTCTGATTCACCCTCCTGACTTCACCTTCTCCTTCTCCTTCTTCTACTTCTTCTGCTTCACCCTCCAGACTTCACCTTCTCCTTCTCCTTCTTCTACTTCTTCTGATTCACCCTCCAGTCTTCACCTTCTCCTTCTCCTTCTTCTACTTCTTCTGATTCACCCTCCAGACTTCACCTTCTCCTTCTCCTTCTTCTACTTCTTCTGATTCACCCTCCAGACTTCACCTTCCCCTTCTCCTTCTTCTGCTTCTTCTGATTCACCCTCCAGACTTCACCTTCTCCTTCTCCTTATTCTGCTTCTTCTGAATCACCCTCCAGACTTCACCTTCTCCTTCTCCTTCTTCTGCTTCTTCTGATTCACCCTCCAGACTTCACCTTCTCCTTCTCCTTCTTCTGCTTCTTCTGATTCACCCTCCAGACTTCACCTTCTCCTTCTCCTTCTTCTACTTCTTCTGATTCACCCTCCAGACTTCACCTTCTCCATCTCCTTCTTCTGCTTCTACTGATTCACCCTCCAGACTTCACCTTCTCCTTCTCCTTCGTCTACTTCTTCTGATTCACCCTCCAGACTTCACCTTCTCCTTCTCCTTCTTCTGCTTCTTCTGATTCACCCTCCAGACTTCACCTTCTCCTTCTCCTTCTTCTGCTTCTTCTGATTCACCCTCCAGACTTCACCTTCTCCTTCTCCTTCTTCTACTTCTTCTGATTCACCCTCCAGACTTCACCTTCTCCTTCTCCTTCTTCTGCTTCTTCTGATTCACCCTCCAGACTTCACCTTCTCCTTCTCCTTCGTCTACTTCTTCTGATTCACCCTCCAGACTACACCTTCTCCTTCTCCTTCTTCTACTTCTTCTGATTCACCCTCCAGACTTCACCTTCTCCTTCTCCTTCTTCTGTTTCTTCTGATTCACCCTCCAGACTTCATCTTCTCCTTCTCCTTCTTCTACTTCTTCTGATTCACCCTCCAGACTTCACCTTCTCCTTCTCCTTCTTCTACTTCTTCTGATTCACCCTCCAGACTTCATCTTCTCCTTCTCCTTCTTCTGCTTCTTCTGATTCACCCTCCAGACTTCACCTTCTCCTTCTCCTTCTTCTGCTTCTTCTGATTCACCCTCCAGACTTCAACTTCTCCTTCTCCTTCTTCTACTTCTTCTGATTCACCCTCCAGACTTCACCTTCTCCTTCTCCTTCTTCTACTTCTTCCGATTCACCCTCCAGACTTCATCTTCTCCTTCTCCTTCTTCTGCTTCTTCTGATTCACCTCCAGACTTCACCTTCTACTTCTCCTTCTTCTGCTTCTTCTGATTCACCCTCCAGACTTCACCTTCTCCTTCTCCTTCTTCTACTTCTTCTGATTCACCCTCCAGACTTCACCTTCTCCTTCTCCTTCTTCTACTTCTTCTGATTCACCCTCCAGTCTTCACCTTCTCCTTCTCCTTCTTCTGTTTCTTCTGCTTCACCCTCCAGACTTCACCTTCTCCTTCTCTTTCATCTGCTTCTTCTGATTCACCCTCCAGACTTCACCTTCTCCTTCTCCTTCTTCTGATTCTTCTGATACACCCTCCAGACTTCACCTTCTCCTTCTCCTTCTTCTGCTTCTTCTGATTCACCCTCCTGACTTCACCTTCTCCGTCTCCTTCTTCTACTTCTTCTGATTCACCCTCCTGACTTCACCTTCTCCTTCTCCTTCTTCTACTTCTTCTGCTTCACCCTCCAGACTTCACCTTCTCCTTCTCCTTCTTCTACTTCTTCTGATTCACCCTCCAGACTTCACCTTCTCCTTCTCCTTCTTCTGCTTCTTCTGATTCACCCTCCAGACTTCACCTTCTCCTTCTCCTTATTCTGCCTCTTCTGATTCACCCTCCAGACTTCACCTTCTCCTTCTCCTTATTCTGCTTCTTCTGATTCACCCTCCAGACTTCACCTTCTCCTTCTCCTTCCTCTGCTTCTTCTGATTCACCCTCCAGACTTCACCTTCTCCTTCTCCTTCTTCTGATTCTTCTGATTCACCCTCCAGACTTCACCTTCTCCTTCTCCATCTTTTGCTTCTTCTGATTCACCCTCCTGACTTCACCTTCTCCTTCTCCTTCTTCTACTTCTTCTGATTCACCCTCCTGACTTCACCTTCTCCTTCTCCATCTTCTACTTCTTCTGCTTCACCCTCCAGACTTCAACTTCTCCTTCTCCTTCTTCTACTTCTTCTGATTCACCCTCCAGACTTCACCTTCTCCTTCTCCTTCTTCTGCTTCTTCTGATTCACCCTCCAGACTTCACCTTCTCCTTCTCCTTCTTCTGCTTCTTCTGATTCACCCTCCAGACTTCACCTTCTCCTTCTCCTTCTTCTACTTCTTCTGATTCACCCTCCAGACTTCACCTTCTCCTTCTCCTTCTTCTGCTTCTTCTGATTCACCCTCCAGACTTCACCTTCTCCTTCTCCTTCGTCTACTTCTTCTGATTCACCCTCCAGACTACACCTTCTCCTTCTCCTTCTTCTACTTCTTCTGGTTCACCCTCCAGACTTCACCTTCTCCTTCTCCTTCTTCTGTTTCTTCTGATTCACCCTCCAGACTTCATCTTCTCCTTCTCCTTCTTCTACTTCTTCTGATTCACCCTCCAGACTTCACCTTCTCCTTCTCCTTCTTCTACTTCTTCTGATTCACCCTCCAGACTTCATCTTCTCCTTCTCCTTCTTCTGCTTCTTCTGATTCACCCTCCAGACTTCACCTTCTCCTTCTCCTTCTTCTGCTTCTTCTGATTCACCCTCCAGATTTCAACTTCTCCTTCTCCTTCTTCTACTTCTTCTGATTCACCCTCCAGAATTCACCTTCTCCTTCTCCTTCTTCTACTTCTTCTGATTCACCCTCCAGTCTTCACCTTCTCCTTCTCCTTCTTCTGTTTCTTCTGCTTCACCCTCCAGACTTCACCTTCTCCTTCTCTTTCTTCTGCTTCTTCTGATTCACCCTCCAGACTTCACCTTCTCCTTCTCCTTCTTCTGATTCTTCTGATTCACCCTCCAGACTTCACCTTCTCCTTCTCCTTCTTCTGCTTCTTCTGATTCACCCTCCTGACTTCACTTTCTCCTTCTCCTTCTTCTACTTCTTCTGATTTACCCTCCTGACTTCACCTTCTCCTTCTCCTTCTTCTACTTCTTCTGCTTCACCCTCCAGACTTCACCTTCTCCTTCTCCTTCTTCTACTTCTTCTGATTCACCCTCCAGACTTCACCTTCTCCTTCTCCTTCTTCTGCTTCTTCTGATTCACCCTCCAGACTTCACCTTCTCATTCTCCTTCTTCTGCTTCTTCTGCTGCGCCCTCCAGACTTCACCTTCTCCTTCTCCTTCTTCTGCTTCTTCTGCTTCATACTCCAGACTTCACCTTCTCCTTCTCCTTCTTCTGCTTCTTCTGCTGCGCCCTCCAGGCTTCACCTTCTCCTTCTCCTTCTTCTGCTTCTTCTGCTTCACCGTCCTGACTTCCCCTTCTCCTTCTCCTTCTTCTACTTCTTCTGCTACACCCCCCTGACTTCAACTGCTCCTTCTCCTTCTTCTGCTTCTTCTGATTCACCCTCCTAACTTCACCTTCTCCTTCTCCTTCTTCTGCTTCTTCTGATTCACCCTCCTGACTTCACCTTCTCCTTCTCCTTCTTCTGCTTCTTCTGATTCACCCTCCAGACTTCACCTTCTCCTTCTCCTTCTTCTGCTTCTTCTGATTCACCCTCCAGACTTCACCTTCTCCTTCTCCTTCTTCTGCTTCTTCTGATTCACCCTCCAGACCTCACCTTCTCCTTCTCCTTCTTCTACTTCTTCTGATTCACCCTCCAGACTTCATCTTCTCCTTCTCCTTCTTCTGCTTCTTCTGATTCACCCTCCAGACTTCACCTTCTCCTTCTCCTTCTTCTGCTTCTTCTGATTCACCCTCCAGACTTCACCTTCTCCTTCTCCTTCTTCTACTTCTTCTGATTCACCCTCCAGACTTCACCTTCTCCTTCTCCTTCTTCTACTTCTTCTGATTCACCCTCCAGTCTTCACCTTCTCCTTCTCCTTCTTCTGTTTCTTCTGCTTCACCCTCCAGACTTCACCTTCTCCTTCTCTTTCTTCTGCTTCTTCTGCTTCACCCTCCAGACTTCACCTTCTCCTTCTCCTTCTTCTGATTCTTCTGATTCACCCTCCAGACTTCACCTTCTCTATCTCCTTCTTCTGCTTCTTCTGATTCACCCTCCTGACTTCACCTTCTCCTTCTCCTTCTTCTACTTCTTCTGATTCACCCTCCTGACTTCACCTTCTCCTTCTCCTTCTTCTACTTCTTCTGCTTCACCCTCCAGACTTCACCTTCTCCTTCTCCTTCTTCTACTTCTTCTGATTCACACTCCAGACTTCACCTTCTCCTTCTCCTTCTTCTGCTTCTTCTGATTCACCCTCCAGACTTCACCTTCTCCTTCTCCTTCTTCTACTTCTTCTGCTTCACCCTCCAGACTTCACCTTCTCCTTCTCCTTCTTCTACTTCTTCTGATTCACCCTCCAGACTTCACCTTCTCCTTCTCCTTCTTCTGCTTCTTCTGATTCACCCTCCAGACTTCACCTTCTCCTTCTCCTTCTTCTGCTTCTTCTGATTCACCCTCCTGACTTCACCTTCTCCTTCTCCTTCTTCTACTTCTTCTGATTCACCCTCCTGACTTCACCTTCTCCTTCTCCTTCTTCTACTTCTTCTGCTTCACCCTCCAGACTTCACCTTCTCCTTCTCCTTCTTCTACTTCTTCTGATTCACACTCCAGACTTCACCTTCTCCTTCTCCTTCTTCTGCTTCTTCTGATTCACCCTCCAGACTTCACCTTCTCCTTCTCCTTCTTCTACTTCTTCTGCTTCACCCTCCAGACTTCACCTTCTCCTTCTCCTTCTTCTACTTCTTCTGATTCACCCTCCAGACTTCACCTTCTCCTTCTCCTTCTTCTGCTTCTTCTGATTCACCCTCCAGACTTCACCTTCTCCTTCTCCTTCTTCTGCTTCTTCTGATTCACCCTCCAGACTTCACCTTCTCCTTCTCCTTCTTCTGCTTCTTCTGATTCACCCTCCAGACCTCACCTTCTCCTTCTCCTTCTTCTACTTCTTCTGATTCACCCTCCAGACTTCATCTTCTCCTTCTCCTTCTTCTGCTTCTTCTGATTCACCCTCCAGACTTCACCTTCTCCTTCTCCTTCTTCTGCTTCTTCTGATTCACCCTCCAGACTTCACCTTCTCCTTCTCCTTCTTCTACTTCTTCTGATTCACCCTCCAGACTTCACCTTCTCCTTCTCCTTCTTCTACTTCTTCTGATTCACCCTCCAGTCTTCACCTTCTCCTTCTCCTTCTTCTGTTTCTTCTGCTTCACCCTCCAGACTTCACCTTCTCCTTCTCTTTCTTCTACTTCTTCTGCTTCACCCTCCAGACTTCACCTTCTCCTTCTCCTTCTTCTGATTCTTCTGCTTCACCCTCCAGACTTCACCTTCTCCTTCTCCTTCTTCTACTTCTTCTGATTCACACTCCAGACTTCACCTTCTCCTTCTCCTTCTTCTGCTTCTTCTGATTCACCCTCCAGACTTCACCTTCTCCTTCTCCTTCTTCTACTTCTTCTGCTTCACCCTCCAGACTTCACCTTCTCCTTCTCCTTCTTCTACTTCTTCTGATTCACCCTCCAGACTTCACCTTCTACTTCTCCTTCTTCTGCTTCTTCTGATTCACCCTCCAGACTTCACCTTCTCCTTCTCCTTCTTCTACTTCTTCTGATTCACCCTCCAGACTTCACCTTCTCCTTCTCCTTCTTCTGCTTCTTCTGATTCACCCTCCTGACTTCACCTTCTCCTTCTCCTTCTTCTACTTCTTCTGGTTCACCCTCCTGACTTCACCTTCTCCTTCTCCTTCTTCTACATCTTCTGATTCACCCTCCTGACTTCACCTTCTCCTTCTCCTTCTTCTACTTCTTCTGCTTCACCCTCCAGACTTCACCTTCTCCTTCTCCTTCTTCTACTTCTTCTGATTCACCCTCCAGATTCACCTTCTCCTTCTCCTTCTTCTACTTCTTCTGATTCACCCTCCAGACTTCACCTTCTCCTTCTCCTTCTTCTACTTCTTCTGATTCACCCTCCAGACTTCACCTTCTCCTTCTCCTTCTTCTGCTTCTTCTGATTTACCCTCCAGACTTCACCTTCTCCTTCTCCTTATTCTGCTTCTTCTGAATCACCCTCCAGACTTCACCTTCTCCTTCTCCTTCTTCTGCTTCTTCTGATTCACCCTCCAGACTTCACCTTCTCCTTCTCCTTCTTCTGCTTCTTCTGATTCACCCTCCAGACTTCACCTTCTCCTTCTCCTTCTTCTACTTCTTCTGATTCACCCTCCAGACTTCACCTTCTCCATCTCCTTCTTCTGCTTCTTCTGATTCACCCTCCAGACTTCACCTTCTCCTTCTCCTTCGTCTACTTCTTCTGATTCACCCTCCAGACTTCACCTTCTCCTTCTCCTTCGTCTACTTCTTCTGATTCACCCTCCAGACTTCACCTTCTCCTTCTCCTTCTTCTACTTCTTCTGCTTCACCCTCCAGACTTCACCTTCTCCTTCTCCTTCTTCTACTTCTTCTGATTCACCCTCCAGACTTCACCTTCTCCTTCTCCTTCTTCTGCTTCTTCTGATTCACCCTCCAGACTTCACCTTCTCATTCTCCTTCTTCTGCTTCTTCTGCTGCGCCCTCCAGACTTCACCTTCTCCTTCTCCTTCTTCTGCTTCTTCTGCTTCACACTCCAGACTTCACCTTCTCCTTCTCCTTCTTCTGCTTCTTCTGCTGCGCCCTCCAGGCTTCACCTTCTCCTTCTCCTTCTTCTGCTTCTTCTGCTTCACCGTCCTGACTTCCCCTTCTCCTTCTCCTTCTTCTACTTCTTCTGCTACACCCCCCTGACTTCACCTGCTCCTTCTCCTTCTTCTGCTTCTTCTGATTCACCCTCCTAACTTCACCTTCTCCTTCTCCTTCTTCTGCTTCTTCTGATTCACCCTCCTGACTTCACCTTCTCCTTCTCCTTCTTCTGCTTCTTCTGATTCACCCTCCAGACTTCACCTTCTCCTTCTCCTTCTTCTGCTTCTTCTGATTCACCCTCCAGACTTCACCTTCTCCTTCTCCTTCTTCTGCTTCTTCTGATTCACCCTCCAGACCTCACCTTCTCCTTCTCCTTCTTCTACTTCTTCTGATTCACCCTCCAGACTTCATCTTCTCCTTCTCCTTCTTCTGCTTCTTCTGATTCACCCTCCAGACTTCACCTTCTCCTTCTCCTTCTTCTACTTCTTCTGATTCACCCTCCAGACTTCACCTTCTCCTTCTCCTTCTTCTACTTCTTCTGATTCACCCTCCAGTCTTCACCTTCTCCTTCTCCTTCTTCTATTTCTTCTGCTTCACCCTCCAGACTTCACCTTCTCCTTCTCTTTCTTCTGCTTCTTCTGCTTCACCCTCCAGACTTCTCCTTCTCCTTCTCCTTCTTCTGATTCTTCTGATTCACCCTCCAGATTTCACCTTCTCTATCTCCTTCTTCTGCTTCTTCTGATTCACCCTCCTGACTTCACCTTCTCCTTCTCCTTCTTCTACTTCTTCTGATTCACCCTCCTGACTTCACCTTCTCCTTCTCCTTCTTCTACTTCTTCTGCTTCACCCTCCAGACTTCACCTTCTCCTTCTCCTTCTTCTACTTCTTCTGATTCACCCTCCAGACTTCACCTTCTCCTTCTCCTTCTTCTGCTTCTTCTGATTCACCCTCCAGACTTCACCTTCTCCTTCTCCTTCTACTACTTCTTCTGCTTCACCCTCCAGACTTCACCTTCTCCTTCTCCTTCTTCTACTTCTTCTGATTCACCCTCCAGACTTCACCTTCTCCTTCTCCTTCTTCTGCTTCTTCTGATTCACCCTCCAGACTTCACCTTCTCCTTCTCCTTCTTCTACTTCTTCTGATTCACCCTCCAGACTTCACCTTCTCCTTCTCCTTCTTCTGCTTCTTCTGATTCACCCTCCTGACTTCAGCTTCTCCTTCTCCTTCTTCTACTTCTTCTGATTCACCCTCCTGACTTCACCTTCTCCTTCTCCTTCTTCTACATCTTCTGATTCACCCTCCTGACTTCACCTTCTCCTTCTCCTTCTTCTACTTCTTCTGCTTCACCCTCCAGACTTCACCTTCTCCGTCTCCTTCTTCTACTTCTTCTGATTCACCCTCCAGATTCACCTTCTCCTTCTCCTTCTTCTACTTCTTCTGATTCACCCTCCAGACTTCACCTTCTCCTTCTCCTTCGTCTACTTCTTCTGATTCACCCTCCAGACTTCACCTTCTCCTTTTCCTTCTTCTGCTTCTTCAGATTCACCCTCCACACTTCACCTTCTCCTTCTCCTTCTTCTACTTCTTCTGATTCACCCTCCAGACTTCACCTTCTCCTTCTCTTTCTTCTGCTTCTTCTGATTCACCCTGCAGACTTCACCTTCTCCTTCTCCTTCTTCTACATCTTCTGATTCACCCTCCTGACTTCACCTTCTCCTTCTCCTTCTTCTACTTCTTCTGCTTCACCCTCCAGACTTCACCATCTCCTTCTCCTTCTTCTACGTCTTCTGATTCACCCTCCAGACTTCACCTTCTCCTACTTCTTCTGATTCACCCTCCAGACTTCACCTTCTCCTTCTCCTTCTTCTACTTCTTCTGATTCACCCTCCAGACTTCACCTTCTCCTTCTCCTTCTTCTGCTTCTTCTGATTCACCCTCCAGACTTCACCTTCTCCTTCTCCTTATTCTGCTTCTTCTGAATCACCCTCCAGACTTCACCTTCTCCTTCTCCTTCTTCTGCTTCTTCTGATTCACCCTCCAGACTTCACCTTCTCCTTCTCCTTCTTCTGCTTCTTCTGATTCACCCTCCAGACTTCACCTTCTCCTTCTCCTTCTTCTACTTCTTCTGATTCACCCTCCAGACTTCACCTTCTCCATCTCCTTCTTCTGCTTCATCTGATTCACCCTCCAGACTTCACCTTCTCCTTCTCCTTCGTCTACTTCTTCTGATTCACCCTCCAGACTACACCTTCTCCTTCTCCTTCTTCTACTTCTTCTGAAACACCCTCCAGACTTCACCTTCTCCTTCTCCTTATTCTGTTTCTTCTGATTCACCCTCCAGACTTCACCTTCTCCTTCTCCTTTTTCTACTACTTCTGATTCACCCTCCAGACTTCACCTTCTCCTTCTCCTTCTTCTACTTCTTCTGATTCACCCTCCAGACTTCATCTTCTCCTTCTCCTTCTTCTGCTTCTTCTGATTCACCCTCCAGACTTCACCTTCTCCTTCTCCTTCTTCTGCTTCTTCTGATTCACCCTCCAGACTTCACCTTCTCCTTCTCCTTCTTCCACTTCTTCTGATTCACCCTCCAGACTTCACCTTCTCCTTCTCCTTCTTCTACTTCTTCTGATTCACCCTCCAGTCTTCACCTTCTCCTTCTCCTTCTTCTGTTTCTTCTGCTTCACCCTCCAGACATCACCTTCTCCTTCTCTTTCTTCTGCTTCTTCTGATTCACCCTCCAGACTTCACCTTCTCCTTCTCCTTCTTCTGATTCTTCTGATTCACCCTCCAGACTTCACCTTCTCCTTCTCCTTATTCTGCTTCTTCTGATTCACTCTCCTGACTTCACCTTCTCCTTCTCCTTCTTCTACTTCTTCTGATTCACCCACCTGACTTCACCTTCTCCTTCTCCTTCTTCTACTTCTTCTGCTTCACCCTCCAGACTTCACCTTCTCCTTCTCCTTCTTCTACTTCTTCTGATTCACCCTCCAGACTTCACCTTCTCCTTCTCCTTCTTCTGCTTCTTCTGATTCACCCTCCAGACATCACCTTCTCCTTCTCCTTATTCTGCTTCTTCTGATTCACCCTCCAGACTTCACCTTCTCCTTCTCCTTATTCTGCTTCTTCTGATTCACCCTCCAGACTTCACCTTCTCCTTCTCCTTCCTCTGCTTCTTCTGATTCACCCTCCAGACTTCACCTTCTCCTTCTCCTTCTTCTGATTCTTCTGATTCACCCTCCAGACTTCACCTTCTCCTTCTCCATCTTCTGCTTCTTCTGATTCACCCTCCTGACTTCACCTTCTCCTTCTCCTTCTTCTACTTCTTCTGATTCACCCTCCTGACTTCACCTTCTCCTTCTCCATCTTCTAATTCTTCTGCTTCACCCTCCTGACTTCAACTTCTCCTTCTCCTTCTTCTACTTCTTCTGATTCACCCTCCAGACTTCACCTTCTCCTTCTCCTTCTTCTGCTTCTTCTGATTCACCCTCCAGACTTCACCTTCTCCTTCTCCTTATTCTGCTTCTTCTGATTCACCCTCCAGACTTCAGCTTCTCCTTCTCCTTCTTCTGCTTCTTCTGATTCACCCTGCAGACTTCACCTTCTCCTTCTCCTTCTTCTGCTTCTTCTGATTCACCCTCCAGACTTCACCTTCTCCTTCTCCTTCTTCTGCTTCTTCTGATTCACCCTCCAGACTTCACCTTCTCCTTCTTCTACTTCTTCTGATTCACCCTCCAGACTTCACCTTCTCCTTCTCTTTCTTCTGCTTCTTCTGATTCACCCTCCAGACTTCACCTTCTCCTTCTCCTTCTTCTGATTCTTCTGATTCACCCTCCAGACTTCACCTTCTCCTTCTCCTTCTTCTGCTTCTTCTGATTCACCCTCCTGACTTCACCTTCTCCTTCTCCTTCTTCTACTTCTTCTGATTCACCCTCCTGACTTCACCTTCTCCTTCTCCTTCTTCTACTTCTTCTGCTTCACCCTCCAGACTTCACCTCCCCCTTCTCCTTCTTCTACTTCTTCTGATTCACCCTCCAGACTTGACCTTCTCCTTTTCCTTCTTCTACTTCTTCTGATTCACCCTCCAGACTTCACCTTCTCCTTCTCCTTCTTCTGCTTCTTCTGCTTCACCGTCCTGACTTCACCTTCTCCTTCTCCTTCTTCTACTTATTCTGCTTCATCCCCCTGACATCACCTGCTCCTTCTCCTTCTTCTGCTTCTTCTGATTCACCCTCCTAACTTCACCTTCTCCTTCTCCTTCTTCTGCTTCTTCTGATTCACCCTCCTGACTTCACCTTCTCCTTCTCCTTCTTCTGCTTCTTCTGATTCACCCTCCAGACTACACCTTCTCCTTCTCCTTCTTCTACTTCTTCTGATTCACCCTCCAGACTTCACCTTCTCCTTCTCCTTCTTCTGTTTCTTCTGATTCACCCTCCAGACTTCACCTTCTCCTTCTCCTTCTTCTGCTTCTTCTGATTCACCCTCCAGACTTCACCTTCTCCTTCTCCTTCTTCTGCTTCTTCTGATTCACCCTCCAGACCTCACCTTCTCCTTCTCCTTCTTCTACTTCTTCTGATTCACCCTCCAGACTTCATCTTCTCCTTCTCCTTCTTCTGCTTCTTCTGATTCACCCTCCAGACTTCACCTTCTCCTTCTCCTTCTTCTGCTTCTTCTGATTCACCCTCCAGACTTCACCTTCTCCTTCTCCTTCTTCTACTTCTTCTGATTCACCCTCCAGACTTCACCTTCTCCTTCTCCTTCTTCTACTTCTTCTGATTCACCCTCCAGTCTTCACCTTCTCCTTCTCCTTCTTCTGTTTCTTCTGCTTCACCCTCCAGACTTCACCTTCTCCTTCTCTTTCTTCTGCTTCTTCTGATTCACCCTCCAGACGTCACCTTCTCCTTCTCCTTCTTCTGATTCTTCTGATTCACCCTACAGACTTCACCTTCTCCTTCTCCTTCTTCTGCTTCTTCTGATTCACCCTCCTGATTTCACCTTCTCCTTCTCCTTCTTCTACTTCTTCTGATTCACCCTCCTGACTTCACCTTCTCCTTCTCCTTCTTCTGCTTCACCCTCCAGACTTCACCTTCTCCTTCTCCTTCTTCTACTTCTTCTGATTCACCCTCCAGACTTCACCTTCTCCTTCTCCTTCTTCTTCTTCTTCTGATTCACCCTCCAGACTTCACCTTCTCCTTCTCCTTATTCTGCTTCTTCTCATTCACCCTCCAGACTTCACCTTCTCCTTCTCCTTCTTCTGCTTCTTCTGATTCACCCTCCAGACTTCACCTTCTCCTTCTACTTCTTCTGCTTCTTCTGATTCACCCTCCAGACTTCACCTTCTCCTTCTCCTTCCTCTGCTTCTTCTGATTCAACCTCCAGACTTCACCTTCTCCTTCTCCTTCTTCTACTTCTTCTGTTTCACCCTCCAGACTTCACCATCTCCTTCTCTTTCTTCTGCTTCTTCTGATTCACCCTCCAGACTTCACCTTCTCCTTCTCCTTCTTCTGATTCTTCTGATTCACCCTCCAGACTTCACCTTCTCCTTCTCCTTCTTCTGCTTCTTCTGATTCACCCTCCTGACTTCACCTTCTCCTTCTCCTTCTTCTACTTCTTCTGATTCACCCTCCTGACTTCACCTTCTCCTTCTCCTTCTTCTACTTCTTCTGCTTCACCCTCCAGACTTCACCTTCTCCTTCTCCTTCTTCGACTTCTTCTGATTCAACCTCCAGACTTCACCTTCTCCTTCTCCTTCTTCTACTTCTTCTGATTCACCCTCCAGACTTCACCTTCTCCTTCTCCTTCTTCTACTTCTTCTGATTCACCCTCCAGACTTCACCTTCTCCTTCTCCTTCTTCTGCTTCTTCTGATTCACCCTCCAGACTTCACCTTCTCCTTCTCCTTATTCTGCTTCTTCTGATTCACCCTCCAGACTTCTCCTTCTCCTTCTCCTTCTTCTGCTTCTTCTGATTCACCCTCCAGACTTTACCTTCTCCTTCTCCTTCTTCTGCTTCTTCTGATTCACCCTCCAGACTTCACCTTCTCCTTCTCCTTCTTCTCCTTCTTCTGACTCACCCTCCAGACTTCACCTTCTCCATCTCCTTCTTCTGCTTCTTCTGATTCACCCTCCAGACTTCACCTTCTCCTTCTCCTTCGTCTACTTCTTCTGATTCACCCTCCAGACTACACCTTCTCCTTCTCCTTCTTCTACTTCTTCTGATTCACCCTCCAGACTTCACCTTCTCCTTCTCCTTCTTCTGTTTCTTCTGATACACCGTCCAGACTTCACCTTCTCCTTCTCCTTCTTCTATTACTTCTGATTCACCCTCCAGACTTCACCTTCTCCTTCTCCTTCTTCTACTTCTTCTGATTCACCCTCCAGACTTCATCTTCTCCTTCTCCTTCTTCTGCTTCTTCTGATTCACCCTCCAGACTTCACCTTCTCCTTCTCCTTCTTCTGCTTCTTCTGATTCACCCTCCAGACTTCACCTTCTCCTTCTCCTTCTTCTACTTCTTCTGATTCACCCTCCAGACTTCACCTTCTCCTTCTCCTTCTTCCACTTCTTCTGATTCACCCTCCAGTCTTCACCTTCTCCTTCTCCTTCTTCTGTTTCTTCTGCTTCACCCTCCAGACTTCACCTTCTCCTTCTCTTTCTTCTGCTTCTTCTGATTCACCCTCCAGACTTCACCTTCTCCTTCTCCTTCTTCTGATTCTTCTGATTCACCCTCCAGACTTCACCTTCTCCTTCTCCTTCTTCTGCTTCTTCTGATTCACCCTCCTGACTTCACCTTCTCCTTCTCCTTCTTCTACTTCTTCTGATTCACCCTCCTGACTTCACCTTCTCCTTCTCCTTCTTCTACTTCTTCTGCTTCACCCTCCAGACTTCACCTTCTCCTTCTCCTTCTTCTACTTCTTCTGATTCACCCTCCAGACTTCATCTTCTCCTTCTCCTTCTTCTACTTCTTCTGATTCACCCTCCTGACTTCACCTTCTCCTTCTCCTTCTTCTACTTCTTCTGCTTCACCCTGCAGACTTCACCTTCTCCTTCTCCTTCTTCTACTTCTTCTGATTCACCCTCCAGACTTCACCTTCTCCTTCTCCTTCTTCTGCTTCTTCTGATTCACCCTCCATACTTCACCTTCACTTCTTCTTATTCTGCTTCTTCTGATTCACCCTCCAGACTTCAACTTCTCCTTCTCCTTCTTCTGCTTCTTCTGATTCACCCTCCAGACTTCGCCTTCTCCTTCTCCTTCTTCTGCTTCTTCTGATTCACCCTCCAGACTTCACCTTCTCCTTCTCCTTCTTCTGCTTCTTCTGATTCACCCTCCAGACTTCACCTTCTCCTTCTCCTTCTTCTGCTTCTTCTGATTCACCCTCCAGACTTCACCTTCTCCTTCTCTTTCTTCTGCTTCTGCTGATTCACCCTCCAGATTTCATCTTCTCCTTCTCCTTCTTCTGCTTCTTCTGATTCACCCTCCAGACTTCACCTTCTCCTTCTCCTTCTTCTGCTTCTTCTGATTCACCCTCCAGACTTCACCTTCTCCTTCTCCTTCTTCTGCTTCTTCTGTTTCACCCTCCAGACTTCAACTTCTCCTTCTCCTTCTTCTACTTCTTCTGATTCACCCTCCAGACCTCACCTTCTCCTTCTCCTTCTTCTACTTCTTCTGATTCACCCTCCAGATTTCATCTTCTCCTTCTCCTTCTTCTGCTTCTTCTGATTCACCCTCCCGACTTCATCTCATCCTTCTCCTTCTTCTGCTTCTTCTGATTCACCCTCCTGACTTCACCTTCTCCTTCTCCTTCTTCTACTTCTTCTGATTCACCCTCCTGACTTCACCTTCTCCTTCTCCTTCTTCTACTTCTTCTGCTTCACCCTCCAGACTTCACCTTCTCCTTCTCCTTCTTCTACTTCTTCTGATTCACCCTCCAGACTTGACCTTCTCCTTCTCCTTCTTCTACTTCTTCTGATTCACCCTCCAGACTTCACCTTCTCCTTCTCCTTCTTCTGCTTCTTCTGCTTCACCGTCCTGACTTCACCTTCTCCTTCTCCTTCTTCTACTTCTTCTGCTTCATCCCCCTGACATCACCTGCTCCTTCTCCTTCTTCTGCTTCTTCTGATTCACCCTCCTAACTTCACCTTCTCCTTCTCCTTCTTCTGCTTCCTCTGATTCACCCTCCTGACTACACCTTCTCCTTCTCCTTCTTCTGCTTCTTCTGATTCACCCTCCAGACTTCACCTTCTCCTTCTCTTTCTTCTGCTTCTTCTGATTCACCCTCCAGACTTCACCTTCTCCTTCTCCTTCTTCTGATTCTTCTGATTCACCCTCCAGACTTCACCTTCTCCTTCTTCTGCTTCTTCTGATTCACCCTCCTGACTTCACCTTCTCCTTCTTCTTCTTCTACTTCTTCTGATTCACCCTCCTGACTTCACCTTCTCCTTCTCCTTCTTCTACTTCTTCTGCTTCACCCTCCAGACTTCACCTTCTCCTTCTCCTTCTTCTACTTCTTCTGATTCACCCTCCAGACTTGACCTTCTCCTTCTCCTTCTTCTACTTATTCTGATTCACCCTCCAGACTTCACCTTCTCCTTCTCCTTCTTCTGCTTCTTCTGCTTCACCGTCCTGACTTCACCTTCTCCTTCTCCTTCTTCTACTTCTTCTGCTTCATCCCGCTGACATCATCTGCTCCTTCTCCTTCTTCTGCTTCTTCTGATTCACCCTCCTAGCTTCACCTTCTCCTTCTCCTTCTTCTGCTTCTTCTGATTCACCCTCCTGACTTCACCTTCTCCTTCTCCTTCTTCTGCTTCTTCTGATTCACCCTCCAGACTTCACCTTCTCCTTCTCCTTCTTCTGCTTCTTCTGATTCACCCTCCAGACTTCACCTTCTCCTTCTCCTTCTTCTGATTCTTCTGCTTCACCCTCCAAACTTTACCTTCTCCTTCTCCTTCTTCTGCTTCTTCTGATTCACCCTCCTGACTTCACCTTCTCCTTCTCCTTCTTCTACTTCTTCTGATTCACCCTCCTGACTTCACCTTCTCCTTCTCCTTCTTCTACTTCTTCTGCTTCACCCTCCAGACTTCACCTTCTCCTTCTCCTTCTTCTGCTTCTTCTGATTCACCCTCCAGACTTCTCCTTCTCCTTCTCCTTCTTCTGCTTCTTCTGATTCACCCTCCAGACTTCACCTTCTCCTTCTCCTTCTTCTGCTTCTTCTGATTCACCCTCCAGACTTCACCTTCTCCTTCTCCTTCTTCTACTTCTTCTGATTCACCCTCCAGACTTCACCTTCTCCATTTCCTTCTTCTGCTTCTTCTGATTCACCCTCCAGACTTCACCTTCTCCTTCTCCTTCGTCTACTTCTTCTGATTCACCCTCCAGACTGCACCTTCTCCTTCTCCTTCTTCTACTTCTTCTGATTCACCCTCCAGACTTCATCTTCTCCTTCTCCTGATTCACTGTCCAGACTTCACCTTCTCCTTCTCCTTCTTCTACTACTTCTGATTCACCCTCCAGACTTTACCTTCTCCTTCTCCTTCTTCTACTTCTTCTGATTCACCCTCCAGACTTCATCTTCTCCTTCTCCTTCTTCTGCTTCTTCTTATTCACCCTCCAGACTTCACCTTCTCCTTCTCCTTCTTCTGCATCTTCTGATTCACCCTCCAGACTTCACCTTCTCCTTCTCCTTCTTCTACTTCTTCTGATTCACCCTCCAGACTTCACCTTCTCCTTCTCCTTCTTCTACTTCTTCTGATTCACCCTCCAGTCTTCACCTTCTCCTTCTCCTTCTTCTGTTTCTTCTGCTTCACCCTCCAGACTTCACCTTCTCCTTCTCTTTCTTCTGCTTCTTCTGATTCACCCTCCAGACTTCACTTTCTCCTTCTCCTTCTTCTGATTCTTCTGATTCACCCTCCAGACTTCACCTTCTCCTTCTCCTTCTTCTGCTTCTTCTGATTCACCCTCCTGACTTCACCTTCTCCTTCTCCTTCTTCTACTTCTTCTGCTTCACCCTCCAGACTTCACCTTCTCCTTCTCCTTCTTCTACTTCTTCTGATTCACCCTCCAGACTTCATCTTCTCCTTCTCCTTCTTCTGCTTCTTCTGATTCCCCCTCCAGACTTCACCTTCCCCTTCTCCTTATTCTGCTTCTTCTGATTCACCCTCCAGACTTCACCTTCTCCTTCTCCTTATTCTGCTTCTTCTGATTCACCCTCCAGACTTCACCTTCTCCTTCTCCTTCCTCTGCTTCTTCTGATTCACCCTCCAGACTTCACCTTCTCCTTCTCCTTCTTCTGATTCTTCTGATTCACCCTCCAGACTTCACCTTCTCCTTCTCCTTCTTCTGCTTCTTCTGATTCACCCTCCTGACTTCACCTTCTCCTTCTCCTTCTTCTACTTCTTCTGATTCACCCTCCTGACTTCACCTTCTCCTTCTCCTTCTTCTACTTCTTCTGCTTCACCCTCCAAACTTCACCTTCTCCTTCTCCTTCTTCTACTTCTTCTGATTAACCCTCCAGACTTCACCTTCTCCTTCTCCTTCTTCTGCTTCTTCTGATTCACCCTCCAGACTTCACCTTCTCCTTCTCCTTATTCTGCTTCTTCTGATTCACCCTCCAGACTTCACCTTCTCCTTCTCCTTCTTCTGCTTCTTCTGATTCACACTCCAGACTTCACCTTCTCCTTCTCCTTCTTCTACTTCTTCTGATTCACCCTCCAGACTTCACCTTCTCCTTCTCTTTCTTCTGCTTCTTCTGATTCACCCTCCAGACTTCACCTTCTCCTTCTTCTGATTCTTCTGATTCACCCTCCAGACTTCACCTTCTTCTTCTCCTTCTTCTGCTTCTTCTGATTCACCCTCCTGACTTCACCTTCTCCTTCTCCTTCTTCTACTTCTTCTGATTCACCCTCCTGACTTCACCTTCTCCTTCTCCTTCTTCTACTTCTTCTGCTTCACCCTCCAGACTTCACCTTCTCCTTCTCCTTCTTCTACTTCTTCTGATTCACCCTCCAGACTTGACCTTCTCCTTCTCCTTCTTCTACTTCTTCTGATTCACCCTCCAGACTTCACCTTCTCCTTCTCCTTCTTCTGCTTCTTCTGATTCACCCTCCAGACTTCACCTTCTCCTTCTCCTTATTCTGCTTCTTCTGATTCACCCTCCAGACTTCACCTTCTCCTTCTCCTTCTTCTACTTCTTCTGATTCACCCTCCAGACTTCACCTTCTCCTTCTCCTTCTTCTGCTTCTTCTGCTTCACCGTCCTGACTTCACCTTCTCCTTCTCCTTCTTCTACTTCTTCTGCTTCATCCCGCTGACATCACCTGCTCCTTCTCCTTCTTCTGCTTCTTCTGATACACCCTCCTAACTTCACCTTCTCCTTCTCCTTCTTCTGCTTCTTCTGATTCACCCTCCTGACTTCACCTTCTCCTTCTCCTTCTTCTGCTTCTTCTGATTCACCCTCCAGACTTCACCTTCTCCTTCTCCTTCTTCTGCTTCTTCTGATTCACCCTCCAGACTTCACCTTCTCCTTCTCCTTCTTCTGATTCTTCTGATTCACCCTCCAGACTTCACCTTCTCCTTCTCCTTCTACTGCTTCTTCTGATTCACCCTCCTGACTTCACCTTCTCCTTCTCCTTCTTCTACTTCTTCTGATTCACCCTCCTGACTTCACCTTCTCCTTCTCCTTCTTCTACTTCTTCTGCTTCACCCTCCAGACTTCACCTTCTCCTTCTCCTTCTTCTGCTTCTTCTGATTCACCCTCCAGACTTCTCCTTCTCCTTCTCCTTCTTCTGCTTCTTCTGATTCACCCTCCAGACTTCACCTTCTCCTTCTCCTTCTTCTGCTTCTTCTGATTCACCCTCCAGACTTCACCTTCTCCTTCTCCTTCTTCTACTTCTTCTGATTCACCCTCCAGACTTCACCTTCTCCATTTCCTTCTTCTGCTTCTTCTGATTCACCCTCCAGACTTCACCATCTCCTTCTCCTTCGTCTACTTCTTCTGATTCACCCTCCAGACTACACCTTCTCCTTCTCCTTCTTCTACTTCTTCTGATTCACCCTCCAGACTTCACCTTCTCCTTCTCCTTCTTCTGTTTCTTCTGATTCACCGTCCAGACTTCACCTTCTACTTCTCCTTCTTCTACTACTTCTGATTCACCCTCCAGACTTTACCTTCTCCTTCTCCTTCCTCTACTTCTTCTGATTCACCTCCAGACTTCATCTTCTCCTTCTCCTTCTTCTGCTTCTGCTGATTCACCCTCCAGACTTCACCTTCTCCTTCTCCTTCTTCTGCTTCTTCTGATTCACCCTCCAGACTTCACCTTCTCCTTCTCCTTCTTCTACTTCTTCTGATTCACCCTCCAGACTTCACCTTCTCCTTCTCCTTCTTCTACTTCTTCTGATTCACCCTCCAGTCTTCACCTTCTCCTTCTCCTTCTTCTGTTTCTTCTGCTTCACCCTCCAGACTTCACCTTCTCCTTCTCTTTCTTCTGCTTCTTCTGATTCACCCTCCAGACTTCATCTTCTCCTTCTCCTTCTTCTGATTCTTCTGATTCACCCTCCAGACTTCACCTTCTCCTTCTCCTTCTTCTGCTTCTTCTGATTCACCCTCCTGACTTCACCTTCTCCTTCTCCTTCCTCTACTTCTTCTGCTTCACCCTCCAGACTTCACCTTCTCCTTCTCCTTCTTCTACTTCTTCTGATTCACCCTCCAGACTTCATCTTCTCCTTCTCCTTCTTCTGCTTCTTCTGATTCAAACTCCAGACTTCACCTTCTCCTTCTCCTTATTCTGCTTCTTCTGATTCACCCTCCAGACTTCACCTTCTCCTTCTCCTTATTCTGCTTCTTCTGATTCACCCTCCAGACTTCACCTTCTCCTTCTCCTTCCTCTGCTTCTTCTGATTCACCCTCCAGACTTCACCTTCTCCTTCTCCTTCTTCTGATTCTTCTGATTCACCCTCCAAACTTCACCTTCTCCTTCTCCTTATTCTACTTCTTCTGCTTCACCCTCCAGACTTCACCTTCTCCTTCTCCTTCTTCTACTTCTTCTGATTCACCCTCCAGACTTCATCTTCTCCTTCTCCTTCTTCTACTTCTTCTGATTCACCCTCCTGACTTCACCTTCTCCTTCTCCTTCTTCTACTTCTTCTGCTTCACCCTGCAGACTTCACCTTCTCCTTCTCCTTCTTCTACTTCTTCTGATTCACCCTCCAGACTTCACCTTCTCCTTCTCCTTCTTCTGCTTCTTCTGATTCACCCTCCATACTTCACCTTCACTTCTCCTTATTCTGCTTCTTCTGATTCACCCTCCAGAATTCAACTTCTCCTTCTCCTTCTTCTGCTTCTTCTGATTCACCCTCCAGACTTCACCTTCTCCTTCTCCTTCTTCTGCTTCTTCTGATTCACCCTCCAGACTTCACCTTCTCCTTCTCCTTCTTCTGCTTCGTCTGATTCACCCTCCAGACTTCACCTTCTCCTTCTCCTTCTTCTACTTCTTCTGATTCACCCTCCAGACTTCACCTTCTCCTTCTCTTTCTTCTGCTTCTTCTGATTCACCCTCCAGATTTCATCTTCTCCTTCTCCTTCTTCTGCTTCTTCTGATTCACCCTCCAGACTTCACCTTCTCCTTCTCCTTCTTCTGCTTCTTCTGATTCACCCTCCAGACTTCACCTTCTCCTTCTCCTTCTTCTGCTTCTTCTGTTTCACCCTCCAGACTTCAACTTCTCCTTCTCCTTCTTCTACTTCTTCTGATTCACCCTCCAGACCTCACCTTCTCCTTCTCCTTCTTCTACTTCTTCTGATTCACCCTCCAGATTTCATCTTCTCCTTCTCCTTCTTCTGCTTCTTCTGATTCACCCTCCAGACTTCATCTCCTCCTTCTCCTTCTTCTGCTTCTTCTGATTCACCCTCCTGACTTCACCTTCTCCTTCTCCTTCTTCTACTTCTTCTGATTCACCCTCCTGACTTCACCTTCTCCTTCTCCTTCTTCTACTTCTTCTGCTTCACCCTCCAGACTTCACCTTCTCATTCTCCTTCTTCTACTTCTTCTGATTCACCCTCCAGACTTGACCTTCTCCTTCTCCTTCTTCTACTTCTTCTGATTCACCCTCCAGACTTCACCTTCTCCTTCTCCTTCTTCTGCTTCTTCTGCTTCACCGTCCTGACTTCACCTTCTCCTTCTCCTTCTTCTACTTCTTCTGCTTCATCCCCCTGACATCACCTGCTCCTTCTCCTTCTTCTGCTTCTTCTGATTCACCCTCCTAACTTCACCTTCTCCTTCTCCTTCTTCTGCTTCCTCTGATTCACCCTCCTGACTTCACCTTCTCCTTCTCCTTCTTCTGCTTCTTCTGATTCACCCTCCAGACTTCACCTTCTCCTTCTCTTTCTTCTGCTTCTTCTGATTCACCCTCCAGACTTCACCTTCTCCTTCTCCTTCTTCTGATTCTTCTGATTCACCCTCCAGACTTCACCTTCTCCTTCTTCTGCTTCTTCTGATTCACCCTCCGGACTTCACCTTCTCCTTCTTCTTCTACTTCTTCTGATTCACCCTCCTGACTTCACCTTCTCCTTCTCCTTCTTCTACTTCTTCTGCTTCACCCTCCAGACTTCACCTTCTCCTTCTCCTTCTTCTACTTCTTCTGATTCACCCTCCAGACTTGACCTTCTCCTTCTCCTTCTTCTACTTATTCTGATTCACCCTCCAGACTTCACCTTCTCCTTCTCCTTCTTCTGCTTCTTCTGCTTCACCGTCCTGACTTCACCTTCTCCTTCTCCTTCTTCTACTTCTTCTGCTTCATCCCGCTGACATCATCTGCTCCTTCTCCTTCTTCTGCTTCTTCTGATTCACCCTCCTAACTTCACCTTCTCCTTCTCCTTCTTCTGCTTCTTCTGATTCACCCTCCTGACTTCACCTTCTCCTTCTCCTTCTTCTGCTTCTTCTGATTCACCCTCCAGACTTCACCTTCTCCTTTTCCTTCTTCTGCTTCTTCTGATTCACCCTCCAGACTTCACCTTCTCCTTCTCCTTCTTCTGATTCTTCTGCTTCACCCTCCAAACTTTACCTTCTCCTTCTCCTTCTTCTGCTTCTTCTGATTCACCCTCCTGACTTCACCTTCTCCTTCTCCTTCTTCTACTTCTTCTGATTCACCCTCCTGACTTCACCTTCTCCTTCTCCTTCTTCTACTTCTTCTGCTTCACCCTCCAGACTTCACCTTCTCCTTCTCCTTCTTCTGCTTCTTCTGATTCACCCTCCAGACTTCTCCTTCTCCTTCTCCTTCTTCTGCTTCTTCTGATTCACCCTCCAGACTTCACCTTCTCCTTCTCCTTCTTCTGCTTCTTCTGATTCACCCTCCAGACTTCACCTTCTCCTTCTCCTTCTTCTACTTCTTCTGATTCACCCTCCAGACTTCACCTTCTCCATTTCCTTCTTCTGCTTCTTCTGATTCACCCTCCAGACTTCACCTTCTCCTTCTCCTTCGTCTACTTCTTCTGATTCACCCTCCAGACTACACCTTCTCCTTCTCCTTCTTCTACTTCTTCTGATTCACCCTCCAGACTTCATCTTCTCCTTCTCCTTCTTCTGATTCACTGTCCAGACTTCACCTTCTCCTTCTCCTTCTTCTACTACTTCTGATTCACCCTCCAGACTTTACCTTCTCCTTCTCCTTCTTCTACTTCTTCTGATTCACCCTCCAGACTTCATCTTCTCCTTCTCCTTCTTCTGCTTCTTCTTATTCACCCTCCAGACTTCACCTTCTCCTTCTCCTTCTTCTGCATCTTCTGATTCACCCTCCAGACTTCACCTTCTCCTTCTCCTTCTTCTACTTCTTCTGATTCACCCTCCAGACTTCACCTTCTCCTTCTCCTTCTTCTACTTCTTCTGATTCACCCTCCAGTCTTCACCTTCTCCTTCTCCTTCTTCTGTTTCTTCTGCTTCACCCTCCAGACTTCACCTTCTCCTTCTCTTTCTTCTGCTTCTTCTGATTCACCCTCCAGACTTCACCTTCTCCTTCTCCTTCTTCTGATTCTTCTGATTCACCCTCCAGACTTCACCTTCTCCTTCTCCTTCTTCTGCTTCTTCTGATTCACCCTCCTGACTTCACCTTCTCCTTCTCCTTCTTCTACTTCTTCTGCTTCACCCTCCAGACTTCACCTTCTCCTTCTCCTTCTTCTACTTCTTCTGATTCACCCTCCAGACTTCATCTTCTCCTTCTCCTTCTTCTGCTTCTTCTGATTCCCCCTCCAGACTTCACCTTCTCCTTCTCCTTATTCTGCTTCTTCTGATTCACCCTCCAGACTTCACCTTCTCCTTCTCCTTATTCTGCTTCTTCTGATTCACCCTCCAGACTTCACCTTCTCCTTCTCCTTCCTCTGCTTCTTCTGATTCACCCTCCAGACTTCACCTTCTCCTTCTCCTTCTTCTGATTCTTCTGATTCACCCTCCAGACTTCACCTTCTCCTTCTCCTTCTTCTGCTTCTTCTGATTCACCCTCCTGACTTCACCTTCTCCTTCTCCTTCTTCTACTTCTTCTGATTCACCCTCCTGACTTCACCTTCTCCTTCTCCTTCTTCTACTTCTTCTGCTTCACCCTCCAAACTTCACCTTCTCCTTCTCCTTCTTCTACTTCTTCTGATTAACCCTCCAGACTTCACCTTCTCCTTCTCCTTCTTCTGCTTCTTCTGATTCACCCTCCAGACTTCACCTTCTCCTTCTCCTTATTCTGCTTCTTCTGATTCACCCTCCAGACTTCACCTTCTCCTTCTCCTTCTTCTGCTTCTTCTGATTCACACTCCAGACTTCACCTTCTCCTTCTCCTTCTTCTACTTCTTCTGATTCACCCTCCAGACTTCACCTTCTCCTTCTCTTTCTTCTGCTTCTTCTGATTCACCCTCCAGACTTCACCTTCTCCTTCTTCTGATTCTTCTGATTCACCCTCCAGACTTCACCTTCTTCTTCTCCTTCTTCTGCTTCTTCTGATTCACCCTCCTGACTTCACCTTCTCCTTCTCCTTCTTCTACTTCTTCTGATTCACCCTCCTGACTTCACCTTCTCCTTCTCCTTCTTCTACTTCTTCTGATTCACCCTCCAGACTTGACCTTCTCCTTCTCCTTCTTCTACTTCTTCTGATTCACCCTCCAGACTTCACCTTCTCCTTCTCCTTCTTCTGCTTCTTCTGATTCACCCTCCAGACTTCACCTTCTCCTTCTCCTTATTCTGCTTCTTCTGATTCACCCTCCAGACTTCACCTTCTCCTTCTCCTTCTTCTACTTCTTCTACTTCTACTACAGACACTGAAAGACGCCCTTGTAAGAACGGGATATGACGCTCGACTCGTCGATCGACAGTTCCGACGGGCCACAGCGAAAAATCGCATAGACCTCCTCAGAAGACAAACACGGGACATAACCAACAGAGTACCCTTCGTCGTCCAGTACTTCCCCGGAGCGGAGAAACTACGCCATGTTCTTTGCAGCCTTCAACATGTCATCGATGATGACGAACACCTCGCTAAGGCCATCCCCACGCCTCCACTACTCGCTTTCAAACAGCCGCCTAACCTCAAACAGACCATCGTTCGCAGCAAATTACCCAGCTTCCAGGAGAACAGCGACCACGACACCACACAACCCTGCCACAGCAACCTCTGCAAGACATGCCAGATCATCAACACAGATACCATCATCACACGTGAGGACACCACCCACCAGGTACATGGTACATACTCATGTGACTCGGCCAACGTTGTCTACCTCATACGTTGCAGGAAAGGATGCCCCGGAGCATGGTACATCGGCGAGACCATGCAGACACTGCGACAACGGATGAATGGACACCGTGCAACAATCACCAGGCAGGAGTGTTCCCTCCCAGTCGGGGAACACTTTAGCAGTCAAGGACATTCAGCCTCCGATCTTCGGGTAAGCATTCTCCAAGGTGGCCTTCGAGACACACGACAACGCAAAATCGTCGAGCAGAAACTGATAGCCAAGTTCCGCACCCATGAGGACGGCCTTAACCGAGATCTTGGGTTCATGTCACGCTACATGTAACCCCACCTGATGCAGGGTCATCCAGACTCGAGTCGACATTGGCTTGTTCTCTCTACACAGATGCGGCCGGACCTGCTGTGATTTCCAGCCAAAAAAAAAAAAATGTTTTTTGTCTGTTTTTTTGTTTTACATACAGACCCCAGCATCTGCAATATTTGACCCCTTGTGACCCCACCTCATTGTTCTTTGATGTAATGTTTCCCTGACTGACCTGTTTGGACACCATTCACACCTTTGACTGCTGTGATTATCTCTCTGCCGAGGTGTGATAAATGGCAGTTGGAAAGGTTACCTGTAAACATCTGACATGATTCTCTGACTATATAAGCTGTGTCTTTATGCATTTCTCCACTTCACCTGAAGAAGGAGCAGCGCTCCGAAAGCTTGTGATTTCAAATAAAGCTGTTGGACTATAACCTGGTGTTGTGTGATTTCCTACTTCTTCTGATTCACCCTCCAGACTTCACCTTCTCCTTCTCCTTCTTCTGCTTCTTCTGCTTCACCGTCCTGACTTCACCTTCTCCTTCTCCTTCTTCTACTTCTTCTGCTTCATCCCGCTGACATCACCTGCTCCTTCTCCTTCTTCTGCTTCTTCTGATACACCCTCCTAACTTCACCTTCTCCTTCTCCTTCTTCTGCTTCTTCTGATTCACCCTCCTGACTTCACCTTCTCCTTCTCCTTCTTCTGCTTCTTCTGATTCACCCTCCAGACTTCACCTTCTCCTTCTCCTTCTTCTGCTTCTTCTGATTCACCCTCCAGACTTCACCTTCTCCTTCTCCTTCTTCTGATTCTTCTGATTCACCCTCCAGACTTCACCTTCTCCTTCTCCTTCTACTGCTTCTTCTGATTCACCCTCCTGACTTCACCTTCTCCTTCTCCTTCTTCTACTTCTTCTGATTCACCCTCCTGACTTCACCTTCTCCTTCTCCTTCTTCTACTTCTTCTGCTTCACCCTCCAGACTTCACCTTCTCCTTCTCCTTCTTCTGCTTCTTCTGATTCACCCTCCAGACTTCTCCTTCTCCTTCTCCTTCTTCTGCTTCTTCTGATTCACCCTCCAGACTTCACCTTCTCCTTCTCCTTCTTCTGCTTCTTCTGATTCACCCTCCAGACTTCACCTTCTCCTTCTCCTTCTTCTACTTCTTCTGATTCACCCTCCAGACTTCACCTTCTCCATTTCCTTCTTCTGCTTCTTCTGATTCACCCTCCAGACTTCACCTTCTCCTTCTCCTTCGTCTACTTCTTCTGATTCACCCTCCAGACTACACCTTCTCCTTCTCCTTCTTCTACTTCTTCTGATTCACCCTCCAGACTTCACCTTCTCCTTCTCCTTCTTCTGTTTCTTCTGATTCACCGTCCAGACTTCACCTTCTACTTCTCCTTCTTCTACTACTTCTGATTCACCCTCCAGACTTTACCTTCTCCTTCTCCTTCCTCTACTTCTTCTGATTCACCCTCCAGACTTCATCTTCTCCTTCTCCTTCTTCTGCTTCTGCTGATTCACCCTCCAGACTTCACCTTCTCCTTCTCCTTCTTCTGCTTCTTCTGATTCACCCTCCAGACTTCACCTTCTCCTTCTCCTTCTTCTACTTCTTCTGATTCACCCTCCAGACTTCACCTTCTCCTTCTCCTTCTTCTACTTTTTCTGATTCACCCTCCAGTCTTCACCTTCTCCTTCTCCTTCTTCTGTTTCTTCTGCTTCACCCTCCAGACTTCACCTTCTCCTTCTCTTTCTTCTGCTTCTTCTGATTCACCCTCCAGACTTCACCTTCTCCTTCTCCTTCTTCTGATTCTTCTGATTCACCCTCCAGACTTCACCTTCTCCTTCTCCTTCTTCTGCTTCTTCTGATTCACCCTCCTGACTTCACCTTCTCCTTCTCCTTCTTCTACTTCTTCTGCTTCACCCTCCAGACTTCACCTTCTCCTTCTCCTTCTTCTACTTCTTCTGATTCACCCTCCAGACTTCATCTTCTCCTTCTCCTTCTTCTGCTTCTTCTGATTCACCCTCCAGACTTCACCTTCTCCTTCTCCTTATTCTGCTTCTTCTGATTCACCCTCCAGACTTCACCTTCTCCTTCTCCTTATTCTGCTTCTTCTGATTCACCCTCCAGACTTCACCTTCTCCTTCTCCTTCCTCTGCTTCTTCTGATTCACCCTCCAGACTTCACCTTCTCCTTCTTCTGATTCTTCTGATTCACCCTCCAGACTTCACCTTCTTCTTCTCCTTCTTCTGCTTCTTCTGATTCACCCTCCTGACTTCACCTTCTCCTTCTCCTTCTTCTACTTCTTCTGATTCACCCTCCTGACTTCACCTTCTCCTTCTCCTTCTTCTACTTCTTCTGATTCACCCTCCAGACTTGACCTTCTCCTTCTCCTTCTTCTACTTCTTCTGATTCACCCTCCAGACTTCACCTTCTCCTTCTCCTTCTTCTGCTTCTTCTGATTCACCCTCCAGACTTCACCTTCTCCTTCTCCTTATTCTGCTTCTTCTGATTCACCCTCCAGACTTCACCTTCTCCTTCTCCTTCTTCTACTTCTTCTACTTCTACTACAGACACTGAAAGACGCCCTTGTAAGAACGGGATATGACGCTCGACTCGTCGATCGACAGTTCCGACGGGCCACAGCGAAAAATCGCATAGACCTCCTCAGAAGACAAACACGGGACATAACCAACAGAGTACCCTTCGTCGTCCAGTACTTCCCCGGAGCGGAGAAACTACGCCATGTTCTTTGCAGCCTTCAACATGTCATCGATGATGACGAACACCTCGCTAAGGCCATCCCCACGCCTCCACTACTCGCTTTCAAACAGCCGCCTAACCTCAAACAGACCATCGTTCGCAGCAAATTACCCAGCTTCCAGGAGAACAGCGACCACGACACCACACAACCCTGCCACAGCAACCTCTGCAAGACATGCCAGATCATCAACACAGATACCATCATCACACGTGAGGACACCACCCACCAGGTACATGGTACATACTCATGTGACTCGGCCAACGTTGTCTACCTCATACGTTGCAGGAAAGGATGCCCCGGAGCATGGTACATCGGCGAGACCATGCAGACACTGCGACAACGGATGAATGGACACCGCGCAACAATCACCAGGCAGGAGTGTTCCCTCCCAGTCGGGGAACACTTTAGCAGTCAAGGACATTCAGCCTCCGATCTTCGGGTAAGCATTCTCCAAGGTGGCCTTCGAGACACACGACAACGCAAAATCGTCGAGCAGAAACTGATAGCCAAGTTCCGCACCCATGAGGACGGCCTTAACCGAGATCTTGGGTTCATGTCACGCTACATGTAACCCCACCTGATGCAGGGTCATCCAGACTCGAGTCGACATTGGCTTGTTCTCTCTACACAGATGCGGCCGGACCTGCTGTGATTTCCAGCCAAAAAAAAAAAAATGTTTTTTGTCTGTTTTTTTGTTTTTCATACAGACCCCAGCATCTGCAATATTTGACCCCTTGTGACCCCACCTCATTGTTCTTTGATGTAATGTTTCCCTGACTGACCTGTTTGGACACCATTCACACCTTTGACTGCTGTGATTATCTCTCTGCCGAGGTGTGATAAATGGCAGTTGGAAAGGTTACCTGTAAACATCTGACATGATTCTCTGACTATATAAGCTGTGTCTTTATGCATTTCTCCACTTCACCTGAAGAAGGAGCAGCGCTCCGAAAGCTTGTGATTTCAAATAAAGCTGTTGGACTATAACCTGGTGTTGTGTGATTTCCTACTTCTTCTGATTCACCCTCCAGACTTCACCTTCTCCTTCTCCTTCTTCTGCTTCTTCTGCTTCACCGTCCTGACTTCACCTTCTCCTTCTCCTTCTTCTACTTCTTCTGCTTCATCCCGCTGACATCACCTGCTCCTTCTCCTTCTTCTGCTTCTTCTGATACACCCTCCTAACTTCACCTTCTCCTTCTCCTTCTTCTGCTTCTTCTGATTCACCCTCCTGACTTCACCTTCTCCTTCTCCTTCTTCTGCTTCTTCTGATTCACCCTCCAGACTTCACCTTCTCCTTCTCCTTCTTCTGCTTCTTCTGATTCACCCTCCAGACTTCACCTTCTCCTTCTCCTTCTTCTGATTCTTCTGATTCACCCTCCAGACTTCACCTTCTCCTTCTCCTTCTACTGCTTCTTCTGATTCACCCTCCTGACTTCACCTTCTCCTTCTCCTTCTTCTACTTCTTCTGATTCACCCTCCTGACTTCACCTTCTCCTTCTCCTTCTTCTACTTCTTCTGCTTCACCCTCCAGACTTCACCTTCTCCTTCTCCTTCTTCTGCTTCTTCTGATTCACCCTCCAGACTTCTCCTTCTCCTTCTCCTTCTTCTGCTTCTTCTGATTCACCCTCCAGACTTCACCTTCTCCTTCTCCTTCTTCTGCTTCTTCTGATTCACCCTCCAGACTTCACCTTCTCCTTCTCCTTCTTCTACTTCTTCTGATTCACCCTCCAGACTTCACCTTCTCCATTTCCTTCTTCTGCTTCTTCTGATTCACCCTCCAGACTTCACCTTCTCCTTCTCCTTCGTCTACTTCTTCTGATTCACCCTCCAGACTACACCTTCTCCTTCTCCTTCTTCTACTTCTTCTGATTCACCCTCCAGACTTCACCTTCTCCTTCTCCTTCTTCTGTTTCTTCTGATTCACCGTCCAGACTTCACCTTCTACTTCTCCTTCTTCTACTACTTCTGATTCACCCTCCAGACTTTACCTTCTCCTTCTCCTTCCTCTACTTCTTCTGATTCACCCTCCAGACTTCATCTTCTCCTTCTCCTTCTTCTGCTTCTGCTGATTCACCCTCCAGACTTCACCTTCTCCTTCTCCTTCTTCTGCTTCTTCTGATTCACCCTCCAGACTTCACCTTCTCCTTCTCCTTCTTCTACTTCTTCTGATTCACCCTCCAGACTTCACCTTCTCCTTCTCCTTCTTCTACTTTTTCTGATTCACCCTCCAGTCTTCACCTTCTCCTTCTCCTTCTTCTGTTTCTTCTGCTTCACCCTCCAGACTTCACCTTCTCCTTCTCTTTCTTCTGCTTCTTCTGATTCACCCTCCAGACTTCACCTTCTCCTTCTCCTTCTTCTGATTCTTCTGATTCACCCTCCAGACTTCACCTTCTCCTTCTCCTTCTTCTGCTTCTTCTGATTCACCCTCCTGACTTCACCTTCTCCTTCTCCTTCTTCTACTTCTTCTGCTTCACCCTCCAGACTTCACCTTCTCCTTCTCCTTCTTCTACTTCTTCTGATTCACCCTCCAGACTTCATCTTCTCCTTCTCCTTCTTCTGCTTCTTCTGATTCACCCTCCAGACTTCACCTTCTCCTTCTCCTTATTCTGCTTCTTCTGATTCACCCTCCAGACTTCACCTTCTCCTTCTCCTTATTCTGCTTCTTCTGATTCACCCTCCAGACTTCACCTTCTCCTTCTCCTTCCTCTGCTTCTTCTGATTCACCCTCCAGACTTCACCTTCTCCTTCTCCTTCTTCTGATTCTTCTGATTCACCCTCCAAACTTCACCTTCTCCTTCTCCTTCTTCTGCTTCTTCTGATTCACCCTCCTGACTTCACCTTCTCCTTCTCCTTCTTCTACTTCTTCTGATTTACCCTCCTGACTTCACGTTCTCCTTCTCGTTCTTCTACTTCTTCTGCTTCACCCTCCAAACTTCACCTTCTCCTTCTCCTTCTTCTACTTCTTCTGATTCACCCTCCAGACTTCACCTTCTCCTTCTCCTTCTTCTGCTTCTTCTGATTCACCCTCCAGACTTCACCTTCTCCTTCTCCTTATTCTGCTTCTTCTGATTCACCCTCCAGACTTCACCTTCTCCTTCTCCTTCTTCTACTTCTTCTGATTCACACTCCAGACTTCACCTTCTCCTTCTCCTTCTTCTACTTCTTCTGATTCACCCTCCAGACTTCACCTTCTCCTTCTCTTTCTTCTGCTTCTTCTGATTCACCCTCCAGACTTCACCTTCTCCTTCTCCTTCTTCTGATTCTTCTGATTCACCCTCCAGACTTCACCTTCTTCTTCTCCTTCTTCTGCTTCTTCTGATTCACCCTCCTGACTTCACCTTCTCCTTCTCCTTCTTCTACTTCTTCTGATTCACCCTCCTGACTTCACCTTCTCCTTCTCCTTCTTCTACTTCTTCTGCTTCACCCTCCAGACTTCACCTTCTCCTTCTCCTTCTTCTACTTCTTCTGATTCACCCTCCAGACTTGACCTTCTCCTTCTCCTTCTTCTACTTCTTCTGATTCACCCTCCAGACTTCACCTTCTCCTTCTCCTTCTTCTGCTTCTTCTGCTTCACCGTCCTGACTTCACCTTCTCCTTCTCCTTCTTCTACTTCTTCTGCTTCATCCCCCTGACATCACCTGCTCCTTCTCCTTCTTCTGCTTCTTCTGATTCAACCTCCTAACTTCACCTTCTCCTTCTCCTTCTTCTGCTTCTTCTGATTCACCCTCCAGACTTCATCTTCTCCTTCTCCTTCTTCTGCTTCTTCTGATTCACCCTCCAGACTTCACCTTCTCCTTCTCCTTCTTCTACTTCTTCTGATTAACCCTCCCGACTTCACCTTCTCCTTCTCCTTCTTCTGCTTCTTCTGATTCACCCTCCAGACTTCACCTTCTCCTTCTCCTTATTCTGCTTCTTCTGATTCACCCTCCAGACTTCACCTTCTCCTTCTCCTTCTTCTGCTTCTTCTGATTCACACTCCAGACTTCACCTTCTCCTTCTCCTTCTTCTACTTCTTCTGATTCACCCTCCAGACTTCACCTTCTCCTTCTCTTTCTTCTGCTTCTTCTGATTCACCCTCCAGACTTCACCTTCTCCTTCTTCTGATTCTTCTGATTCACCCTCCAGACTTCACCTTCTTCTTCTCCTTCTTCTGCTTCTTCTGATTCACCCTCCTGACTTCACCTTCTCCTTCTCCTTCTTCTACTTCTTCTGATTCACCCTCCTGACTTCACCTTCTCCTTCTCCTTCTTCTACTTCTTCTGATTCACCCTCCAGACTTGACCTTCTCCTTCTCCTTCTTCTACTTCTTCTGATTCACCCTCCAGACTTCACCTTCTCCTTCTCCTTCTTCTGCTTCTTCTGATTCACCCTCCAGACTTCACCTTCTCCTTCTCCTTATTCTGCTTCTTCTGATTCACCCTCCAGACTTCACCTTCTCCTTCTCCTTCTTCTACTTCTTCTACTTCTACTACAGACACTGAAAGACGCCCTTGTAAGAACGGGATATGACGCTCGACTCGTCGATCGACAGTTCCGACGGGCCACAGCGAAAAATCGCATAGACCTCCTCAGAAGACAAACACGGGACATAACCAACAGAGTACCCTTCGTCGTCCAGTACTTCCCCGGAGCGGAGAAACTACGCCATGTTCTTTGCAGCCTTCAACATGTCATCGATGATGACGAACACCTCGCTAAGGCCATCCCCACGCCTCCACTACTCGCTTTCAAACAGCCGCCTAACCTCAAACAGACCATCGTTCGCAGCAAATTACCCAGCTTCCAGGAGAACAGCGACCACGACACCACACAACCCTGCCACAGCAACCTCTGCAAGACATGCCAGATCATCAACACAGATACCATCATCACACGTGAGGACACCACCCACCAGGTACATGGTACATACTCATGTGACTCGGCCAACGTTGTCTACCTCATACGTTGCAGGAAAGGATGCCCCGGAGCATGGTACATCGGCGAGACCATGCAGACACTGCGACAACGGATGAATGGACACCGCGCAACAATCACCAGGCAGGAGTGTTCCCTCCCAGTCGGGGAACACTTTAGCAGTCAAGGACATTCAGCCTCCGATCTTCGGGTAAGCATTCTCCAAGGTGGCCTTCGAGACACACGACAACGCAAAATCGTCGAGCAGAAACTGATAGCCAAGTTCCGCACCCATGAGGACGGCCTTAACCGAGATCTTGGGTTCATGTCACGCTACATGTAACCCCACCTGATGCAGGGTCATCCAGACTCGAGTCGACATTGGCTTGTTCTCTCTACACAGATGCGGCCGGACCTGCTGTGATTTCCAGCCAAAAAAAAAAAAATGTTTTTTGTCTGTTTTTTTGTTTTTCATACAGACCCCAGCATCTGCAATATTTGACCCCTTGTGACCCCACCTCATTGTTCTTTGATGTAATGTTTCCCTGACTGACCTGTTTGGACACCATTCACACCTTTGACTGCTGTGATTATCTCTCTGCCGAGGTGTGATAAATGGCAGTTGGAAAGGTTACCTGTAAACATCTGACATGATTCTCTGACTATATAAGCTGTGTCTTTATGCATTTCTCCACTTCACCTGAAGAAGGAGCAGCGCTCCGAAAGCTTGTGATTTCAAATAAAGCTGTTGGACTATAACCTGGTGTTGTGTGATTTCCTACTTCTTCTGATTCACCCTCCAGACTTCACCTTCTCCTTCTCCTTCTTCTGCTTCTTCTGCTTCACCGTCCTGACTTCACCTTCTCCTTCTCCTTCTTCTACTTCTTCTGCTTCATCCCGCTGACATCACCTGCTCCTTCTCCTTCTTCTGCTTCTTCTGATACACCCTCCTAACTTCACCTTCTCCTTCTCCTTCTTCTGCTTCTTCTGATTCACCCTCCTGACTTCACCTTCTCCTTCTCCTTCTTCTGCTTCTTCTGATTCACCCTCCAGACTTCACCTTCTCCTTCTCCTTCTTCTGCTTCTTCTGATTCACCCTCCAGACTTCACCTTCTCCTTCTCCTTCTTCTGATTCTTCTGATTCACCCTCCAGACTTCACCTTCTCCTTCTCCTTCTACTGCTTCTTCTGATTCACCCTCCTGACTTCACCTTCTCCTTCTCCTTCTTCTACTTCTTCTGATTCACCCTCCTGACTTCACCTTCTCCTTCTCCTTCTTCTACTTCTTCTGCTTCACCCTCCAGACTTCACCTTCTCCTTCTCCTTCTTCTGCTTCTTCTGATTCACCCTCCAGACTTCTCCTTCTCCTTCTCCTTCTTCTGCTTCTTCTGATTCACCCTCCAGACTTCACCTTCTCCTTCTCCTTCTTCTGCTTCTTCTGATTCACCCTCCAGACTTCACCTTCTCCTTCTCCTTCTTCTACTTCTTCTGATTCACCCTCCAGACTTCACCTTCTCCATTTCCTTCTTCTGCTTCTTCTGATTCACCCTCCAGACTTCACCTTCTCCTTCTCCTTCGTCTACTTCTCCTGATTCACCCTCCAGACTACACCTTCTCCTTCTCCTTCTTCTACTTCTTCTGATTCACCCTCCAGACTTCACCTTCTCCTTCTCCTTCTTCTGTTTCTTCTGATTCACCGTCCAGACTTCACCTTCTACTTCTCCTTCTTCTACTACTTCTGATTCACCCTCCAGACTTTACCTTCTCCTTCTCCTTCCTCTACTTCTTCTGATTCACCCTCCAGACTTCATCTTCTCCTTCTCCTTCTTCTGCTTCTGCTGATTCACCCTCCAGACTTCACCTTCTCCTTCTCCTTCTTCTGCTTCTTCTGATTCACCCTCCAGACTTCACCTTCTCCTTCTCCTTCTTCTACTTCTTCTGATTCACCCTCCAGACTTCACCTTCTCCTTCTCCTTCTTCTACTTTTTCTGATTCACCCTCCAGTCTTCACCTTCTCCTTCTCCTTCTTCTGTTTCTTCTGCTTCACCCTCCAGACTTCACCTTCTCCTTCTCTTTCTTCTGCTTCTTCTGATTCACCCTCCAGACTTCACCTTCTCCTTCTCCTTCTTCTGATTCTTCTGATTCACCCTCCAGACTTCACCTTCTCCTTCTCCTTCTTCTGCTTCTTCTGATTCACCCTCCTGACTTCACCTTCTCCTTCTCCTTCTTCTACTTCTTCTGCTTCACCCTCCAGACTTCACCTTCTCCTTCTCCTTCTTCTACTTCTTCTGATTCACCCTCCAGACTTCATCTTCTCCTTCTCCTTCTTCTGCTTCTTCTGATTCACCCTCCAGACTTCACCTTCTCCTTCTCCTTATTCTGCTTCTTCTGATTCACCCTCCAGACTTCACCTTCTCCTTCTCCTTATTCTGCTTCTTCTGATTCACCCTCCAGACTTCACCTTCTCCTTCTCCTTCCTCTGCTTCTTCTGATTCACCCTCCAGACTTCACCTTCTCCTTCTTCTGATTCTTCTGATTCACCCTCCAGACTTCACCTTCTTCTTCTCCTTCTTCTGCTTCTTCTGATTCACCCTCCTGACTTCACCTTCTCCTTCTCCTTCTTCTACTTCTTCTGATTCACCCTCCTGACTTCACCTTCTCCTTCTCCTTCTTCTACTTCTTCTGATTCACCCTCCAGACTTGACCTTCTCCTTCTCCTTCTTCTACTTCTTCTGATTCACCCTCCAGACTTCACCTTCTCCTTCTCCTTCTTCTGCTTCTTCTGATTCACCCTCCAGACTTCACCTTCTCCTTCTCCTTATTCTGCTTCTTCTGATTCACCCTCCAGACTTCACCTTCTCCTTCTCCTTCTTCTACTTCTTCTACTTCTACTACAGACACTGAAAGACGCCCTTGTAAGAACGGGATATGACGCTCGACTCGTCGATCGACAGTTCCGACGGGCCACAGCGAAAAATCGCATAGACCTCCTCAGAAGACAAACACGGGACATAACCAACAGAGTACCCTTCGTCGTCCAGTACTTCCCCGGAGCGGAGAAACTACGCCATGTTCTTTGCAGCCTTCAACATGTCATCGATGATGACGAACACCTCGCTAAGGCCATCCCCACGCCTCCACTACTCGCTTTCAAACAGCCGCCTAACCTCAAACAGACCATCGTTCGCAGCAAATTACCCAGCTTCCAGGAGAACAGCGACCACGACACCACACAACCCTGCCACAGCAACCTCTGCAAGACATGCCAGATCATCAACACAGATACCATCATCACACGTGAGGACACCACCCACCAGGTACATGGTACATACTCATGTGACTCGGCCAACGTTGTCTACCTCATACGTTGCAGGAAAGGATGCCCCGGAGCATGGTACATCGGCGAGACCATGCAGACACTGCGACAACGGATGAATGGACACCGCGCAACAATCACCAGGCAGGAGTGTTCCCTCCCAGTCGGGGAACACTTTAGCAGTCAAGGACATTCAGCCTCCGATCTTCGGGTAAGCATTCTCCAAGGTGGCCTTCGAGACACACGACAACGCAAAATCGTCGAGCAGAAACTGATAGCCAAGTTCCGCACCCATGAGGACGGCCTTAACCGAGATCTTGGGTTCATGTCACGCTACATGTAACCCCACCTGATGCAGGGTCATCCAGACTCGAGTCGACATTGGCTTGTTCTCTCTACACAGATGCGGCCGGACCTGCTGTGATTTCCAGCCAAAAAAAAAAAAATGTTTTTTGTCTGTTTTTTTGTTTTTCATACAGACCCCAGCATCTGCAATATTTGACCCCTTGTGACCCCACCTCATTGTTCTTTGATGTAATGTTTCCCTGACTGACCTGTTTGGACACCATTCACACCTTTGACTGCTGTGATTATCTCTCTGCCGAGGTGTGATAAATGGCAGTTGGAAAGGTTACCTGTAAACATCTGACATGATTCTCTGACTATATAAGCTGTGTCTTTATGCATTTCTCCACTTCACCTGAAGAAGGAGCAGCGCTCCGAAAGCTTGTGATTTCAAATAAAGCTGTTGGACTATAACCTGGTGTTGTGTGATTTCCTACTTCTTCTGATTCACCCTCCAGACTTCACCTTCTCCTTCTCCTTCTTCTGCTTCTTCTGCTTCACCGTCCTGACTTCACCTTCTCCTTCTCCTTCTTCTACTTCTTCTGCTTCATCCCGCTGACATCACCTGCTCCTTCTCCTTCTTCTGCTTCTTCTGATACACCCTCCTAACTTCACCTTCTCCTTCTCCTTCTTCTGCTTCTTCTGATTCACCCTCCTGACTTCACCTTCTCCTTCTCCTTCTTCTGCTTCTTCTGATTCACCCTCCAGACTTCACCTTCTCCTTCTCCTTCTTCTGCTTCTTCTGATTCACCCTCCAGACTTCACCTTCTCCTTCTCCTTCTTCTGATTCTTCTGATTCACCCTCCAGACTTCACCTTCTCCTTCTCCTTCTACTGCTTCTTCTGATTCACCCTCCTGACTTCACCTTCTCCTTCTCCTTCTTCTACTTCTTCTGATTCACCCTCCTGACTTCACCTTCTCCTTCTCCTTCTTCTACTTCTTCTGCTTCACCCTCCAGACTTCACCTTCTCCTTCTCCTTCTTCTGCTTCTTCTGATTCACCCTCCAGACTTCTCCTTCTCCTTCTCCTTCTTCTGCTTCTTCTGATTCACCCTCCAGACTTCACCTTCTCCTTCTCCTTCTTCTGCTTCTTCTGATTCACCCTCCAGACTTCACCTTCTCCTTCTCCTTCTTCTACTTCTTCTGATTCACCCTCCAGACTTCACCTTCTCCATTTCCTTCTTCTGCTTCTTCTGATTCACCCTCCAGACTTCACCTTCTCCTTCTCCTTCGTCTACTTCTTCTGATTCACCCTCCAGACTACACCTTCTCCTTCTCCTTCTTCTACTTCTTCTGATTCACCCTCCAGACTTCACCTTCTCCTTCTCCTTCTTCTGTTTCTTCTGATTCACCGTCCAGACTTCACCTTCTACTTCTCCTTCTTCTACTACTTCTGATTCACCCTCCAGACTTTACCTTCTCCTTCTCCTTCCTCTACTTCTTCTGATTCACCCTCCAGACTTCATCTTCTCCTTCTCCTTCTTCTGCTTCTGCTGATTCACCCTCCAGACTTCACCTTCTCCTTCTCCTTCTTCTGCTTCTTCTGATTCACCCTCCAGACTTCACCTTCTCCTTCTCCTTCTTCTACTTCTTCTGATTCACCCTCCAGACTTCACCTTCTCCTTCTCCTTCTTCTACTTTTTCTGATTCACCCTCCAGTCTTCACCTTCTCCTTCTCCTTCTTCTGTTTCTTCTGCTTCACCCTCCAGACTTCACCTTCTCCTTCTCTTTCTTCTGCTTCTTCTGATTCACCCTCCAGACTTCACCTTCTCCTTCTCCTTCTTCTGATTCTTCTGATTCACCCTCCAGACTTCACCTTCTCCTTCTCCTTCTTCTGCTTCTTCTGATTCACCCTCCTGACTTCACCTTCTCCTTCTCCTTCTTCTACTTCTTCTGCTTCACCCTCCAGACTTCACCTTCTCCTTCTCCTTCTTCTACTTCTTCTGATTCACCCTCCAGACTTCATCTTCTCCTTCTCCTTCTTCTGCTTCTTCTGATTCACCCTCCAGACTTCACCTTCTCCTTCTCCTTATTCTGCTTCTTCTGATTCACCCTCCAGACTTCACCTTCTCCTTCTCCTTATTCTGCTTCTTCTGATTCACCCTCCAGACTTCACCTTCTCCTTCTCCTTCCTCTGCTTCTTCTGATTCACCCTCCAGACTTCACCTTCTCCTTCTCCTTCTTCTGATTCTTCTGATTCACCCTCCAAACTTCACCTTCTCCTTCTCCTTCTTCTGCTTCTTCTGATTCACCCTCCTGACTTCACCTTCTCCTTCTCCTTCTTCTACTTCTTCTGATTTACCCTCCTGACTTCACGTTCTCCTTCTCGTTCTTCTACTTCTTCTGCTTCACCCTCCAAACTTCACCTTCTCCTTCTCCTTCTTCTACTTCTTCTGATTCACCCTCCAGACTTCACCTTCTCCTTCTCCTTCTTCTGCTTCTTCTGATTCACCCTCCAGACTTCACCTTCTCCTTCTCCTTATTCTGCTTCTTCTGATTCACCCTCCAGACTTCACCTTCTCCTTCTCCTTCTTCTACTTCTTCTGATTCACACTCCAGACTTCACCTTCTCCTTCTCCTTCTTCTACTTCTTCTGATTCACCCTCCAGACTTCACCTTCTCCTTCTCTTTCTTCTGCTTCTTCTGATTCACCCTCCAGACTTCACCTTCTCCTTCTCCTTCTTCTGATTCTTCTGATTCACCCTCCAGACTTCACCTTCTTCTTCTCCTTCTTCTGCTTCTTCTGATTCACCCTCCTGACTTCACCTTCTCCTTCTCCTTCTTCTACTTCTTCTGATTCACCCTCCTGACTTCACCTTCTCCTTCTCCTTCTTCTACTTCTTCTGCTTCACCCTCCAGACTTCACCTTCTCCTTCTCCTTCTTCTACTTCTTCTGATTCACCCTCCAGACTTGACCTTCTCCTTCTCCTTCTTCTACTTCTTCTGATTCACCCTCCAGACTTCACCTTCTCCTTCTCCTTCTTCTGCTTCTTCTGCTTCACCGTCCTGACTTCACCTTCTCCTTCTCCTTCTTCTACTTCTTCTGCTTCATCCCCCTGACATCACCTGCTCCTTCTCCTTCTTCTGCTTCTTCTGATTCAACCTCCTAACTTCACCTTCTCCTTCTCCTTCTTCTGCTTCTTCTGATTCACCCTCCTGACTTCACCTTCTCCTTCTCCTTCTTCTGCTTCTTCTGATTCACCCTCCAGACTTCACCTTCTCCTTCTCCTTCTTCTGCTTCTTCTGATTCACCCTCCAGACTTCACCTTCTCCTTCTCCTTCTTCTGCTTCTTCTGATTCACCTTCCAGACCTCACCTTCTCCTTCTCCTTCTTCTACTTCTTCTGATTCACCCTCCAGACTTCATCTTCTCCTTCTCCTTCTTCTGCTTCTTCTGATTCACCCTCCAGACTTCACCTTCTCCTTCTCCTTCTTCTGCTTCTTCTGATTCACACTCCAGACATCACCTTCTCCTTCTCCTTCTTCTACTTCTTCTGATTCACCCTCCTGACTTCACCTTCTCCTTCTCCTTCTTCTACTTCTTCTGCTTCACCCTCCAGACTTCACCTTCTCCTTCTCCTTCTTCTACTTCTTCTGATTCACCCTCCAGACTTGACCTTCTCCTTCTCCTTCTTCTACTTCTTCTGATTCACCCTCCAGACTTCACCTTCTCCTTCTCCTTCTTCTGCTTCTTCTGCTTCACCGTCCTGACTTCACCTTCTCCTTCTCCTTCTTCTACTTCTTCTGCTTCATCCCCCTGACATCACCTGCTCCTTCTCCTCCTTCTGCTTCTTCTGATTCACCCTCCTAACTTCACCTTCTCCTTCTCCTTCTTCTGCTTCTTCTGATTCACCCTCCTGACTTCACCTTCTCCTTCTCCTTCTTCTGCTTCTTCTGATTCACCCTCCAGACTTCACCTTCTCCTTCTCCTTCTTCTGCTTCTTCTGATTCACCCTCCAGACTTCACCTTCTCCTTCTCCTTCTTCTGCTTCTTCTGATTCACCTTCCAGACCTCACCTTCTCCTTCTCCTTCTTCTGCTTCTTCTGATTCACCCTCCTGACTTCACCTTCTCCTTCTCCTTCTTCTACTTCTTCTGATTCACCCTCCTGACTTCACGTTCTCCTTCTCGTTCTTCTACTTCTTCTGCTTCACCCTCCAAACTTCACCTTCTCCTTCTCCTTCTTCTACTTCTTCTGATTCACCCTCCAGACTTCACCTTCTCCTTCTCCTTCTTCTGCTTCTTCTGATTCACCCTCCAGACTTCACCTTCTCCTTCTCCTTATTCTGCTTCTTCTGATTCACCCTCCAGACTTCACCTTCTCCTTCTCCTTCTTCTACTTCTTCTGATTCACACTCCAGACTTCACCTTCTCCTTCTCCTTCTTCTACTTCTTCTGATTCACCCTCCAGACTTCACCTTCTCCTTCTCTTTCTTCTGCTTCTTCTGATTCACCCTCCAGACTTCACCTTCTCCTTCTCCTTCTTCTGATTCTTCTGATTCACCCTCCAGACTTCACCTTCTTCTTCTCCTTCTTCTGCTTCTTCTGATTCACCCTCCTGACTTCACCTTCTCCTTCTCCTTCTTCTACTTCTTCTGATTCACCCTCCTGACTTCACCTTCTCCTTCTCCTTCTTCTACTTCTTCTGCTTCACCCTCCAGACTTCACCTTCTCCTTCTCCTTCTTCTACTTCTTCTGATTCACCCTCCAGACTTGACCTTCTCCTTCTCCTTCTTCTACTTCTTCTGATTCACCCTCCAGACTTCACCTTCTCCTTCTCCTTCTTCTGCTTCTTCTGCTTCACCGTCCTGACTTCACCTTCTCCTTCTCCTTCTTCTACTTCTTCTGCTTCATCCCCCTGACATCACCTGCTCCTTCTCCTTCTTCTGCTTCTTCTGATTCACCCTCCTAACTTCACCTTCTCCTTCTCCTTCTTCTGCTTCTTCTGATTCACCCTCCTGACTTCACCTTCTCCTTCTCCTTCTTCTGCTTCTTCTGATTCACCCTCCAGACTTCACCTTCTCCTTCTCCTTCTTCTGCTTCTTCTGATTCACCCTCCAGACTTCACCTTCTCCTTCTCCTTCTTCTGCTTCTTCTGATTCACCTTCCAGACCTCACCTTCTCCTTCTCCTTCTTCTACTTCTTCTGATTCACCCTCCAGACTTCATCTTCTCCTTCTCCTTCTTCTGCTTCTTCTGATTCACCCTCCAGACTTCACCTTCTCCTTCTCCTTCTTCTGCTTCTTCTGATTCACACTCCAGACATCACCTTCTCCTTCTCCTTCTTCTACTTCTTCTGATTCACACTCCAGACATCACCTTCTCCTTCTCCTTCTTCTACTTCTTCTGATTCACCCTCCAGACTTCACCTTCTCCTTCTCCTTCTTCTGCTTCTTCTGATTCACACTCCAGACATCACCTTCTCCTTCTCCTTCTTCTACTTCTTCTGATTCACCCTCCAGACTTCACCTTCTCCTTCTCCTTCTTCTGTTTCTTCTGATTCACCCTCCAGACTTCACCTTCTCCTTCTCCTTCCTCTGCTTCTTCTGATTCACCCTCCAGACTTCACCTTCTCCTTCTCCTTCTGATTCACCCTCCAGACTTCACCTTCTCCTTCTCCTTCTTCTACTTCTTCTGATTCACCCTCCAGACTTCACCTTCTCCTTCTCCTTCTTCTGCTTCGTCTGATTCACCCTCCAGACTTCACCTTCTCCTTCTCCTTATTCTGCTTCTTCTGATTCACCCTCCAGACTTCACCTTCTCCTTCTCCTTCTTCTGCTTCTTCTGATTCGCACTCCAGACTTCACCTTCTCCTTCTCCTTCCTCTGCTTCTTCTGATTCACCCTCCAGACTTCACCTTCTCCTTCTCCTTCTTCTGATTCTTCTGATTCACCCTCCAGACTTCACCTTCTCCTTCTCCTTCTTCTGCTTCTTCTGATTCACCCTCCTGACTTCACCTTCTCCTTCTCCTTCTTCTACTTCTTCTGATTCACCCTCCTGACTTCACCTTCTCCTTCTCCTTCTTCTACTTCTTCTGCTTCACCCTCCAGACTTCACCTTCTCCTTCTCCTTCTTCTACTTCTTCTGATTCACCCTCCAGACTTCACCTTCTCATTCTCCTTCTTCTGCTTCTTCTGATTCACCCTCCAGAGTTCACCTTCTCCTTCTCCTTATTCTGCTTCTTCTGATTCACCCTCCAGACTTCATCTTCTCCTTCTCCTTCTTCTGCTTCTTCTGATTCACACTCCAGACTTCACCTTCTCCTTCTCCTTCTTCTACTTCTTCTGATTCACCCTCCAGACTTCACCTTCTCCTTCTCTTTCTTCTGCTTCTTCTGATTCACCCTCCAGACTTCACCTTCTCCTTCACCTTCTTCTGATTCTTCTGATTCACCCTCCAGACTTCACCTTCTTCTTCTCCTTCTTCTGCTTCTTCTGATTCACCCTCCTGACTTCACATTCTCCTTCTCGTTCTTCTACTTCTTCTGATTCACCCTCCAGACTTCACCTTCTCCTTCTCCTTCTTCTACTTCTTCTGCTTCACCCTCCAGACTTCACCTTCTCCTTCTCCTTCTTCTACTTCTTCTGATTCACCCTCCAGACTTGACCTTCTCCTTCTCCTTCTTCTACTTCTTCTGATTCAACCTCCAGACTTCACCTTCCCCTTCTCCTTCTTCTGCTTCTTCTGCTTCACCGTCCTGACTTCACCTTCTCCTTCTCCTTCTTCTACTTCTTCTGCTTCATCCCCCTGACATCACCTGCTCCTTCTCCTTCTTCTGCTTCTTCTGATTCACCCTCCTAACTTCACCTTCTCCTTCTCCTTCTTCTGCTTCTTCTGATTCACCCTCCTGACTTCATCTTCTCCTTCTCCTTCTTCTGCTTCTTCTGATTCACCCTCCAGACATCACCTTCTCCTTCTCCTTCTTCTGCTTCTTCTGATTCACCCTCCAGACTTCACCTTCTCCTTCTCCTTCTTCTGCTTCTTCTGATTCACCCTCCAGACCTCACCTTCTCCTTCTCCTTCTTCTACTTCTTCTGATTCACCCTCCAGACTTCATCTTCTCCTTCTCCTTCTTCTGCTTCTTCTGATTCACCCTCCAGACTTCACCTTCTCCTTCTCCTTCTTCTGCTTCTTCTGATTCACCCTCCAGACTTCACCTTCTCCTTCTCCTTCTTCTACTTCTTCTGATTCACCCTCCAGACTTCACCTTCTCCATTTCCTTCTTCTGCTTCTTCTGATTCACCCTCCAGACTTCACCTTCTCCTTCTCCTTCGTCTACTTCTTCTGATTCACCCTCCAGACTACACCTTCTCCTTCTCCTTCTTCTACTTCTTCTGATTCACCCTCCAGACTTCACCTTCTCCTTCTCCTTCTTCTGTTTCTTCTGATTCACCGTCCAGACTTCACCTTCTCCTTCTCCTTCTTCTACTACTTCTGATTCACCCTCCAGACTTCACCTTCTCCTTCTCCTTCTTCCACTTCTTCTGATTCACCCTCCAGACTTCATCTTCTCCTTCTCCTTCTTCTGCTTCTTCTGATTCACCCTCCAGACTTCACCTTCTCCTTCTCCTTCTTCTGCTTCTTCTGATTCACCCTCCAGACTTCACCTTCTCCTTCTCCTTCTTCTACTTCTTCTGTTTCACCCTCCAGACTTCACCTTCTCCTTCTCCTTCTTCTACTTCTTCTGATTCACCCTCCAGTCTTCACCTTCTCCTTCTCCTTCTTCTGTTTCTTCTGCTTCACCCTCCAGACTTCACCTTCTCCTTCTCTTTCTTCTGCTTCTTCTGATTCACCCTCCAGACTTCACGTTCTCCTTCTCCTTCTTCTGATTCTTCTGATTCACCCTCCAGACTTCACCTTCTCCTTCTCCTTCTTCTGCTTCTTCTGATTCACCCTCCTGACTTCACCTTCTCCTTCTCCTTCTTCTACTTCTTCTGATTCACCCTCCTGACTTCACCTTCTCCTTCTCCTTCTTCTACTTCTTCTGCTTCACCCTCCAGACTTCACCTTCTCCTTCTCCTTCTTCTACTTCTTCTGCTTCACCCTCCAGACTTCATCTTCTCCTTCTCCTTCTTCTGCTTCTTCTGATTCACCCTCCAGACTTCACCTTCTCCTTCTCCTTATTCTGCTTCTTCTGATTCACACTCCAGACTTCACCTTCTCCTTCTCCTTATTCTGCTTCTTCTGATTCACCCTCCAGACTTCAACTTCTCCTTCTCCTTCCTCTGCTTCTTCTGATTCACCCTCCAGACTTCACCTTCTCCTTCTCCTTCTTCTGATTCTTCTGATTCACCCTCCAGACTTCACCTTCTCCTTCTCCTTCTTCTGCTTCTTCTGATTCACCCTCCTGACTTCACCTTCTCCTTCTCCTTCTTCTACTTCTTCTGATTCACCCTCCTGACTTCACCTTCTCCTTCTCCTTCTTCTACTTCTTCTGCTTCACCCTCCAGACTTCACCTTCTCCTTCTCCTTCTTCTACTTCTTCTGATTCACCCTCCAGACTTCACCTTCTCCTTCTCCTTCTTCTGCTTCTTCTGATTCAACCTCCAGACTTCACCTTCTCCTTCTCCTTATTCTGCTTCTTCTGATTCACCCTCCAGACTTCACCTTCTCCTTCTCCTTCTTCTGCTTCTTCTGATTCACACTCCAGACTTCACCTTCTCCTTCTCCTTCTTCTACTTCTTCTGCTTCACCCTCCAGACTTCACCTTCTCATTCTCTTTCTTCTGCTTCTTCTGATTCACCCTCCAGACTTCACCTTCTCCTTCTCCTTCTTCTGATTCTTCTGATTCACCCTCCAGACTTCACCTTCTTCTTCTCCTTCTTCTGCTTCTTCTGATTCACCCTCCTGACTTCACATTCTCCTTCTCGTTTTTCTACTTCTTCTGATTCACCCTCCTGACTTCACCTTCTCCTTCTCCTTCTTCTACTTCTTCTGCTTCACCCTCCAGACTTCACCTTCTCCTTCTCCTTCTTCTACTTCTTCTGATTCACCCTCCAGACTTGACCTTCTCCTTCTCCTTCTTCTACTTCTTCTGACTCACCCTCCAGACTTCACCTTCTGCTTCTCCTTCTTCTGCTTCTTCTGCTTCACCGTCCTGACTTCACCTTCTCCTTCTCCTTCTTCTACTTCTTCTGATTCACCCTCCTGACTTCACCTTCTCCTTCTCCTTCTTCTGCTTCTTCTGATTCACCCTCCAGACATCACCTTCTCCTTCTCCTTCTTCTGCTTCTTCTGATTCACCCTCCAGACTTCACCTTCTCCTTCTCCTTCTTCTGCTTCTTCTGATTCACCCTCCAGACCTCACCTTCTCCTTCTCCTTCTTCTACTTCTTCTGATACACCCTCCAGACTTCATCTTCTCCTTCTCCTTCTTCTGCTTCTTCTGATTCACCCTCCAGACTTCACCTTCTCCTTCTCCTTCTTCTGCTTCTTCTGATTCACCCTCCAGACTTCACCTTCTCCTTCTCCTTCTTCTACTTCTTCTGATTCACCCTCCAGACTTCACCTTCTCCTTCTCCTTCTTCTGCTTCTTCTGATTCACCCTCCAGTCTTCACCTTCTCCTTCTCCTTCTTTTGCTTCTTCTGCTTCACACTCCTGACTTCACCTTCTCCTTCTCCTTCTTCTGCTTCTTCTGATTCACCCTCCTTACTTCACCTTCTCCTTCTCCTTCTTCTGCTTCTTCTGATTCACCCTCCTGACTTCACCTTCTCCTTCTCCTTATTCTGCTTCTTCTGTTTCACCCTCCAGACTTCACCTTCTCCTTCTCCTTCTTCTGCTTCTTCTGATTCACCCTCCAGACTTCACCTTCTCCTTCTCCTTCTTCTGCTTCTTCTGATTCACCCTCCAGACTTCACCTTCTCCTTCTCCTTCTTCTACTTCTTCTGATTCACCCTCCAGACTTCACCTTCTCCTTCTCCTTCTTCTGCTTCTTCTGGTTCACCCTCCAGACTTCACCTTCTCCTTCTCCTTCGTCTACTTCTTCTGATTCACCCTCCAGACTACACCTTCTCCTTCTCCTTCTTCTACTTCTTCTGATTCACCCTCCAGACTTCACCTTCTCCTTCTCCTTCTTCTGTTTCTTCTGATTCACCCTCCAGACTTCACCTTCTCCTTCTGCTTCTTCTACTTCTTCTGATTCACCCTCCAGACTTCACCTTCTCCTTCTCCTTCTTATACTTCTTCTGATTCACCCTCCAGACTTCACCTTCTCCTTCTCCTTCTTCTACTTCTTCTGCTTCTCCCTCCAGACTTCACCTTCTCCTTCTCTTTCTTCTGCTTCTTCTGATTCACCCTCCAGACTTCACCTTCTCCTTCTCCTTCTTCTGATTCTTCTGATTCACCTTCCAGACTTCACCTTCTCCTTCTCCTTCTTCTGCTTCTTCTGATTCACCCTCCTGACTTCACCTTCTCCTTCTCCTTCTTCTACTTCTTCTGATTCACCCTCCTGACTTCACCTTCTCCTTCTCCTTCTTCTACTTCTTCTGCTTCACCCTCCAGACTTCACCTTCTCCTTCTCCTTCTTCTACTTCTTCTGATTCACCCTCCAGACTTCACCTTCTTCTTCTCCTTCTTTTGCTTCTTCTGCTTCACACTCCAGACTTCACCTTCTCCTTCTCCTTCTTCTGCTTCTTCTGATTCACCCTCCTTACTTCACCTTCTCCTTCTCCTTCTTCTGCTTCTTCTGATTCACCCTCCTGACTTCACCTTCTCCTTCTCCTTATTCTGCTTCTTCTGTTTCACCCTCCAGACTTCACCTTCTCCTGCACCTTCTTCTGCTTCTTCTGATTCACCCTCCAGACTTCACCTTCTCCTTCTCCTTCTTCTGCTTCTTCTGATTCACCCTCCAGACTTCACCTTCTCCTTCTCCTTCTTCTACTTCTTCTGATTCACCCTCCAGACTTCACCTTCTCCTTCTCCTTCTTCTGCTTCTTCTGATTCACCCTCCAGACTTCACCTTCTCCTTCTCCTTCGTCTACTTCTTCTGATTCACCCTCCAGACTACACCTTCTCCTTCTCCTTCTTCTACTTCTTCTGATTCACCCTCCAGACTTCACCTTCTCCTTCTCCTTCTTCTGTTTCTTCTGATTCACCCTCCAGACTTCACCTTCTCCTTCTCCTTCTTCTACTTCTTCTGATTCACCCTCCAGACTTCACCTTCTCCTTCTCCTTCTTCTACTTCTGATTCACCCTCCAGACTTCACCTTCTCCTTCTCCTTCTTCTACTTCTTCTGATTCACCCTCCAGTCTTCACCTTCTCCTTCTCCTTCTTCTGTTTCTTCTGCTTCACCCTCCAGACTTCACCTTCTCCTTCTCTTTCTTCTGCTTCTTCTGATTCACCCTCCAGACTTCACCTTCTCCTTCTCCTTCTTCTGATTCTTCTGATTCACCCTCCAGACTTCACCTTCTCCTTCTCCTTCTTCTGCTTCTCCTGATTCACCCTCCTGACTTCACCTTCTCCTTCTCCTTCTTCTACTTCTTCTGATTCACCCTCCTGACTTCACCTTCTCCTTCTCCTTCTTCTACTTCTTCTGCTTCACCCTCCAGACTTCACCTTCTCCTTCTCCTTCTTCTACTTCTTCTGATTCACCCTTCAGACTTCACCTTCTCCTTCTCCTTTTTCTGCTTCTTCTGATTCACCCTCCAGACTTCACCTTCTCCTTCTCCTTATTCTGCTTCTTCTGATTCACCCTCCAGACTTCACCTTCTCCTTCTCCTTCTTCTGCTTCTTCTGATTCACCCTCCAGACTTCACCTTCTCCTTCTCCTTCTTCTACTTCTTCTGATTCACCCTCCAGACTTCACCTTCTCCTTCTCTTTCTTCTGCTTCTTCTGATTCACCCTCCAGACTTCACCTTCTCCTTCTCCTTCTTCTGATTCTTCTGATTCACCCTCCAGACTTCACCTTCTCCTTCTCCTTCTTCTACTTCTTCTGCTTCTCCCTCCAGACTTCACCTTCTCCTTTTCTTTCTTCTGCTTCTTCTGATTCACCCTCCAGACTTCACCTTCTCCTTCTCCTTCTTCTGATTCTTCTGATTCACCTTCCAGACTTCACCTTCTCCTTCTCCTTCTTCTGCTTCTTCTGATTCACCCTCCTGACTTCACCTTCTCCTTCTCCTTCTTCTACTTCTTCTGATTCACCCTCCTGACTTCACCTTCTCCTTCTCCTTCTTCTACTTCTTCTGCTTCACCCTCCAGACTTCACCTTCTCCTTCTCCTTCTTCTACTTCTTCTGATTCACCCTCCAGACTTCACCTTCTTCTTCTCCTTCTTTTGCTTCTTCTGCTTCACACTCCAGACTTCACCTTCTCCTTCTCCTTCTTCTGCTTCTTCTGATTCACCCTCCTTACTTCACCTTCTCCTTCTCCTTCTTCTGCTTCTTCTGATTCACCCTCCTGACTTCACCTTCTCCTTCTCCTTATTCTGCTTCTTCTGTTTCACCCTCCAGACTTCACCTTCTCCTTCACCTTCTTCTGCTTCTTCTGATTCACCCTCCAGACTTCACCTTCTCCTTCTCCTTCTTCTGCTTCTTCTGATTCACCCTCCAGACTTCACCTTCTCCTTCTCCTTCTTCTACTTCTTCTGATTCACCCTCCAGACTTCACCTTCTCCTTCTCCTTCTTCTGCTTCTTCTGATTCACCCTCCAGACTTCACCTTCTCCTTCTCCTTCGTCTACTTCTTCTGATTCACCCTCCAGACTACACCTTCTCCTTCTCCTTCTTCTACTTCTTCTGATTCATCCTCCAGACTTCACCTTCTCCTTCTCCTTCTTCTGTTTCTTCTGATTCACCCTCCAGACTTCACCTTCTCCTTCTCCTTCTTCTACTTCTTCTGATTCACCCTCCAGACTTCACCTTCTCCTTCTCCTTCTTCTACTTCTGATTCACCCTCCAGACTTCACCTTCTCCTTCTCCTTCTTCTACTTCTTCTGATTCACCCTCCAGTCTTCACCTTCTCCTTCTCCTTCTTCTGTTTCTTCTGCTTCACCCTCCAGACTTCACCTTCTCCTTCTCTTTCTTCTGCTTCTTCTGATTCACCCTCCAGACTTCACCTTCTCCTTCTCCTTCTTCTGATTCTTCTGATTCACCCTCCAGACTTCACCTTCTCCTTCTCCTTCTTCTGCTTCTCCTGATTCACCCTCCTGACTTCACCTTCTCCTTCTCCTTCTTCTACTTCTTCTGATTCACCCTCCTGACTTCACCTTCTCCTTCTCCTTCTTCTACTTCTTCTGCTTCACCCTCCAGACTTCACCTTCTCCTTCTCCTTCTACTACTTCTTCTGATTCACCCTTCAGACTTCACCTTCTCCTTCTCCTTTTTCTGCTTCTTCTGATTCACCCTCCAGACTTCACCTTCTCCTTCTCCTTATTCTGCTTCTTCTGATTCACCCTCCAGACTTCACCTTCTCCTTCTCCTTCTTCTGCTTCTTCTGATTCACCCTCCAGACTTCACCTTCTCCTTCTCCTTCTTCTACTTCTTCTGATTCACCCTCCAGACTTCACCTTCTCCTTCTCTTTCTTCTGCTTCTTCTGATTCACCCTCCAGACTTCACCTTCTCCTTCTCCTTCTTCTGATTCTTCTGATTCACCCTCCAGACTTCACCTTCTCCTTCTCCTTCTTCTGCTTCTTCTGATTCACCCTCCTGACTTCACCTTCTCCTTCTCCTTATTCTGCTTCCTCTGTTTCACCCTCCAGACTTCACCTTCTCCTTCTCCTTCTTCTGCTTCTTCTGATTCACCCTCCAGACTTCACCTTCTCCTTCTCCTTCTTCTGCTTCTTCTGATTCACCCTCCAGACTTCACCTTCTCCTTCTCCTTCTTCTACTTCTTCTGATTCACCCTCCAGACTTCACCTTCTCCTTCTCCTTCTTCTGCTTCTTCTGGTTCACCCTCCAGACTTCACCTTCTCCTTCTCCTTCGTCTAATTCTTCTGATTCACCCTCCAAACTACACCTTCTCCTTCTCCTTCTTCTACTTCTTCTGATTCACCCTCCAGACTTCACCTTCTCCTTCTCCTTCTTTTGTTTCTTCTGATTCACCCTCCAGACTTCACCTTCTCCTTCTCCTTCTTCTACTTCTTCTGATTCACCCTCCAGACTTCACCTTCTCCTTCTCCTTCTTCTACTTCTTCTGATTCACCCTCCAGACTTCACCTTCTCCTTCTCCTTCTTCTACTTCTTCTGCTTCTCCCTCCAGACTTCACCTTCTCCTTCTCCTTCTTCTGCTTCTTCTGATTCACCCTCCAGACTTCACCTTCTCCTTCTCTTTCTTCTGCTTCTTCTGATTCACCCTCCAGACTTCACCTTCTCCTTCTCCTTCTTCTGATTCTTCTGCTTCACCCTCCAGACTTCACCTTCTCCTTCTCCTTCTTCTGCTTCTTCTGATTCACCCTCCTGACTTCACCTTCTCCTTCTCCTTCTTCTACTTCTTCTGATTCACCCTCCTGACTTCACCTTCTCCTTCTCCTTCTTCTACTTCTTCTGCTTCACCCTCCAGACTTCACCTTCTCCTTCTCCTTCTTCTACTTCTTCTGATTCACCCTCCAGACTTCACCTTCTCCTTCTCCTTCTTTTGCTTCTTCTGCTTCACACTCCAGACTTCACCTTCTCCTTCTCCTTCTTCTGCTTCTTCTGATTCACCCTCCTTACTTCACCTTCTCCTTCTCCTTCTCCTGCTTCTTCTGATTCACCCTCCTGACTTCACCTTCTCCTTCTCCTTATTCTGCTTCTTCTGTTTCACCCTCCAGACTTCACCTTCTCCTTCTCCTTCTTCTGCTTCTTCTGATTCACCCTCCAGACTTCACCTTCTCCTTCTGCTTCTTCTGCTTCTTCTGATTCACCCTCCAGACTTCACCTTCTCCTTCTCCTTCTTCTACTTCTTCTGATTCACCCTCCAGACTTCACCTTCTCCTTCTCCTTCTTCTGCTTCTTCTGATTCACCCTCCAGACTTCACCTTCTCCTTCTCCTTCGTCTACTTCTTCTGATTCACCCTCCAGACTACACCTTCTCCTTCTCCTTCTTCTACTTCTTCTGATTCACCCTCCAGACTTCACCTTCTCCTTCTCCTTCTTCTGTTTCTTCTGATTCACCCTCCAGACTTCACCTTCTGCTTCTCCTTCTTCTACTTCTTCTGATTCACCCTACAGACTTCACCTTCTCCTTCTCCTTCCTCTACTTCGTCTGATTCACCCTCCAGACTTCACCTTCTCCTTCTCCTTCTTCTACTTCTTCTGCTTCTCCCTCCAGATTTCACCTTCTCCTTCTCCTTCTTCTGCTTCTTCTGATTCACCCTCCTGACTTCACCTTCTCCTTCTCCTTCTTCTGCTTCTTCTGCTTCACCCTCCTGACTTCACCTTCTCCTTCTCCTTCTTCTACTTCTTCTGATTCACCCTCCAGACTTCACCTTCTCCTTCTCCTTCTTCTGCTTCCTCTGCTTCACCCTCCAGACTTCACCTTCTCCTTCTCCTTCTTCTGCTTCTTCTGCTTCGCCCTCCAGACATCACCTTCTCCTTCTCCTTCTTCTGCTTCTTCTGCTTCACCCTCCAGACTTCACCTTCTCCTTCTCCTTCTTCTGCTTCTTCTGCTTCACTCTCCTGACTTCACCTTCTCCTTCTCCTTCTTCTACTTCTTCTGATTCACCCTCCAGACTTCACCTTCTCCTTCTCCTTCTTCTGCTTCTTCTGCTTCTCCCTCCAGACTTCACCTTCTCCTTCTCCTTCTTCTGCTTCTTCTGCTGCGCCCTCCAGACTTCACCTTCTCATTCTCCTTCTTCTGCTTCTTCTGCTTCACCCTCCTGACTTCACCTTCTCCTTCTCCTTCTTCTACTTCTTCTGTTTCACCCCCCTGACTTCACCTGCTCCTTCTCCTTCTTCTGCTTCTTCTGATTCACCCTCCTAACTTTACCTTCTCCTTCTCCTTCTCCTTATTCTGCTTCTTCTGTTTCACCCTCCAGACTTCACCTTCTCCTTCTCCTTCTTCTGCTTCTTCTGATTCACCCTCCAGACTTCACCTTCTCCTTCTCCTTCTTCTGCTTCTTCTGATTCACCCTCCAGACTTCACCTTCTCCTTCTCCTTCTTCTACTTCTTCTGATTCACCCTCCAGACTTCACCTTCTCCTTCTCCTTCTTCTGCTTCTTCTGATTCACCCTCCAGACTTCACCTTCTCCTTCTCCTTCGTCTACTTCTTCTGATTCACCCTCCAGACTACACCTTCTCCTTCTCCTTCTTCTACTTCTTCTGATTCACCCTCCAGACTTCACCTTCTCCTTCTCCTTCTTCTGTTTCTTCTGATTCACCCTCCAGACTTCACCTTCTGCTTCTCCTTCTTCTACTTCTTCTGATTCACCCTCCTGACTTCACCTTCTCCTTCTCCTTCTTCTACTTCTTCTGCTTCACCCTCCAGACTTCACCTTCTCCTTCTCCTTCTTCTACTTCTTCTGATTCACCCTCCAGACTTCACCTTCACCTTCTCCTTCTTTTGCTTCTTCTGCTTCACACTCCTGACTTCACCTTCTCCTTCTCCTTCTTCTGCTTCTTCTGATTCACCCTCCTTACTTCACCTTCTCCTTCTCCTTCTTCTGCTTCTTCTGATTCACCCTCCTGACTTCACCTTCTCCTTCTCCTTATTCTGCTTCCTCTGTTTCACCCTCCAGACTTCACCTTCTCCTTCTCCTTCTTCTGCTTCTTCTGATTCACCCTCCAGACTTCACCTTCTCCTTCTCCTTCTTCTGCTTCTTCTGATTCACCCTCCAGACTTCACCTTCTCCTTCTCCTTCTTCTACTTCTTCTGATTCACCCTCCAGACTTCACCTTCTCCTTCTCCTTCTTCTGCTTCTTCTGGTTCACCCTCCAGACTTCACCTTCTCCTTCTCCTTCGTCTAATTCTTCTGATTCACCCTCCAAACTACACCTTCTCCTTCTCCTTCTTCTACTTCTTCTGATTCACCCTCCAGACTTCACCTTCTCCTTCTCCTTCTTTTGTTTCTTCTGATTCACCCTCCAGACTTCACCTTCTCCTTCTCCTTCTTCTACTTCTTCTGATTCACCCTCCAGACTTCACCTTCTCCTTCTCCTTCTTCTACTTCTTCTGATTCACCCTCCAGACTTCACCTTCTCCTTCTCCTTCTTCTACTTCTTCTGCTTCTCCCTCCAGACTTCACCTTCTCCTTCTCCTTCTTCTGCTTCTTCTGATTCACCCTCCAGACTTCACCTTCTCCTTCTCTTTCTTCTGCTTCTTCTGATTCACCCTCCAGACTTCACCTTCTCCTTCTCCTTCTTCTGATTCTTCTGCTTCACCCTCCAGACTTCACCTTCTCCTTCTCCTTCTTCTGCTTCTTCTGATTCACCCTCCTGACTTCACCTTCTCCTTCTCCTTCTTCTACTTCTTCTGATTCACCCTCCTGACTTCACCTTCTCCTTCTCCTTCTTCTACTTCTTCTGCTTCACCCTCCAGACTTCACCTTCTCCTTCTCCTTCTTCTACTTCTTCTGATTCACCCTCCTGACTTCACCTTCTCCTTCTCCTTCTTCTACTTCTTCTGCTTCACCCTCCAGACTTCACCTTCTCCTTCTCCTTCTACTACTTCTTCTGATTCACCCTTCAGACTTCACCTTCTCCTTCTCCTTTTTCTGCTTCTTCTGATTCACCCTCCAGACTTCACCTTCTCCTTCTCCTTATTCTGCTTCTTCTGATTCACCCTCCAGACTTCACCTTCTCCTTCTCCTTCTTCTGCTTCTTCTGATTCACCCTCCAGACTTCACCTTCTCCTTCTCCTTCTTCTACTTCTTCTGATTCACCCTCCAGACTTCACCTTCTCCTTCTCTTTCTTCTGCTTCTTCTGATTCACCCTCCAGACTTCACCTTCTCCTTCTCCTTCTTCTGATTCTTCTGATTCACCCTCCAGACTTCACCTTCTCCTTCTCCTTCTTCTGCTTCTTCTGATTCACCCTCCAGACTTCACCTTCTCCTTCTCCTTCTTCTGATTCTTCTGATTCACCCTCCAGACTTCACCTTCTCCTTCTCCTTCTTCTGCTTCTTCTGATTCACCCTCCTGACTTCACCTTCTACTTCTCCTTCTTCTACTTCTTCTGATTCACCCTCCTGACTTCACCTTCTCCTTCTCCTTCTTCTACTTCTTCTGCTTCACCCTCCAGACTTCACCTTCTCCTTCTCCTTCTTCTACTTCTTCTGATTCACCCTCCTTACTTCACCTTCTCCTTCTCCTTCTTCTGCTTCTTCTGATTCACCCTCCTGACTTCACCTTCTCCTTCTCCTTATTCTGCTTCCTCTGTTTCACCCTCCAGACTTCACCTTCTCCTTCTCCTTCTTCTGCTTCTTCTGATTCACCCTCCAGACTTCACCTTCTCCTTCTCCTTCTTCTGCTTCTTCTGATTCACCCTCCAGACTTCACCTTCTCCTTCTCCTTCTTCTACTTCTTCTGATTCACCCTCCAGACTTCACCTTCTCCTTCTCCTTCTTCTGCTTCTTCTGGTTCACCCTCCAGACTTCACCTTCTCCTTCTCCTTCGTCTAATTCTTCTGATTCACCCTCCAAACTACACCTTCTCCTTCTCCTTCTTCTACTTCTTCTGATTCACCCTCCAGACTTCACCTTCTCCTTCTCCTTCTTTTGTTTCTTCTGATTCACCCTCCAGACTTCACCTTCTCCTTCTCCTTCTTCTACTTCTTCTGATTCACCCTCCAGACTTCACCTTCTCCTTCTCCTTCTTCTACTTCTTCTGATTCACCCTCCAGACTTCACCTTCTCCTTCTCCTTCTTCTACTTCTTCTGCTTCTCCCTCCAGACTTCACCTTCTCCTTCTCCTTCTTCTGCTTCTTCTGATTCACCCTCCAGACTTCACCTTCTCCTTCTCTTTCTTCTGCTTCTTCTGATTCACCCTCCAGACTTCACCTTCTCCTTCTCCTTCTTCTGATTCTTCTGCTTCACCCTCCAGACTTCACCTTCTCCTTTTCCTTCTTCTGCTTCTTCTGATTCACCCTCCTGACTTCACCTTCTCCTTCTCCTTCTTCTACTTCTTCTGATTCACCCTCCTGACTTCACCTTCTCCTTCTCCTTCTTCTACTTCTTCTGCTTCACCCTCCAGACTTCACCTTCTCCTTCTCCTTCTTCTACTTCTTCTGATTCACCCTCCAGACTTCACCTTCTCCTTCTCCTTCTTTTGCTTCTTCTGCTTCACACTCCAGACTTCACCTTCTCCTTCTCCTTCTTCTGCTTCTTCTGATTCACCCTCCTTACTTCACCTTCTCCTTCTCCTTCTCCTGCTTCTTCTGATTCACCCTCCTGACTTCACCTTCTCCTTCTCCTTATTCTGCTTCTTCTGTTTCACCCTCCAGACTTCACCTTCTCCTTCTCCTTCTTCTGCTTCTTCTGATTCACCCTCCAGACTTCACCTTCTCCTTCTGCTTCTTCTGCTTCTTCTGATTCACCCTCCAGACTTCACCTTCTCCTTCTCCTTCTTCTACTTCTTCTGATTCACCCTCCAGACTTCACCTTCTCCTTCTCCTTCTTCTGCTTCTTCTGATTCACCCTCCAGACTTCACCTTCTCCTTCTCCTTCGTCTACTTCTTCTGATTCACCCTCCAGACTACACCTTCTCCTTCTCCTTCTTCTACTTCTTCTGATTCACCCTCCAGACTTCACCTTCTCCTTCTCCTTCTTCTGTTTCTTCTGATTCACCCTCCAGACTTCACCTTCTGCTTCTCCTTCTTCTACTTCTTCTGATTCACCCTACAGACTTCACCTTCTCCTTCTCCTTCCTCTACTTCGTCTGATTCACCCTCCAGACTTCACCTTCTCCTTCTCCTTCTTCTACTTCTTCTGCTTATCCCTCCAGATTTCACCTTCTCCTTCTCCTTCTTCTGCTTCTTCTGATTCACCCTCCTGACTTCACCTTCTCCTTCTCCTTCTTCTGCTTCTTCTGCTTCACCCTCCTGACTTCACCTTCTCCTTCTCCTTCTTCTACTTCTTCTGATTCACCCTCCAGACTTCACCTTCTCCTTCTCCTTCTTCTGCTTCCTCTGCTTCACCCTCCAGACTTCACCTTCTCCTTCTCCTTCTTCTGCTTCTTCTGCTTCGCCCTCCAGACATCACCTTCTCCTTCTCCTTCTTCTGCTTCTTCTGCTTCACCCTCCAGACTTCACCTTCTCCTTCTCCTTCTTCTGCTTCTTCTGCTTCACTCTCCTGACTTCACCTTCTCCTTCTCCTTCTTCTACTTCTTCTGATTCACCCTCCAGACTTCACCTTCTCCTTCTCCTTCTTCTGCTTCTTCTGCTTCTCCCTCCAGACTTCACCTTCTCCTTCTCCTTCTTCTGCTTCTTCTGCTGCGCCCTCCAGACTTCACCTTCTCATTCTCCTTCTTCTGCTTCTTCTGCTTCACCCTCCTGACTTCACCTTCTCCTTCTCCTTCTTCTACTTCTTCTGTTTCACCCCCCTGACTTCACCTGCTCCTTCTCCTTCTTCTGCTTCTTCTGATTCACCCTCCTAACTTTACCTTCTCCTTCTCCTTCTCCTTATTCTGCTTCTTCTGTTTCACCCTCCAGACTTCACCTTCTCCTTCTCCTTCTTCTGCTTCTTCTGATTCACCCTCCAGACTTCACCTTCTCCTTCTCCTTCTTCTGCTTCTTCTGATTCACCCTCCAGACTTCACCTTCTCCTTCTCCTTCTTCTACTTCTTCTGATTCACCCTCCAGACTTCACCTTCTCCTTCTCCTTCTTCTGCTTCTTCTGATTCACCCTCCAGACTTCACCTTCTCCTTCTCCTTCGTCTACTTCTTCTGATTCACCCTCCAGACTACACCTTCTCCTTCTCCTTCTTCTACTTCTTCTGATTCACCCTCCAGACTTCACCTTCTCCTTCTCCTTCTTCTGTTTCTTCTGATTCACCCTCCAGACTTCACCTTCTGCTTCTCCTTCTTCTACTTCTTCTGATTCACCCTCCTGACTTCACCTTCTCCTTCTCCTTCTTCTACTTCTTCTGCTTCACCCTCCAGACTTCACCTTCTCCTTCTCCTTCTTCTACTTCTTCTGATTCACCCTCCAGACTTCACCTTCACCTTCTCCTTCTTTTGCTTCTTCTGCTTCACACTCCTGACTTCACCTTCTCCTTCTCCTTCTTCTGCTTCTTCTGATTCACCCTCCTTACTTCACCTTCTCCTTCTCCTTCTTCTGCTTCTTCTGATTCACCCTCCTGACTTCACCTTCTCCTTCTCCTTATTCTGCTTCCTCTGTTTCACCCTCCAGACTTCACCTTCTCCTTCTCCTTCTTCTGCTTCTTCTGATTCACCCTCCAGACTTCACCTTCTCCTTCTCCTTCTTCTGCTTCTTCTGATTCACCCTCCAGACTTCACCTTCTCCTTCTCCTTCTTCTACTTCTTCTGATTCACCCTCCAGACTTCACCTTCTCCTTCTCCTTCTTCTGCTTCTTCTGGTTCACCCTCCAGACTTCACCTTCTCCTTCTCCTTCGTCTAATTCTTCTGATTCACCCTCCAAACTACACCTTCTCCTTCTCCTTCTTCTACTTCTTCTGATTCACCCTCCAGACTTCACCTTCTCCTTCTCCTTCTTTTGTTTCTTCTGATTCACCCTCCAGACTTCACCTTCTCCTTCTCCTTCTTCTACTTCTTCTGATTCACCCTCCAGACTTCACCTTCTCCTTCTCCTTCTTCTACTTCTTCTGATTCACCCTCCAGACTTCACCTTCTCCTTCTCCTTCTTCTACTTCTTCTGCTTCTCCCTCCAGACTTCACCTTCTCCTTCTCCTTCTTCTGCTTCTTCTGATTCACCCTCCAGACTTCACCTTCTCCTTCTCTTTCTTCTGCTTCTTCTGATTCACCCTCCAGACTTCACCTTCTCCTTCTCCTTCTTCTGATTCTTCTGCTTCACCCTCCAGACTTCACCTTCTCCTTCTCCTTCTTCTGCTTCTTCTGATTCACCCTCCTGACTTCACCTTCTCCTTCTCCTTCTTCTACTTCTTCTGATTCACCCTCCTGACTTCACCTTCTCCTTCTCCTTCTTCTACTTCTTCTGCTTCACCCTCCAGACTTCACCTTCTCCTTCTCCTTCTTCTACTTCTTCTGATTCACCCTCCAGACTTCACCTTCTCCTTCTCCTTCTTTTGCTTCTTCTGCTTCACACTCCAGACTTCACCTTCTCCTTCTCCTTCTTCTGCTTCTTCTGATTCACCCTCCTTACTTCACCTTCTCCTTCTCCTTCTCCTGCTTCTTCTGATTCACCCTCCTGACTTCACCTTCTCCTTCTCCTTATTCTGCTTCTTCTGTTTCACCCTCCAGACTTCACCTTCTCCTTCTCCTTCTTCTGCTTCTTCTGATTCACCCTCCAGACTTCACCTTCTCCTTCTCCTTCTTCTGCTTCTTCTGATTCACCCTCCAGACTTCACCTTCTCCTTCTCCTTCTTCTACTTCTTCTGATTCACCCTCCAGACTTCACCTTCTCCTTCTCCTTCTTCTGCTTCTTCTGATTCACCCTCCAGACTTCACCTTCTCCTTCTCCTTCGTCTACTTCTTCTGATTCACCCTCCAGACTACACCTTCTCCTTCTCCTTCTTCTACTTCTTCTGATTCACCCTCCAGACTTCACCTTCTCCTTCTCCTTCTTCTGTTTCTTCTGATTCACCCTCCAGACTTCACCTTCTGCTTCTCCTTCTTCTACTTCTTCTGATTCACCCTACAGACTTCACCTTCTCCTTCTCCTTCCTCTACTTCGTCTGATTCACCCTCCAGACTTCACCTTCTCCTTCTCCTTCTTCTACTTCTTCTGCTTCTCCCTCCAGATTTCACCTTCTCCTTCTCCTTCTTCTGCTTCTTCTGATTCACCCTCCTGACTTCACCTTCTCCTTCTCCTTCTTCTGCTTCTTCTGCTTCACCCTCCTGACTTCACCTTCTCCTTCTCCTTCTTCTACTTCTTCTGATTCACCCTCCAGACTTCACCTTCTCCTTCTCCTTCTTCTGCTTCCTCTGCTTCACCCTCCAGACTTCACCTTCTCCTTCTCCTTCTTCTGCTTCTTCTGCTTCGCCCTCCAGACATCACCTTCTCCTTCTCCTTCTTCTGCTTCTTCTGCTTCACCCTCCAGACTTCACCTTCTCCTTCTCCTTCTTCTGCTTCTTCTGCTTCACTCTCCTGACTTCACCTTCTCCTTCTCCTTCTTCTACTTCTTCTGATTCACCCTCCAGACTTCACCTTCTCCTTCTCCTTCTTCTGCTTCTTCTGCTTCTCCCTCCAGACTTCACCTTCTCCTTCTCCTTCTTCTGCTTCTTCTGCTGCGCCCTCCAGACTTCACCTTCTCATTCTCCTTCTTCTGCTTCTTCTGCTTCACCCTCCTGACTTCACCTTCTCCTTCTCCTTCTTCTACTTCTTCTGTTTCACCCCCCTGACTTCACCTGCTCCTTCTCCTTCTTCTGCTTCTTCTGATTCACCCTCCTAACTTTACCTTCTCCTTCTCCTTCTCCTTATTCTGCTTCTTCTGTTTCACCCTCCAGACTTCACCTTCTCCTTCTCCTTCTTCTGCTTCTTCTGATTCACCCTCCAGACTTCACCTTCTCCTTCTCCTTCTTCTGCTTCTTCTGATTCACCCTCCAGACTTCACCTTCTCCTTCTCCTTCTTCTACTTCTTCTGATTCACCCTCCAGACTTCACCTTCTCCTTCTCCTTCTTCTGCTTCTTCTGATTCACCCTCCAGACTTCACCTTCTCCTTCTCCTTCGTCTACTTCTTCTGATTCACCCTCCAGACTACACCTTCTCCTTCTCCTTCTTCTACTTCTTCTGATTCACCCTCCAGACTTCACCTTCTCCTTCTCCTTCTTCTGTTTCTTCTGATTCACCCTCCAGACTTCACCTTCTGCTTCTCCTTCTTCTACTTCTTCTGATTCACCCTACAGACTTCACCTTCTCCTTCTCCTTCCTCTACTTCGTCTGATTCACCCTCCAGACTTCACCTTCTCCTTCTCCTTCTTCTACTTCTTCTACTTCTCCCTCCAGATTTCACCTTCTCCTTCTCCTTCTTCTGCTTCTTCTGATTCACCCTCCTGACTTCACCTTCTCCTTCTCCTTCTTCTGCTTCTTCTGCTTCACCCTCCTGACTTCACCTTCTCCTTCTCCTTCTTCTACTTCTTCTGATTCACCCTCCAGACTTCACCTTCTCCTTCTCCTTCTTCTGCTTCCTCTGCTTCACCCTCCAGACTTCACCTTCTCCTTCTCCTTCTTCTGCTTCTTCTGCTTCGCCCTCCAGACATCACCTTCTCCTTCTCCTTCTTCTGCTTCTTCTGCTTCACCCTCCAGACTTCACCTTCTCCTTCTCCTTCTTCTGCTTCTTCTGCTTCACTCTCCTGACTTCACCTTCTCCTTCTCCTTCTTCTACTTCTTCTGATTCACCCTCCAGACTTCACCTTCTCCTTCTCCTTCTTCTGCTTCTTCTGCTTCTCCCTCCAGACTTCACCTTCTCCTTCTCCTTTTCTGCTTCTTCTGCTGCGCCCTCCAGACTTCACCTTCTCATTCTCCTTCTTCTGCTTCTTCTGCTTCACCCTCCTGACTTCACCTTCTCCTTCTCCTTCTTCTACTTCTTCTGTTTCACCCCCCTGACTTCACCTGCTCCTTCTCCTTCTTCTGCTTCTTCTGATTCACCCTCCTAACTTTACCTTCTCCTTCTCCTTCTTCTGCTTCTTCTGATTCACCCTCCTGACTTCACCTTCTCCTTCTCCTTCTTCTGCTTCTTCTAATTCACCCTCCAGACTTCACCTTCTCCTTCTCCTTCTTCTGCTTCTTCTGATTCACCCTCCAGACTTCACCTTATCCTTCTCCTTCTTCTGCTTCTTCTGATTGACCCTCCAGACCTCACCTTCTCCTTCTCCTTCTTCTACTTCTTCTGATTCACCCTCCAGACTTCATCTTCTCCTTCTCCTTCTTCTGCTTCTTCTGATTCACCCTCCAGACTTCACCTTCTCCTTCTCCTTCTTCTGCTTCTTCTGATTCACCCTCCAGACTTCACCTTCTCCTTCTCCTTCTTCTACTTCTTCTGATTCACCCTTCTGACTTCACCTTCTCCTTCTTCTGCTTCTTCTGCTTCACCCTCCAGACTTCACCTTCTCCTGCTCCTTCTTCTGCTTCTTCTGCTTCACCCTCCAGACTTCACCTTCTCCTTCTCCTTCTTCTGCTTCTTCTGCTTCACCCTCCTGACTTCACCTTCTCCTTCTCCTTCTTCTACTTCTTCTGATTCACCCTCCAGACTTCACCTTCTCCTTCTCCTTCTTCTGCTTCTTCTGCTTCACCCTCCAGACTTCACCTTCTCCTTCTCCTTCTTCTGCTTCTTCTGCTTCGCCCTCCAGACTTCACCTTCTCCTTCTCCATCGTCTGCTTCTTCTGCTTCACTCTCCTGACTTCACCTTCTCCTTCTCCTTCTTCTACTTCTTCTGATTCACCCTCCAGACTTCACCTGCTCCTTCTCCTTCTTCTGCTTCTTCTGCTTCACCCTCCAGACTTCAGCTTCTCCTTCTCCTTCTTCTGCTTCTTCTGATTCACCCTCCAGACTTCACCTTCTCCTTCTCCTTCTTCTGCTTCTTCTGATTCACCCTCCAGACTTCACCTTCTCCTTCTCCTTCTTCTACTTCTTCTGATTCACCCTCCAGACTTCACTTCTCCTTCTCCTTCTTCTGCTTCTTCTGGTTCACCCTCCAGACTTCACCTTCTACTTCTCCTTCGTCTACTTCTTCTGATTCACCCTCCAGACTACACCTTCTCCTTCTCCTTCTTCTACTTCTTCTGATTCACCCTCCAGACTTCACCTTCTCCTTCTCCTTCTTCTGTTTCTTCTGATTCACCCTCCAGACTTCACCTTCTCCTTCTCCTTCTTCTACTTCTTCTGATTCACCCTCCAGACTTCACCTTCTCCTTCTCCTTCTTCTACTTCTTCTGATTCACCCTCCAGACTTCACCTTCTCCTTCTCCTTCTTCTACTTCTTCTGCTTCTCCCTCCAGACTTCACCTTCTCCTTCTCCTTCTTCTGCTTCTTCTGATTCACCCTCCAGACTTCACCTTCTCCTTCTCTTTCTTCTGCTTCTTCTGATTCACCCTCCAGACTTCACCTTCTCCTTCTCCTTCTTCTGATTCTTCTGATTCACCCTCCAGACTTCACCTTCTCCTTCTCCTTCTTCTGCTTCTTCTGATTCACCCTCCTGACTTCACCTTCTCCTTCTCCTTCTTCTACTTCTTCTGATTCACCCTCCTGACTTCACCTTCTCCTTCTCCTTCTTCTACTTCTTCTGCTTCACCCTCCAGACTTCACCTTCTCCTTCTCCTTCTTCTACTTCTTCTGATTCACCCTCCAGACTTCACCTTCTCCTTCTCCTTCTTTTGCTTCTTCTGCTTCACACTCCAGACTTCACCTTCTCCTTCTCCTTCTTCTGCTTCTTCTGATTCACCCTCCTTACTTCACCTTCTCCTTCTCCTTCTTCTGCTTCTTCTGATTCACCCTCCTGACTTCACCTTCTCCTTCTCCTTATTCTGCTTCTTCTGTTTCCCCCTCCAGACTTCACCTTCTCCTTCTCCTTCTTCTGCTTCTTCTGATTCACCCTCCAGACTTCACCTTCTCCTTCTCCTTCTTCTGCTTCTTCTGATTCACCCTCCAGACTACACCTTCTCCTTCTCCTTCTTCTACTTCTTCTGATTCACCCTCCAGACTTCACCTTCTCCTTCTCCTTCTTCTGCTTCTTCTGATTCACCCTCCAGACTTCACCTTCTCCTTCTCCTTCGTCTACTTCTTCTGATTCACCCTCCAGACTACACCTTCTCCTTCTCCTTCTTCTACTTCTTCTGATTCACCCTCCAGACTTCACCTTCTCCTTCTCCTTCTTCTGTTTCTTCTGATTCACCCTCCAGACTTCACCTTCTCCTTCTCCTTCTTCTACTTCTTCTGATTCACCCTCCAGACTTCACCTTCTCCTTCTCCTTCTTCTACTTCTTCTGATTCACCCTCCAGACTTCACCTTCTCCTTCTCCTTCTTCTACTTCTTCTGCTTCTCCCTGCAGACTTCACCTTCTCCTTCTCCTTCTTCTGCTTCTTCTGATTCACCCTCCAGACTTCACCTTCTCCTTCTCCTTCTTCTACTTCTTCTGATTCACCCTCCAGACTTCACCTTCTACTTCTCCTTCTTCTACTTCTTCTGATTCACCCTCCAGACTTCACCTTCTCCTTCTCCTTCTTCTACTTCTTCCGATTCACCCTCCTGACTTCACCTTCTCCTTCTCCTACTTCTGCTTCTTCTGCTTCACCCTCCTGACTTCACCTTCTCCTTCTCCTTCTTCTACTTCTTCTGATTCACCCTCCAGACTTCACCTTCTCCTTCTCCTTCTTCTGCTTCCTCTGCTTCACCCTCCAGACTTCACCTTCTCCTTCTCCTTCTTCTGCTTCTTCTGCTTCGCCCTCCAGGCATCACCTTCTCCTTCTCCTTCTTCTGCTTCTTCTGCTTCACCCTCCAGACTTCACCTTCTCCTTCTCCTTCTTCTGCTTCTTCTGCTTCACTCTCCTGACTTCACCTTCTCCTTCTCCTTCTTCTACTTCTTCTGATTCACACTCCAGACTTCACCTTCTCCTTCTCCTTCTTCTGCTTCTTCTGCTTCACCCTCCAGACTTCACCTTCTCCTTCTCCTTCTTCTGCTTCTTCTGCTGCGCCCTCCAGACTTCACCTTCTCCTTCTCCTTCTTCTGCTTCTTCTGCTTCACCCTCCTGACTTCACCTTCTCCTTCTCCTTCTTCTACTTCTTCTGTTTCACCCGCCTGACTTCACCTGCTCCTTCTCCTTCTTCTGCTTCTTCTGATTCACCCTCCTAACTTTACCTTCTCCTTCTCCTTCTTCTGCTTCTTCTGATTCACCCTCCTGACTTCACCTTCTCCTTCTCCTTCTTCTGCTTCTTCTAATTCACCCTCCAGACTTCACCTTCTCCTTCTCCTTCTTCTGCTTCTTCTGATTCACCCTCCAGACTTCACCTTCTCCTTCTCCTTCTTCTGCTTCTTCTGATTGACCCTCCAGACCTCACCTTCTCCTTCTCCTTCTTCTACTTCTTCTGATTCACCCTCCAGACTTCATCTTCTCCTTCTCCTTCTTCTGCTTCTTCTGATTTACCCTCCAGACTTCACCTTCTCCTTCTCCTTCTTCTGCTTCTTCTGATTCACCCTCCAGACTTCACCTTCTCCTTCTCCTTCTTCTACTTCTTCTGATTCACCCTCCTGACTTCACCTTCTCCTTCTTCTGCTTCTTCTGCTTCACCCTCCAGACTTCACCTTCTCCTGCTCCTTCTTCTGCTTCTTCTGCTTCACCCTCCAGACTTCACCTTCTCCTTCTCCTTCTTCTGCTTCTTCTGCTTCACCCTCCTGACTTCACCTTCTCCTTCTCCTTTTTCTACTTCTTCTGATTCACCCTCCAGACTTCACCTTCTCCTTCTCCTTCTTCTGCTTCTTCTGCTTCACCCTCCAGACTTCACCTTCTCCTTCTCCTTCTTCTGCTTCTTCTGCTTCGCCCTCCAGACTTCACCTTCTCCTTCTCCATCGTCTGCTTCTTCTGCTTCACTGTCCTGACTTCACCTTCTCCTTCTCCTTCTTCTACTTCTTCTGATTCACCCTCCAGACTTCACCTTCTCCATCTCCTTCTTCTGCTTCTTCTGCTTCACCCTCCAGACTTCAGCTTCTCCTTCTCCTTCTTCTGCTTCTTCTGCTGCGCCCTCCAGACTTCACCTTCTCCTTCTCCTTCTTCTGCTTCTTCTGCTTCACCGTCCTGACTTCACCTTCTCCTTCTCCTTCTTCTACTTCTTCTGCTTCACCCCCCTGACTTCACCTGCTCCTTCTCCTTCTTCTGCTTCTTCTGATTCACCCTCCTAACTTCACCTTCTCCTTCTCCTTCTTCTGCTTCTTCTGATTCACCCTCCTGACTTCACCTTCTCCTTCTCCTTCTTCTGCTTCTTCTGATTCACCCTCCAGACTTCACCTTCTCCTTATCCTTCTTCTTCTTCTTCTGTTTCACCCTCCAGACTTCACCTTCTCCTTCTCCTTCTTCTGCTTCTTCTGATTCGCCCTCCAGACTTCATCTTCTCCTTCTCCTTCTTCTACTTCTTCTGATTCACCCTCCAGACTTCACCTTCTACTTCTCCTTCTTCTACTTCTTCTGATTCACCCTCCAGACTTCACCTTCTCCTTCTCCTTCTTCTACTTCTTCCGATTCACCCTCCTGACTTCACCTTCTCCTTCTCCTACCTCTGCTTCTTCTGCTTCACCCTCCTGACTTCACCTTCTCCTTCTCCTTCTTCTACTTCTTCTGATTCACCCTCCAGACTTCACCTTCTCCTTCTCCTTCTTCTGCTTCCTCTGCTTCACCCTCCAGACTTCACCTTCTCCTTCTCCTTCTTCTGCTTCTTCTGCTTCGCCCTCCAGGCATCACCTTCTCCTTCTCCTTCTTCTGCTTCTTCTGCTTCACCCTCCAGACTTCACCTTCTCCTTCTCCTTCTTCTGCTTCTTCTGCTTCACTCTCCTGACTTCACCTTCTCCTTCTCCTTCTTCTACTTCTTCTGATTCACACTCCAGACTTCACCTTCTCCTTCTCCTTCTTCTGCTTCTTCTGCTTCACCCTCCAGACTTCACCTTCTCCTTCTCCTTCTTCTGCTTCTTCTGCTGCGCCCTCCAGACTTCACCTTCTCCTTCTCCTTCTTCTGCTTCTTCTGCTTCACCCTCCTGACTTCACCTTCTCCTTCTCCTTCTTCTACTTCTTCTGTTTCACCCGCCTGACTTCACCTGCTCCTTCTCCTTCTTCTGCTTCTTCTGATTCACCCTCCTAACTTTACCTTCTCCTTCTCCTTCTTCTGCTTCTTCTGATTCACCCTCCTGACTTCACCTTCTCCTTCTCCTTCTTCTGCTTCTTCTAATTCACCCTCCAGACTTCACCTTCTCCTTCTCCTTCTTCTGCTTCTTCTGATTCACCCTCCAGACTTCACCTTCTCCTTCTCCTTCTTCTGCTTCTTCTGATTGACCCTCCAGACCTCACCTTCTCCTTCTCCTTCTTCTACTTCTTCTGATTCACCCTCCAGACTTCATCTTCTCCTTCTCCTTCTTCTGCTTCTTCTGATTTACCCTCCAGACTTCACCTTCTCCTTCTCCTTCTTCTGCTTCTTCTGATTCACCCTCCAGACTTCACCTTCTCCTTCTCCTTCTTCTACTTCTTCTGATTCACCCTCCTGACTTCACCTTCTCCTTCTTCTGCTTCTTCTGCTTCACCCTCCAGACTTCACCTTCTCCTGCTCCTTCTTCTGCTTCTTCTGCTTCACCCTCCAGACTTCACCTTCTCCTTCTCCTTCTTCTGCTTCTTCTGCTTCACCCTCCTGACTTCACCTTCTCCTTCTCCTTTTTCTACTTCTTCTGATTCACCCTCCAGACTTCACCTTCTCCTTCTCCTTCTTCTGCTTCTTCTGCTTCACCCTCCAGACTTCACCTTCTCCTTCTCCTTCTTCTGCTTCTTCTGCTTCGCCCTCCAGACTTCACCTTCTCCTTCTCCATCGTCTGCTTCTTCTGCTTCACTGTCCTGACTTCACCTTCTCCTTCTCCTTCTTCTACTTCTTCTGATTCACCCTCCAGACTTCACCTTCTCCATCTCCTTCTTCTGCTTCTTCTGCTTCACCCTCCAGACTTCAGCTTCTCCTTCTCCTTCTTCTGCTTCTTCTGCTGCGCCCTCCAGACTTCACCTTCTCCTTCTCCTTCTTCTGCTTCTTCTGCTTCACCGTCCTGACTTCACCTTCTCCTTCTCCTTCTTCTACTTCTTCTGCTTCACCCCCCTGACTTCACCTGCTCCTTCTCCTTCTTCTGCTTCTTCTGATTCACCCTCCTAACTTCACCTTCTCCTTCTCCTTCTTCTGCTTCTTCTGATTCACCCGCCTGACTTCACATTCTCCTTCTGCTTCTTCTGCTTCTTCTGATTCACCCTCCAGACTTCACCTTCTCCTTATCCTTCTTCTTCTTCTTCTGTTTCACCCTCCAGACTTCACCTTCTCCTTCTCCTTCTTCTGCTTCTTCTGATTCACCCTCCAGACTTCATCTTCTCCTTCTCCTTCTTCTGCTTCTTCTGATTCACCCTCCAGACTTCACCTTCTCCTTCTCCTTCTTCTGCTTCTTCTGATTCACCCTCCAGACTTCACCTTCTCCTTCTCCTTCTTCTACTTCTTCTGATTCACCCTCCAGACTTCATCTTCTCCTTCTCCTTCTTCTACTTCTTCAGATTCACCCTCCAGTCTTCACCTTCTCCTTCTCCTTCTTCTGTTTCTTCTGCTTCACCCTCCAGACTTCACCTTCTCCTTCTCTTTCTTCTGCTTCTTCTGATTCACCCTCCAGACTTCACCCTCTCCTTCTCCTTCTTCTGATTCTTCTGATTCACCCTCCAGACTTAACCTTCTCCTTCTCCTTCTTCTGCTTCTTCTGATTCACCCTCCAGACTTCACCTTCTCCTTCTCCTTCTTCTGCTTCTTCTGATTCACCCTCCAGACTTCATCTTCTCCTTCTCCTTCTTCTGCTTCTTCTGATTCACCCTCCAGACTTCACCTTCTCCTTCTCCTTCTTCTGCTTCTTCTGATTCACCCTCCAGACTTCACCTTCTCCTTCTCCTTCTTCTACTTCTTCTGATTCACCCTCCAGACTTCACCTTCTCCTTCTCCTTCTTCTACTTCTTCAGATTCACCCTCCAGTCTTCACCTTCTCCTTCTCCTTCTTCTGTTTCTTCTGCTTCACCCTCCAGACTTCACCTTCTCCTTCTCTTTCTTCTGCTTCTTCTGATTCACCCTCCAGACTTCACCTTCTCCTTCTCCTTCTTCTGATTCTTCTGATTCACCCTCCAGACTTCACCTTCTCCTTCTCCTTCTTCTGCTTCTTCTGATTGACCCTCCAGACCTCACCTTCTCCTTCTCCTTCTTCTGCTTCTTCTGCTTCACTCTCCTGACTTCACCTTCTCCTTCTCCTTCTTCTACTTCTTCTGATTCACCCTCCAGACTTCACCTTCTCCTTCTCCTTCTTCTGCTTCTTCTGCTTCACCCTCCAGACTTCAGCTTCTCCTTCTCCTTCTTCTGCTTCTTCTGATTCACCCTCCAGACTTCACCTTCTCCTTCTCCTTCTTCTGCTTCTTCTGATTCACCCTCCAGACTTCACCTTCTCCTTCTCCTTCTTCTACTTCTTCTGATTCACCCTCCAGACTTCACCTTCTCCTTCTCCTTCTTCTGCTTCTTCTGGTTCACCCTCCAGACTTCACCTTCTCCTTCGTCTACTTCTTCTGATTCACCCTCCAGACTACACCTTCTCCTTCTCCTTCTTCTACTTCTTCTGATTCACCCTCCAGACTTCACCTTCTCCTTCTCCTTCTTCTGTTTCTTCTGATTCACCCTCCAGACTTCACCTTCTCCTTCTCCTTTTTCTACTTCTTCTGATTCACCCTCCAGACTTCACCTTCTCCTTCTCCTTCTTCTACTTCTTCTGATTCACCCTCCAGACTTCACCTTCTCCTTCTCCTTCTTCTACTTCTTCTGCTTCTCCCTCCAGACTTCACCTTCTCCTTCTCCTTCTTCTGCTTCTTCTGATTCACCCTCCAGACTTCACCTTCTCCTTCTCTTTCTTCTGCTTCTTCTGATTCACCCTCCAGACTTCACCTTCTCCTTCTCCTTCTTCTGATTCTTCTGATTCACCCTCCAGACTTCACCTTCTCCTTCTCCTTCTTCTGCTTCTTCTGATTCACCCTCCTGACTTCACCTTCTCCTTCTCCTTCTTCTACTTCTTCTGATTCACCCTCCTGACTTCACCTTCTCCTTCTCCTTCTTCTACTTCTTCTGCTTCACCCTCCAGACTTCACCTTCTCCTTCTCCTTCTTCTACTTCTTCTGATTCACCCTCCAGACTTCACCTTCTCCTTCTCCTTCTTTTGCTTCTTCTGCTTCACACTCCAGACTTCACCTTCTCCTTCTCCTTCTTCTGCTTATTCTGATTCACCCTACTTACTTCACCTTCTCCTTCTCCTTCTTCTGCTTCTTCTGATTCTCCCTCCTGACTTCACCTTCTCCTTCTCCTTATTCTGCTTCTTCTGTTTCCCCCTCCAGACTTCACCTTCTCCTTCTCCTTCTTCTGCTTCTTCTGATTCACCCTCCAGACTTCACCTTCTCCTTCTCCTTCTTCTGCTTCTTCTGATTCACCCTCCAGACTACACCTTCTCCTTCTCCTTCTTCTACTTCTTCTGATTCACCCTCCAGACTTCACCTTCTCCTTCTCCTTCTTCTGCTTCTTCTGATTCACCCTCCAGACTTCACCTTCTCCTTCTCCTTCGTCTACTTCTTCTGATTCACCCTCCAGACTACACCTTCTCCTTCTCCTTCTTCTACTTCTTCGGATTCACCCTCCAGACTTCACCTTCTCCTTCTCCTTCTTCTGTTTCTTCTGATTCACCCTCCAGACTTCACCTTCTCCTTCTCCTTCTTCTACTTCTTCTGATTCACCCTCCAGACTTCACCTTCTCCTTCTCCTTCTTCTACTTCTTCCGATTCACCCTCCTGACTTCACCTTCTCCTTCTCCTACTTCTGCTTCTTCTGCTTCACCCTCCTGACTTCACCTTCTCCTTCTCCTTCTTCTACTTCTTCTGATTCACCCTCCAGACTTCACCTTCTCCTTCTCCTTCTTCTGCTTCCTCTGCTTCACCCTCCAGACTTCACCTTCTCCTTCTCCTTCTTCTGCTTCTTCTGCTTCGCCCTCCAGACATCACCTTCACCTTCTCCTTCTTCTGCTTCTTCTGCTTCACCCTCCAGACTTCACCTTCTCCTTCTCCTTCTTCTGCTTCTTCTGCTTCACTCTCCTGACTTCACCTTCTCCTTCTCCTTCTTCTACTTCTTCTGATTCACACTCCAGACTTCACCTTCTCCTTCTCCTTCTTCTGCTTCTTCTGCTTCACCCTCCAGACTTCACTTTCTCCTTCTCCTTCTTCTGCTTCTTCTGCTGCGCCCTCCAGACTTCACCTTCTCCTTCTCCTTCTTCTGCTTCTTCTGCTTCACCCTCCTGACTTCACCTTCTCCTTCTCCTTCTTCTACTTCTTCTGTTTCACCCGCCTGACTTCACCTGCTCCTTCTCCTTCTTCTGCTTCTTCTGATTCACCCTCCTAACTTTACCTTCTCCTTCTCCTTCTTCTGCTTCTTCTGATTCACCCTCCTGACTTCACCTTCTCCTTCTCCTTCTTCTGCTTCTTCTAATTCACCCTCCAGACTTCACCTTCTCCTTCTCCTTCTTCTGCTTCTTCTGATTCACCCTCCAGACTTCACCTTCTCCTTCTCCTTCTTCTGCTTCTTCTGATTGACCCTCCAGACCTCACCTTCTCCTTCTCCTTCTTCTACTTCTTCTGATTCACCCTCCAGACTTCATCTTCTCCTTCTCCTTCTTCTGCTTCTTCTGATTTACCCTCCAGACTTCACCTTCTCCTTCTCCTTCTTCTGCTTCTTCTGATTCACCCTCCAGACTTCACCTTCTCCTTCTCCTTCTTCTACTTCTTCTGATTCACCCTCCTGACTTCACCTTCTCCTTCTTCTGCTTCTTCTGTTTCACCCTCCAGACTTCACCTTCTCCTGCTCCTTCTTCTGCTTCTTCTGCTTCACCCTCCAGACTTCACCTTCTCCTTCTCCTTCTTCTGCTTCTTCTGCTTCAGCCTCCTGACTTCACCTTCTCCTTCTCCTTCTTCTACTTCTTCTGATTCACCCTCCAGACTTCACCTTCTCCTTCTCCTTCTTCTGCTTCTTCTGCTTCACCCTCCAGACTTCACCTTCTCCTTCTCCTTCTTCTGCTTCTTCTGCTTCGCCCTCCAGACTTCACCTTCTCCTTCTCCATCGTCTGCTTCTTCTGCTTCACTGTCCTGACTTCACCTTCTCCTTCTCCTTCTTCTACTTCTTCTGATTCACCCTCCAGACTTCACCTTCTCCTTCTCCTTCTTCTGCTTCTTCTGCTTCACCCTCCAGACTTCAGCTTCTCCTTCTCCTTCTTCTGCTTCTTCTGCTGCGCCCTCCAGACTTCACCTTCTCCTTCTCCTTCTTCTGCTTCTTCTGCTTCACCGTCCTGACTTCACCTTCTCCTTCTCCTTCTTCTACTTCTTCTGCTTCACCCCCCTGACTTCACCTGCTCCTTCTCCTTCTTCTGCTTCTTCTGATTCACCCTCCTAACTTCACCTTCTCCTTCTCCTTCTTCTGCTTCTTCTGATTCACCCTCCTGACTTCACCTTCTCCTTCTCCTTCTTCTGCTTCTTCTGATTCACCCTCCAGACTTCACCTTCTCCTTATCCTTCTTCTGCTTCTTCTGTTTCACCCTCCAGACTTCACCTTCTCCTTCTCCTTCTTCTGCTTCTTCTGATTCACCCTCCAGACTTCATCTTCTCCTTCTCCTTCTTCTGCTTCTTCTGATTCACCCTCCAGACTTCACCTTCTCCTTCTCCTTCTTCTGCTTCTTCTGATTCACCCTCCAGACTTCACCTTCTCCTTCTCCTTCTTCTACTTCTTCTGATTCACCCTCCAGACTTCACCTTCTCCTTCTCCTTCTTCTGCTTCTTCTGATTCACCCTCCAGACTTCATCTTCTCCTTCTCCTTCTTCTGCTTCTTCTGATTCACCCTCCAGACTTCACCTTCTCCTTCTCTTTCTTCTGCTTCTTCTGATTCACCCTCCAGACTTCACCCCCTCCTTCTCCTTCTTCTGATTCTTCTGATTCACCCTCCAGACTTAACCTTCTCCTTCTCCTTCTTCTGCTTCTTCTGATTCACCCTCCAGACTTCACCTTCTCCTTCTCCTTCTTCTGCTTCTTCTGATTCTCCCTCCAGACTTCATCTTCTCCTTCTCCTTCTTCTGCTTCTTCTGATTCACCCTCCAGACTTCACCTTCTCCTTCTCCTTCTTCTGCTTCTTCTGATTCACCCTCCAGACTTCACCTTCTCCTTCTCCTTCTTCTACTTCTTCTGATTCACCCTCCAGACTTCACCTTCTCCTTCTCCTTCTTCTACTTCTTCAGATTCACCCTCCAGTCTTCACCTTCTCCTTCTCCTTCTTCTGTTTCTTCTGCTTCACCCTCCAGACTTCACCTTCTCCTTCTCTTTCTTCTGCTTCTTCTGATTCACCCTCCAGACTTCACCTTCTCCTTCTCCTTCTTCTGATTCTTCTGATTCACCCTCCAGACTTCACCTTCTCCTTCTCCTTCTTCTGCTTCTTCTGATTGACCCTCCAGACCTCACCTTCTCCTTCTCCTTCTTCTGCTTCTTCTGCTTCACTCTCCTGACTTCACCTTCTCCTTCTCCTTCTTCTACTTCTTCTGATTCACCCTCCAGACTTCACCTTCTCCTTCTCCTTCTTCTGCTTCTTCTGCTTCACCCTCCAGACTTCAGCTTCTCCTTCTCCTTCTTCTGCTTCTTCTGATTCACCCTCCAGACTTCACCTTCTCCTTCTCCTTCTTCTGCTTCTTCTGATTCACCCTCCAGACTTCACCTTCTCCTTCTCCTTCTTCTACTTCTTCTGATTCACCCTCCAGACTTCACCTTCTCCTTCTCCTTCTTCTGCTTCTTCTGGTTCACCCTCCAGACTTCACCTTCTCCTTCTCCTTCGTCTACTTCTTCTGATTCACCCTCCAGACTACACCTTCTCCTTCTCCTTCTTCTACTTCTTCTGATTCACCCTCCAGACTTCACCTTCTCCTTCTCCTTCTTCTGTTTCTTCTGATTCACCCTCCAGACTTCACCTTCTCCTTCTCCTTCTTCTACTTCTTCTGATTCACCCTCCAGACTTCACCTTCTCCTTCTCCTTCTTCTACTTCTTCTGATTCACCCTCCAGACTTCACCTTCTCCTTCTCCTTCTTCTACTTCTTCTGCTTCTCCCTCCAGACTTCACCTTCTCCTTCTCCTTCTTCTGCTTCTTCTGATTCACCCTCCAGACTTCACCTTCTCCTTCTCTTTCTTCTGCTTCTTCTGATTCACCCTCCAGACTTCACCTTCTCCTTCTCCTTCTTCTGATTCTTCTGATTCACCCTCCAGACTTCACCTTCTCCTTCTCCTTCTTCTGCTTCTTCTGATTCACCCTCCAGACTTCATCTTCTCCTTCTCCTTCTTCTGCTTCTTCTGATTCACCCTCCAGACTTCACCTTCTCCTTCTCCTTCTTCTGCTTCTTCTGATTCACCCTCCAGACTTCACCTTCTCCTTCTCCTTCTTCTACTTCTTCTGATTCACCCTCCAGACTTCACCTTCTCCTTCTCCTTCTTCTGCTTCTTCTGATTCACCCTCCAGACTTCATCTTCTCCTTCTCCTTCTTCTGCTTCTTCTGATTCACCCTCCAGACTTCACCTTCTCCTACTCTTTCTTCTGCTTCTTCTGATTCACCGTCCAGACTTCACCCTCTCCTTCTCCTTCTTCTGATTCTTCTGATTCACCCTCCAGACTTAACCTTCTCCTTCTCCTTCTTCTGCTTCTTCTGATTCACCCTCCAGACTTCACCTTCTCCTTCTCCTTCTTCTGCTTCTTCTGATTCACCCTCCAGACTTCATCTTCTCCTTCTCCTTCTTCTGCTTCTTCTGATTCACCCTCCAGACTTCACCTTCTCCTTCTCCTTCTTCTGCTTCTTCTGATTCACCCTCCAGACTTCACCTTCTCCTTCTCCTTCTTCTACTTCTTCTGATTCACCCTCCAGACTTCACCTTCTCCTTCTCCTTCTTCTACTTCTTCAGATTCACCCTCCAGTCTTCACCTTCTCCTTCTCCTTCTTCTGTTTCTTCTGCTTCACCCTCCAGACTTCACCTTCTCCTTCTCTTTCTTCTGCTTCTTCTGATTCACCCCCCAGACTTCACCTTCTCCTTCTCCTTCTTCTGATTCTTCTGATTCACCCTCCAGACTTCACCTTCTCCTTCTCCTTCTTCTGCTTCTTCTGATTGACCCTCCAGACCTCACCTTCTCCTTCTCCTTCTTCTGCTTCTTCTGCTTCACTCTCCTGACTTCACCTTCTCCTTCTCCTTCTTCTACTTCTTCTGATTCACCCTCCAGGCTTCACCTTCTCCTTCTCCTTCTTCTGCTTCTTCTGCTTCACCCTCCAGACTTCAGCTTCTCCTTCTCCTTCTTCTGCTTCTTCTGATTCACCCTCCAGACTTCACCTTCTCCTTCTCCTTCTTCTGCTTCTTCTGATTCACCCTCCAGACTTCACCTTCTCCTTCTCCTTCTTCTACTTCTTCTGATTCACCCTCCAGACTTCACCTTCTCCTTCTCCTTCTTCTGCTTCTTCTGGTTCACCCTCCAGACTTCACCTTCTCCTTCTCCTTCGTCTACTTCTTATGATTCACCCTCCAGACTACACCTTCTCCTTCTCCTTCTTCTACTTCTTCTGATTCACCCTCCAGACTTCACCTTCTCCTTCTCCTTCTTCTGTTTCTTCTGATTCACCCTCCAGACTTCACCTTCTCCTTCTCCTTCTTCTACTTCTTCCGATTCACCCTCCAGACTTCACCTTCTCCTTCTCCTTCTTCTACTTCTTCTGATTCACCCTCCAGACTTCACCTTCTCCTTCTCCTTCTTCTACTTCTTCTGCTTCTCCCTCCAGACTTCACCTTCTCCTTCTCCTTCTTCTGCTTCTTCTGATTCACCCTCCAGACTTCACCTTCTCCTTCTCTTTCTTCTGCTTCTTCTGATTCACCCTCCAGACTTCACCTTCTCCTTCTCCTTCTTCTGATTCTTCTGATTCACCCTCCAGACTTCACCTTCTCCTTCTCCTTCTTCTGCTTCTTCTGATTCACCCTCCTGACTTCACCTTCTCCTTCTCCTTCTTCTACTTCTTCTGATTCACCCTCCTGACTTCACCTTCTCCTTCTCCTTCTTCTACTTCTTCTGCTTCACCCTCCAGACTTCACCTTCTCCTTCTCCTTCTTCTACTTCTTCTGATTCACCCTCCAGACTTCACCTTCTCCTTCTCCTTCTTTTGCTTCTTCTGCTTCACACTCCAGACTTCACCTTCTCCTTCTCCTTCTTCTGCTTCTTCTGATTCACCCTCCTTACTTCACCTTCTCCTTCTCCTTCTTCTGCTTCTTCTGATTCACCCTCCTGACTTCACCTTCTCCTTCTCCTTATTCTGCTTCTTCTGTTTCCCCCTCCAGACTTCACCTTCTCCTTCTCCTTCTTCTGCTTCTTCTGATTCACCCTCCAGACTTCACCTTCTCCTTCTCCTTCTTCTGCTTCTTCTGATTCACCCTCCAGACTACACCTTCTCCTTCTCCTTCTTCTACTTCTTCTGATTCACCCTCCAGACTTCACCTTCTCCTTCTCCTTCTTCTGCTTCTTCTGATTCACCCTCCAGACTTCACCTTCTCCTTCTCCTTCGTCTACTTCTTCTGATTCACCCTCCAGACTACACCTTCTCCTTCTCCTTCTTCTACTTCTTCTGATTCACCCTCCAGACTTCACCTTCTCCTTCTCCTTCTTCTGTTTCTTCTGATTCACCCTCCAGACTTCACCTTCTCCTTCTCCTTCTTCTACTTCTTCTGATTCACCCTCCAGACTTCACCTTCTCCTTCTCCTTCTTCTACTTCTTCTGATTCACCCTCCAGACTTCACCTTCTCCTTCTCCTTCTTCTACTTCTTCTGCTTCTCCCTCCAGACTTCACCTTCTCCTTCTCCTTCTTCTGCTTCTTCTGATTCACCCTCCAGACTTCACCTTCTCCTTCTCCTTCTTCTACTTCTTCTGATTCACCCTCCAGACTTCACCTTCTACTTCTCCTTCTTCTACTTCTTCTGATTCACCCTCCAGACTTCACCTTCTCCTTCTCCTTCTTCTACTTCTTCCGATTCACCCTCCTGACTTCACCTTCTCCTTCTCCTACTTCTGCTTCTTCTGCTTCACCCTCCTGACTTCACCTTCTCCTTCTCCTTCTTCTACTTCTTCTGATTCACCCTCCAGACTTCACCTTCTCCTTCTCCTTCTTCTGCTTCCTCTGCTTCACCCTCCAGACTTCACCTTCTCCTTCTCCTTCTTCTGCTTCTTCTGCTTCGCCCTCCAGACATCACCTTCTCCTTCTCCTTCTTCTGCTTCTTCTGCTTCACCCTCCAGACTTCACCTTCTCCTTCTCCTTCTTCTGCTTCTTCTGCTTCACTCTCCTGACTTCACCTTCTCCTTCTCCTTCTTCTACTTCTTCTGATTCACCCTCCAGACTTCACCTTCTCCTTCTCCTTCTTCTGCTTCTTCTGCTTCACCCTCCAGACTTCACCTTCTCCTTCTCCTTCTTCTGCTTCTTCTGCTGCGCCCTCCAGACTTCACCTTCTCCTTCTCCTTCTTCTGCTTCTTCTGCTTCACCCTCCTGACTTCACCTTCTCCTTCTCCTTCTTCTACTTCTTCTGTTTCACCCCCCTGACTTCACCTGCTCCTTCTCCTTCTTCTGCTTCTTCTGATTCACCCTCCTAACTTTACCTTCTCCTTCTCCTTCTTCTGCTTCTTCTGATTCACCCTCCTGACTTCACCTTCTCCTTCTCCTTCTTCTGCTTCTTCTAATTCACCCTCCAGACTTCACCTTCTCCTTCTCCTTCTTCTGCTTCTTCTGATTCACCCTCCAGACTTCACCTTCTCCTTCTCCTTCTTCTGCTTCTTCTGATTGACCCTCCAGACCTCACCTTCTCCTTCTCCTTCTTCTACTTCTTCTGATTCACCCTCCAGACTTCATCTTCTCCTTCTCCTTCTTCTGCTTCTTCTGATTCACCCTCCAGACTTCACCTTCTCCTTCTCCTTCTTCTGCTTCTTCTGATTCACCCTCCAGACTTCACCTTCTCCTTCTCCTTCTTCTACTTCTTCTGATTCACCCTCCTGACTTCACCTTCTCCTTCTTCTGCTTCTTCTGCTTCACCCTCCAGACTTCACCTTCTCCTGCTCCTTCTTCTGCTTCTTCTGCTTCACCCTCCAGACTTCACCTTCTCCTTCTCCTTCTTCTGCTTCTTCTGCTTCACCCTCCTGACTTCACCTTCTCCTTCTCCTTCTTCTACTTCTTCTGATTCACCCTCCAGACTTCACCTTCTCCTTCTCCTTCTTCTGCTTCTTCTGCTTCACCCTCCAGACTTCACCTTCTCCTTCTCCTTCTTCTGCTTCTTCTGCTTCGCCCTCCAGACTTCACCTTCTCCTTCTCCATCGTCTGCTTCTTCTGCTTCACTCTCCTGACTTCACCTTCTCCTTCTCCTTCTTCTACTTCTTCTGATTCACCCTCCAGACTTCACCTTCTCCTTCTCCTTCTTCTGCTTCTTCTGCTTCACCCTCCAGACTTCAGCTTCTCCTTCTCCTTCTTCTGCTTCTTCTGCTGCGCCCTCCAGACTTCACCTTCTCCTTCTCCTTCTTCTGCTTCTTCTGCTTCACCGTCCTGACTTCACCTTCTCCTTCTCCTTCTTCTACTTCTTCTGCTTCACCCCCCTGACTTCACCTACTCCTTCTCCTTCTTCTGCTTCTTCTGATTCACCCTCCTAACTTCACCTTCTCCTTCTCCTTCTTCTGCTTCTTCTGATTCACCCTCCTGACTTCACCTTCTCCTTCTCCTTCTTCTGCTTCTTCTGATTCACCCCCCTGACTTCACCTGCTCCTTCTCCTTCTTCTGCTTCTTCTGATTCACCCTCCAGACTTCACCTTCTCCTTCTCCTTCTTCTGCTTCTTCTGATTGACCCTCCAGACCTCACCTTCTCCTTCTCCTTCTTCTACTTCTTCTGATTCACCCTCCAGACTTCATCTTCTCCTTCTCCTTCTTCTGCTTCTTCTGATTCACCCTCCAGACTTCACCTTCTCCTTCTCCTTCTTCTGCTTCTTCTGATTCACCCTCCAGACTTCACCTTCTCCTTCTCCTTCTTCTACTTCTTCTGATTCACCCTCCAGACTTCACCTTCTCCTGCTCCTTCTTCTGCTTCTTCTGCTTCACCCTCCAGACTTCACCTTCTCCTTCTCCTTCTTCTGCTTCTTCTGCTTCACCCTCCTGACTTCACCTTCTCCTTCTCCTTCTTCTACTTCTTCTGATTCACCCTCCAGACTTCACCTTCTCCTTCTCCTTCTTCTGCTTCTTCTGCTTCACCCTCCAGACTTCACCTTCTCCTTCTCCTTCTTCTGCTTCTTCTGCTTCGCCCTCCAGACTTCACCTTCTCCTTCTCCATCGTCTGCTTCTTCTGCTTCACTCTCCTGACTTCACCTTCTCCTTCTCCTTCTTCTACTTCTTCTGATTCACCCTCCAGACTTCACCTTCTCCTTCTCCTTCTTCTGCTTCTTCTGCTTCACCCTCCAGACTTCAGCTTCTCCTTCTCCTTCTTCTGCTTCTTCTGCTGCGCCCTCCAGACTTCACCTTCTCCTTCTCCTTCTTCTGCTTCTTCTGCTTCACCGTCCTGACTTCACCTTCTCCTTCTCCTTCTTCTACTTCTTCTGCTTCACCCCCCTGACTTCACCTGCTCCTTCTCCTTCTTCTGCTTCTTCTGATTCACCCTCCTAACTTCACCTTCTCCTTCTCCTTCTTCTGCTTCTTCTGATTCACCCTCCTGACTTCACCTTCTCCTTCTCCTTCTTCTGCTTCTTCTGATTCACCCTCCAGACTTCACCTTCTCCTTATCCTTCTTCTGCTTCTTCTGTTTCACCCTCCAGACTTCACCTTCTCCTTCTCCTTCTTCTGCTTCTTCTGATTCACCCTCCAGACTTCATCTTCTCCTTCTCCTTCTTCTGCTTCTTCTGATTCACCCTCCAGACTTCACCTTCTCCTTCTCCTTCTTCTGCTTCTTCTGATTCACCCTCCAGACTTCACCTTCTCCTTCTCCTTCTTCTACTTCTTCTGATTCACCCTCCAGACTTCATCTTCTCCTTCTCCTTCTTCTTCTTCTTCAGATTCACCCTCCAGTCTTCACCTTCTCCTTCTCCTTCTTCTGTTTCTTCTGCTTCACCCTCCAGACTTCACATTCTCCTTCTCTTTCTTCTGCTTCTTCTGATTCACCCTCCAGACTTCACCCTCTCCTTCTCCTTCTTCTGATTCTTCTGATTCACCCTCCAGACTTAAACTTCTCCTTCTCCTTCTTCTGCTTCTTCTGATTCACCCTCCAGACTTCACCTTCTCCTTCTCCTTCTTCTGCTTCTTCTGATTCACCCTCCAGACTTCATCTTCTCCTTCTCCTTCTTCTGCTTCTTCTGATTCACCCTCCAGACTTCACCTTCTCCTTCTCCTTCTTCTGCTTCTCCTGATTCACCCTCCAGACTTCACCTTCTCCTTCTCCTTCTTCTACTTCTTCTGATTCACCCTCCAGACTTCACCTTCTCCTTCTCCTTCTTCTACTTCTTCAGATTCACCCTCCAGTCTTCACCATCTCCTTCTCCTTCTTCTGTTTCTTCTGCTTCACCCTCCAGACTTCACCTTCTCCTTCTCTTTCTTCTGCTTCTTCTGATTCACCCTCCAGACTTCACCTTCTCCTTCTCCTTCTTCTGATTCTTCTGATTCACCCTCCAGAATTCACCTTCTCCTTCTCCTTCTTCTGCTTCTTCTGATTCACCCTCCTGACTTCACCTTCTCCTTCTCCTTCTTCTACTTCTTCTGATTCACCCTCCTGACTTCACCTTCTCCTTCTCCTTCTTCTACTTCTTCTGCTTCACCCTCCAGACTTCACCTTCTCCTTCTCCTTCTTCTACTTCTTCTGATTCACCCTCCAGACTTCACCTTCTCCTTCTCCTTCTTTTGCTTCTTCTGCTTCACACTCCAGACTTCACCTTCTCCTTCTCCTTCTTCTGCTTCTTCTGATTCACCCTTATTACTTCACCTTCTCCTTCTCCTTCTTCTGCTTCTTCTGATTCACCCTCCTGACTTCACCTTCTCCTTCTCCTTATTCTGCTTCTTCTGTTTCACCCTCCAGACTTCACCTTCTCCTTCTCCTTCTTCTGCTTCTTCTGATTCACCCTCCAGACTACACTTTCTCCTTCTCCTTCTTCTACTTCTTCTGATTCACCCTCCAGACTTCACCTTCTCCTTCTCCTTCTTCTGTTTCTTCTGATTCACCCTCCAGACTTCACCTTCTCCTTCTCCTTCTTCTACTTCTTCTGATTCACCCTCCAGACTTCACCTTCTCCTTCTCCTTCTTCTACTTCTTCTGATTCACCCTCCAGACTTCACCTTCTCCTTCTCCTTCTTCAACTTCTTCTGCTTCTCCCTCCAGACTTCACCTTCTCCTTCTCCTTCTTCTGCTTCTTCTGATTCACCCTCCAGACTTCACCTTCTCCTTCTCCTTCTTCTACTTCTTCTGATTCACCCTCCAGACTTCACCTTCTCCTTCTCCTTCTTCTACTTCTTCTGATTCACCCTCCAGACTTCACCTTCTCCTTCTCCTTCTTCTACTTCTTCCGATTCACCCTCCTGACTTCACCTTCTCCTTCTCCTTCTTCTGCTTCTTCTGCTTCACCCTCCTGACTTCACCTTGTCCTTCTCCTTCTTCTACTTCTTCTGATTCACCCTCCAGACTTCACCTTCTCCTTCTCCTTCTTCTGCTTCTTCTGCTTCACCCTCCAGACTTCACCTTCTCCTTCTCCTTCTTCTGCTTCTTCTGATTCGCCCTCCAGACATCACCTTCTCCTTCTCCTTCTTCTGCTTCTTCTGCTTCACCCTCCAGACTTCACCTTCTCCTTCTCCTTCTTCTGCTTCTTCTGCTTCACTCTCCTGACTTCACCTCCTCCTTCTCCTTCTTCTACTTCTTCTGATTCACCCTCCAGACTTCACCTTCTCCTTCTCCTTCTTCTGCTTCTTCTGCTTCACCCTCCAGACTTCACCTTCTCCTTCTCCTTCTTCTGCTTCTTCTGCTGCGCCCTCCAGACTTCACCTTCTACTTCTCCTTCTTCTACTTCTTCTGTTTCACCCCCCTGACTTCACCTGCTCCTTCTCCTTCTTCTGCTTCTTCTGATTCACCCTCCAGACTTCAACTTCTCCTGCTCCTTCTTCTGCTTCTTCTGCTTCACCCTCCAGACTTCACCTTCTCCTTCTCCTTCTTCTGCTTCTTCTGCTTCACCCTCCTGACTTCACCTTCTCCTTCTCCTTTTTCTACTTCTTCTGATTCACCCTCCAGACTTCACCTTCTCCTTCTCCTTCTTCTGCTTCTTCTGCTTCACCCTCCAGACTTCACCTTCTCCTTCTCCTTCTTCTGCTTCTTCTGCTTCGCCCTCCTGACTTCACCTTCTCCTTCTCCATCTTCTGCTTCTTCTGCTTCACTCTCCTGACTTCACCTTCTCCTTCTCCTTCTTCTACTTCTTCTGATTCACCCTCCAGACTTCACCTTCTCCTTCTCCTTCTTCTGCTTCTTCTGCTTCACCCTCCAGACTTCAGCTTCTCCTTCTCCTTCTTCTGCTTCTTCTGCTGCGCCCTCCAGACTTCACCTTCTCCTTCTCCTTCTTCTGCTTCTTCTGCTTCACCGTCCTGACTTCACCTTCTCCTTCTCCTTCTTCTACTTCTTCTGCTTCACCCCCCTGACTTCACCTGCTCCTTCTCCTTCTTCTGCTTCTTCTGATTCACCCTCCTAACTTCACCTTCTCCTTCTCCTTCTTCTGCTTCTTCTGATTCACCCTCCTGACTTCACCTTCTCCTTCTGCTTCTTCTGCTTCTTCTGATTCACCCTCCAGACTTCACCTTCTCCTTCTCCTTCTTCTGCTTCTTCTGTTTCACCCTCCAGACTTCACCTTCTCCTTCTCCTTCTTCTGCTTCTTCTGATTCACCCTCCAGACTTCATCTTCTCCTTCTCCTTCTTCTGCTTCTTCTGATTCACCCTCCAGACTTCACCTTCTCCTTCTCCTTCTTCTGCTTCTTCTGATTCACCCTCCAGACTTCACCTTCTCCTTCTCCTTCTTCTGCTTCTTCTGCTGCGCCCTCCAGACTTCACCTTCTACTTCTCCTTCTTCTACTTCTTCTGTTTCACCCCCCTGACTTCACCTGCTCCTTCTCCTTCTTCTGCTTCTTCTGATTCACCCTCCAGACTTCACCTTCTCCTTCTCCTTCTTCTGCTTCTTCTGATTGACCCTCCAGACCTCACCTTCTCCTTCTCCTTCTTCTACTTCTTCTGATTCACCCTCCAGACTTCATCTTCTCCTTCTCCTTCTTCTGCTTCTTCTGATTCACCCTCCAGACTTCACCTTCTCCTTCTCCTTCTTCTGCTTCTTCTGATTCACCCTCCAGACTTCACCTTCTCCTTCTCCTTCTTCTACTTCTTCTGATTCACCCTCCTGACTTCACCTTCTCCTTCTTCTGCTTCTTCTGCTTCACCCTCCAGACTTCACCTTCTCCTGCTCCTTCTTCTGCTTCTTCTGCTTCACCCTCCAGACTTCACCTTCTCCTTCTCCTTCTTCTGCTTCTTCTGCTTCACCCTCCTGACTTCACCTTCTCCTTCTCCTTCTTCTACTTCTTCTGATTCACCCTCCAGACTTCACCTTCTCCTTCTCCTTCTTCTGCTTCTTCTGCTTCACCCTCCAGACTTCACCTTCTCCTTCTCCTTCTTCTGCTTCTTCTGCTTCGCCCTCCAGACTTCACCTTCTCCTTCTCCATCGTCTGCTTCTTCTGCTTCACTCTCCTGACTTCACCTTCTCCTTCTCCTTCTTCTACTTCTTCTGATTCACCCTCCAGACTTCACCTTCTCCTTCTCCTTCTTCTGCTTCTTCTGCTTCACCCTCCAGACTTCAGCTTCTCCTTCTCCTTCTTCTGCTTCTTCTGCTGCGCCCTCCAGACTTCACCTTCTCCTTCTCCTTCTTCTGCTTCTTCTGCTTCACCGTCCTGACTTCACCTTCTCCTTCTCCTTCTTCTACTTCTTCTGCTTCACCCCCCTGACTTCACCTGCTCCTTCTCCTTCTTCTGCTTCTTCTGATTCACCCTCCTAACTTCACCTTCTCCTTCTCCTTCTTCTGCTTCTTCTGATTCACCCTCCTGACTTCACCTTCTCCTTCTCCTTCTTCTGCTTCTTCTGATTCACCCTCCAGACTTCACCTTCTCCTTATCCTTCTTCTGCTTCTTCTGTTTCACCCTCCAGACTTCACCTTCTCCTTCTCCTTCTTCTGCTTCTTCTGATTCACCCTCCAGACTTCATCTTCTCCTTCTCCTTCTTCTGCTTCTTCTGATTCACCCTCCAGACTTCACCTTCTCCTTCTCCTTCTTCTGCTTCTTCTGATTCACCCTCCAGACTTCACCTTCTCCTTCTCCTTCTTCTACTTCTTCTGATTCACCCTCCAGACTTCATCTTCTCCTTCTCCTTCTTCTTCTTCTTCAGATTCACCCTCCAGTCTTCACCTTCTCCTTCTCCTTCTTCTGTTTCTTCTGCTTCACCCTCCAGACTTCACCTTCTCCTTCTCTTTCTTCTGCTTCTTCTGATTCACCCTCCAGACTTCACCCTCTCCTTCTCCTTCTTCTGATTCTTCTGATTCACCCTCCAGACTTAAACTTCTCCTTCTCCTTCTTCTGCTTCTTCTGATTCACCCTCCAGACTTCACCTTCTCCTTCTCCTTCTTCTGCTTCTTCTGATTCACCCTCCAGACTTCATCTTCTCCTTCTCCTTCTTCTGCTTCTTCTGATTCACCCTCCAGACTTCACCTTCTCCTTCTCCTTCTTCTGCTTCTTCTGATTCACCCTCCAGACTTCACCTTCTCCTTCTCCTTCTTCTACTTCTTCTGATTCACCCTCCAGACTTCACCTTCTCCTTCTCCTTCTTCTACTTCTTCAGATTCACCCTCCAGTCTTCACCATCTCCTTCTCCTTCTTCTGTTTCTTCTGCTTCACCCTCCAGACTTCACCTTCTCCTTCACTTTCTTCTGCTTCTTCTGATTCACCCTCCAGACTTCACCTTCTCCTTCTCCTTCTTCTGATTCTTCTGATTCACCCTCCAGAATTCACCTTCTCCTTCTCCTTCTTCTGCTTCTTCTGATTCACCCTCCTGACTTCACCTTCTCCTTCTCCTTCTTCTACTTCTTCTGATTCACCCTCCTGACTTCACCTTCTCCTTCTCCTTCTTCTACTTCTTCTGCTTCACCCTCCAGACTTCACCTTCTCCTTCTCCTTCTTCTACTTCTTCTGATTCACCCTCCAGACTTCACCTTCTCCTTCTCCTTCTTTTGCTTCTTCTGCTTCACACTCCAGACTTCACCTTCTCCTTCTCCTTCTTCTGCTTCTTCTGATTCACCCTTATTACTTCACCTTCTCCTTCTCCTTCTTCTGCTTCTTCTGATTCACCCTCCTGACTTCACCTTCTCCTTCTCCTTATTCTGCTTCTTCTGTTTCACCCTCCAGACTTCACCTTCTCCTTCTCCTTCTTCTGCTTCTTCTGATTCACCCTCCAGACTACACTTTCTCCTTCTCCTTCTTCTACTTCTTCTGATTCACCCTCCAGACTTCACCTTCTCCTTCTCCTTCTTCTGTTTCTTCTGATTCACCCTCCAGACTTCACCTTCTCCTTCTCCTTCTTCTACTTCTTCTGATTCACCCTCCAGACTTCACCTTCTCCTTCTCCTTCTTCTACTTCTTCTGATTCACCCTCCAGACTTCACCTTCTCCTTCTCCTTCTTCAACTTCTTCTGCTTCTCCCTCCAGACTTCACCTTCTCCTTCTCCTTCTTCTGCTTCTTCTGATTCACCCTCCAGACTTCACCTTCTCCTTCTCCTTCTTCTACTTCTTCTGATTCACCCTCCAGACTTCACCTTCTCCTTCTCCTTCTTCTACTTCTTCTGATTCACCCTCCAGACTTCACCTTCTCCTTCTCCTTCTTCTACTTCTTCCGATTCACCCTCCTGACTTCACCTTCTCCTTCTCCTTCTTCTGCTTCTTCTGCTTCACCCTCCTGACTTCACCTTGTCCTTCTCCTTCTTCTACTTCTTCTGATTCACCCTCCAGACTTCACCTTCTCCTTCTCCTTCTTCTGCTTCTTCTGCTTCACCCTCCAGACTTCACCTTCTCCTTCTCCTTCTTCTGCTTCTTCTGATTCGCCCTCCAGACATCACCTTCTCCTTCTCCTTCTTCTGCTTCTTCTGCTTCACCCTCCAGACTTCACCTTCTCCTTCTCCTTCTTCTGCTTCTTCTGCTTCACTCTCCTGACTTCACCTCCTCCTTCTCCTTCTTCTACTTCTTCTGATTCACCCTCCAGACTTCACCTTCTCCTTCTCCTTCTTCTGCTTCTTCTGCTTCACCCTCCAGACTTCACCTTCTCCTTCTCCTTCTTCTGCTTCTTCTGCTGCGCCCTCCAGACTTCACCTTCTACTTCTCCTTCTTCTACTTCTTCTGTTTCACCCCCCTGACTTCACCTGCTCCTTCTCCTTCTTCTGCTTCTTCTGATTCACCCTCCAGACTTCAACTTCTCCTGCTCCTTCTTCTGCTTCTTCTGCTTCACCCTCCAGACTTCACCTTCTCCTTCTCCTTCTTCTGCTTCTTCTGCTTCACCCTCCTGACTTCACCTTCTCCTTCTCCTTTTTCTACTTCTTCTGATTCACCCTCCAGACTTCACCTTCTCCTTCTCCTTCTTCTGCTTCTTCTGCTTCACCCTCCAGACTTCACCTTCTCCTTCTCCTTCTTCTGCTTCTTCTGCTTCGCCCTCCTGACTTCACCTTCTCCTTCTCCATCTTCTGCTTCTTCTGCTTCACTCTCCTGACTTCACCTTCTCCTTCTCCTTCTTCTACTTCTTCTGATTCACCCTCCAGACTTCACCTTCTCCTTCTCCTTCTTCTGCTTCTTCTGCTTCACCCTCCAGACTTCAGCTTCTCCTTCTCCTTCTTCTGCTTCTTCTGCTGCGCCCTCCAGACTTCACCTTCTCCTTCTCCTTCTTCTGCTTCTTCTGCTTCACCGTCCTGACTTCACCTTCTCCTTCTCCTTCTTCTACTTCTTCTGCTTCACCCCCCTGACTTCACCTGCTCCTTCTCCTTCTTCTGCTTCTTCTGATTCACCCTCCTAACTTCACCTTCTCCTTCTCCTTCTTCTGCTTCTTCTGATTCACCCTCCTGACTTCACCTTCTCCTTCTGCTTCTTCTGCTTCTTCTGATTCACCCTCCAGACTTCACCTTCTCCTTCTCCTTCTTCTGCTTCTTCTGTTTCACCCTCCAGACTTCACCTTCTCCTTCTCCTTCTTCTGCTTCTTCTGATTCACCCTCCAGACTTCATCTTCTCCTTCTCCTTCTTCTGCTTCTTCTGATTCACCCTCCAGACTTCACCTTCTCCTTCTCCTTCTTCTGCTTCTTCTGATTCACCCTCCAGACTTCACCTTCTCCTTCTCCTTCTTCTACTTCTTCTGATTCACCCTCCAGACTTCACCTTCTCCTTCTCCTTCTTCTACTTCTTCAGATTCACCCTCCAGTCTTCACCTTCTCCTTCTCCTTCTTCTGTTTCTTCTGCTTCACCCTCCAGACTTCAACTTCTCCTTCTCTTTCTTCTGCTTCTTCTGATTCACCCTCCAGACTTCACCTTCTCCTTCTCCTTCTTCTGATTCTTCTGATTCACCCTCCAGACTTCACCTTCTCCTTCTCCTTCTTCTGCTTCTTCTGATTCACCCTCCAGACTTCACCTTCTCCTTCTTCTGCTTCTTCTGATTCAACCTCCAGACTTCATCTTCTCCTTCTCCTTCTTCTGCTTCTTCTGGTTCACCCTCCAGACTTCACCTTCTCCTTCTCCTTCTTCTGCTTCTTCTGATTCACCCTCCAGACTTCACCTTCTCCTTCTCCTTCTTCTACTTCTTCAGATTCACCCTCCAGACTTCACCTTCTGCTTCTCCTTCTTCTGCTTCTTCTGATTCACCCTCCAGACTTCACCTTCTCCTTCTCCTTCTTCTACTTCTTCTGATTCACCCTCCAGACTTCACCTTCTCCTTCTCCTTCCTCTACTTCTTCAGATCCACCCTCCAGTCTTCACCTTCTCCTTCTCCTTCTTCTGTTTCTTCTGCTTCACCCTCCAGACTTCACCTTCTCCTTCTCTTTCTTCTGCTTCTTCTGATTCACCCTCCAGACTTCACCTTCTCCTTCTCCTTCTTCTGCTTCTTCTGCTTCACCCTCCAGACTTCACCTTCTCCTTCTCCTTCTTCTACTTCTTCTGATTCATCCTCCAGACTTCACCTTCTCCTTCTCCTTCTTTTGCTTCTTCTGCTTCACACTCCAGACTTCACCTTCTCCTTCTCCTTCTTCTGCTTCTTCTGATTCACCCTCCTTACTTCACCTTCTCCTTCTCCTTCTTCTGCTTCTTCTGATTCACCCTCCTGACTTCACCTTCTCCTTCTCCTTATTCTGCTTCTTCTGTTTCACCCTCCAGACTTCACCTTCTCCTTCTCCTTCTTCTGCTTCTTCTGATTCACCCTCCAGATTTCACCTTCTCCTTCTCCTTCTTCTGCTTCTTCTGATTCACCCTCCAGACTTCACCTTCTCCTTCTCCTTCTTCTACTTCTTCTGATTCACCCTCCAGACTTCACCTTCTCCTTCTCCTTCTTCTGCTTCTTCTGATTCACCCTCCAGACTTCACCTTCTCCTTCTCCTTCGTCTACTTCTTCTGATTCACCCTCCAGACTACACCTTCTCCTTCTCCTTCTTCTACTTCTTCTGATTCACCCTCCAGACTTCACCTTCTCCTTCTCCTTCTTCTGTTTCTTCTGATTCACCCTCCAGACTTCACCTTCTCCTTCTCCTTCTTCTACTTCTTCTGATTCACCCTCCAGACTTCACCTTCTCCTTCTCCTTCTTCTACTTCTTCTGATTCACCCTCCAGACTTCACCTTCTCCTTCTCCTTCTTCTACTTCTTCTGCTTCTCCCTCCAGACTTCACCTTCTCCTTCTCCTTCTTATGCTTCTTCTGATTCACCCTCCAGACTTCACCTTCTCATTCTCCTTCTTCTACTTCTTCTGATTCACCCTCCAGACTTCACCTTCTCCTTCTCCTTCTTCTACTTCTTCTGATTCACCCTCCAGACTTCATCTTCTCCTTCTCCTTCTTCTGCTTCTTCCGATTCACCCTCCTGACTTCACCTTCTCCTTCTCCTTCTTCTGCTTCTTCTGCTTCACCCTCCTGACTTCACCTTCTCCTTCTCCTTCTTCTACTTCTTCTGATTCACCCTCCAGACTTCACCTTCTCCTTCTCCTTCTTCTGCTTCTTCTGCTTCACCCTCCAGACATCACCTTCTCCTTCTCCTTCTTCTGCTTCTTCTGCTTCGCCCTCCAGACATCACCTTCTCCTTCTCCTTCTTCTGCTTCTTCTGCTTCACCCTCCAGACTTCACCTTCTCCTTCTCCTTCTTCTGCTTCTTCTGCTTCACTCTCCTGACTTCTCCTTCTCCTTCACCTTCTTCTACTTCTTCTGATTCACCCTCCAGACTTCACCTTCTCCTTCTCCTTCTTCTGCTTCTTCTGCTTCACCCTCCAGACTTCACCTTCTCCTTCTCCTTCTTCTGCTTCTTCTGCTGCGCCCTCCAGACTTCACCTTCTCCTTCTCCTTCTTCTGCTTCTTCTGCTTCACCCTCCTGACTTCACCTTCTCCTTCTCCTTCTTCTACTTCTTCTGCTTCACCCCCCTGACTTCACCTGCTCCTTCTCCTTCTTCTGCTTCTTCTGGTTCACCCTCCTAACTTTACCTTCTCCTTCTCCTTCTTCTGCTTCTTCTGATTCACCCTCCTGACTTCACCTTCTCCTTCTCCTTCTTCTGCTTCTTCTAATTCACCCTCCAGACTTCACCTTCTCCTTGTCCTTCTTCTGCTTCTTCTGATTCACCCTCCAGACTTCACCTTCTCCTTCTCCTTCTTCTGCTTCTTCTGATTGACCCTCCAGACCTCACCTTCTCCTTCTCCTTCTTCTACTTCTTCTGATTCACCCTCCAGACTTCATCTTCTCCTTCTCCTTCTTCTGCTTCTTCTGATTCACCCTCCAGACTTCACCTTCTCCTTCTCCTTCTTCTGCTTCTTCTGATTCACCCTCCAGACTTCACCTTCTCCTTCTCCTTCTTCTACTTCTTCTGATTCACCCTCCTGACTTCACCTTCTCCTTCTCCTTCTTCTGCTTCTTCTGCTTCACCCTCCAGACTTCACCTTCTCCTGCTCCTTCTTCTGCTTCTTCTGCTTCACCCTCCAGACTTCACCTTCTCCTTCTCCTTCTTCTGCTTCTTCTGCTTCACCCTCCTGACTTCACCTTCTCCTTCTCCTTCTTCTACTTCTTCTGATTCACCCTCCAGACTTCACCTTCTCCTTCTCCTTCTTCTGCTTCTTCTGCTTCACCCTCCAGACTTCACCTTCTCCTTCTCCTTCTTCTGCTTCTTCTGCTTCGCCCTCCAGACTTCACCTTCTCCTTCTCCATCTTCTGCTTCTTCTGCTTCACTCTCCTGACTTCACCTTCTCCTTCTCCTTCTTCTACTTCTTCTGATTCACCCTCCAGACTTCACCTTCTCCTTCTTCTTCTTCTGCTTCTTCTGCTTCACCCTCCAGACTTCAGCTTCTCCTTCTCCTTCTTCTGCTTCTTCTGCTGCGCCCTCCAGACTTCACCTTCTCCTTCTCCTTCTTCTGCTTCTTCTGCTTCACCGTCCTGACTTCACCTTCTCCTTCTCCTTCTTCTACTTCTTCTGCTTCACCACCCTGACTTCACCTGCTCCTTCTCCTTCTTCTGCATCTTCTGATTCACCCTCCTAACTACACCTTCTCCTTCTCCTTCTTCTACTTCTTCTGATTCACCCTCCTGACTTCATCTTCTCCTTCTCCTTCTTCTGCTTCTTCTGATTCACCCTCCAGACTTCACCTTCTCCTTCTCCTTCTTCTGCTTCTTCTGATTCACCCTCCAGACTTCACCTTCTCCTTCTCCTTCTTCTGCTTCTTCTGATTCACCCTCCAGACTTCATCTTCTCCTTCTCCTTCTTCTGCTTCTTCTGATTCACCCTCCAGACTTCACCTTCTCCTTCTCCTTCTTCTGCTTCTTCTGATTCACCCTCCAGACTTCACCTTCTCCTTCTCCTTCTTCTACTTCTTCTGATACACCCTCCAGACTTCACCTTCTCCTTCTCCTTCTTATACTTCTTCAGATTCACCCTCCAGTCTTCACCTTCTCCTTCTCCTTCTTCTGTTTCTTCTGCTTCACCCTCCAGACTTCACCTTCTTCTTCTCTTTCTTCTGCTTCTTCTGATTCACCCTCCAGACTTCACCTTCTCCTTCTCCTTCTTCTGCTTCTTCTGATTCACCCTCCTGACTTCACCTTCTCCTTCTCCTTCTTCTACTTCTTCTGATTCACCCTCCTGACTTCAACTTCTCCTTCTCCTTCTTCTACTTCTTCTGCTTCACCCTCCAGACTTCACCTTCTCCTTCTCCTTCTTCTACTTCTTCTGATTCACCCTCCAGACTTCACCTTCTCCTTTTCCTTTTTCTGCTTCTTCTGATTCACCCTCCAGACTTCACCTTCTCCTTCTCCTTATTCTGCTTCTTCTGATTCACCCTCCAGACTTCACCTTCTCCTTCTCCTTCTTCTGCTTCTTCTGATTCACCCTCCAGACTTCACCTTCTCCTTCTCCTTCTTCTGCTTCTTCTGATTCACCCTCCAGACTTCACCTTCTCCTTCTCCTTCTTCTGCTTCTTCTGATTCACCCTCCAGACTTCACCTTCTCCTTCTCCTTCTTCTACTCCTTCTGATTCACCCTCCAGACTTCACCTTCTCCTTCTCCTTCTTCTGCTTCTTCTGATTCACCCTCCAGACTTCACCTTATCCTTCTCCTTATTCTGCTTCTTCTGATTCACCCTCCAGACTTCACCTTCTTCTTCTCCTTCTTCTGCTTCTTCTGATTCACCCAGCAGACTTCACCTTCTCCTTCTCCTACTTCTGCATCTTCTGATTCACCCTCCAGACTTCACCTTCTCCTTCTCCTTCTTCTGCTTCTTCTGATTCACCCTCCAGACTTCACCTTCTCCTTCTCCTTCTTCTACTTCTTCTGATTCACCCTCCAGACTTCACCTTCTCCTTCTCCTTCTTCTGCTTCTTCTGATTCACCCTCCAGACTTCACCTTCTCCTTCTCCTTCTTCTACTTCTTCTGCTTCACCCTCCAGACTACACCTTCTCCTTCTCCTTCTTCTACTTCTTCTGATTCACCCTCCAGACTTCACCTTCTCCTTCTCCTTATTCTGCTTCTTCTGATTCACCCTCCAGACTTCACCTTCTCCTTCTCCTTCTTCTGCTTCTTCTGATTCACCCTCCAGACTTCACCTTCTCCTTCTCCTTCTTCTGCTTCTTCTGATTCATCCTCCAGACTTCACCTTCTCCTTCTCCTTCTTCTACTTCTTCTGATTCACCCTCCAGACTTCACCTTCACTTCTCCTTCTTCTGCTTCTTCTGGTTCACCCTCCTGACTTCACCTTCTCCTTCTCCTTCTTCTACATCTTCTGATTCACCCTCCTGACTTCACCTTCTCCTTCTCCTTCTTCTACTTCTTCTGCTTCACCCTCCAGACTTCACCTTCTCCTTGTCCTTCTTCTACTTCTTCTGATTCACCCTCCAGACTTCACCTTCTCCTTCTCCTTCTTCTACTTCTTCTGATTCACCCTCCAGACTTCACCTTCTCCTTCTCCTTCTTCTACTTCTTCTGATTCACCCTCCAGACTTCACCTTCTCCTTCTCCTTCTTCTGCTTCTTCTGTTTCACCCTCCAGACTTCACCTTCTCCTTCTCCTTATTCTGCTTCTTCTGAATCACCCTCCAGACTTCACCTTCTCCTTCTCCTTCTTCTGCTTCTTCTGATTCACACTCCAGACTTCACCTTCTCCTTCTCCTTCTTCTGCTTCTTCTGATGCACCCTCCAGACTTCACCTTCTCCTTCTCCTTCTTCTACTTCTTCTGATTCACCCTACAGACTTCACCTTCTCCATCTCCTTCTTCTGCTTCTTCTGATTCACCCTCCAGACTTCACCTTCTCCTTCTCCTTCTTCTGCTTCTTCTGATTCACCCTCCAGACTTCACCTTCTCCTTCTCCTTCTTCTACTTCTTCTGATTCACCCTCCAGACTTCACCTTCTCCTTCTCCTTCTTCTGCTTCTTCTGATTCACCCTCCAGACTTCACCTTCTCCTGCTCCTTCGTCTACTTCTTCTGATTCACCCTCCAGACTACACCTTCTCCTTCTCCTTCTTCTACTTCTTCTGATTCACCCTCCAGACTTCACCTTCTCCTTCTCCTTCTTCTGTTTCTTCTGATTCACCCTCCAGACTTCACCTTCTCCTTCTCCTTCTTCTACTTCTTCTGATTCACCCTCCAGACTTCACCTTCTCCTTCTCCTTCTTCTACTTCTTCTGATTCACCCTCCAGACTTCACCTTCTCCTTCTCCTTCTTCTACTTCTTCTGCTTCTCCCTCCAGACTTCACCTTCTCCTTCTCCTTCTTCTGCTTCTTCTGATTCACCCTCCAGACTTCACCTTCTCATTCTCCTTCTTCTACTTCTTCTGATTCACCCTCCAGACTTCACCTCTCCTTCTCCTTCTTCCACTTCTTCTGATTCACCCTCCAGACTTCACCTTCTCCTTCTCCTTCTTCTGCTTCTTCCGATTCACCCTCCTGACTTCACCTTCTCCTTCTCCTTCTTCTGCTTCTTCTGCTTCACCCTCCTGACTTCACCTTCTCCTTCTCCTTCTTCTACTTCTTCTGATTCACCCTCCAGACTTCACCTTCTCCTTCTCCTTCTTCTGCTTCTTCTGCTTCACCCTCCAGACATCACCTTCTCCTTCTCCTTCTTCTGCTTCTTCTGCTTCGCCCTCCAGACATCACCTTCTCCTTCTCCTTCTTCTGCTTCTTCTGCTTCACCCTCCAGACTTCACCTTCTCCTTCTCCTTCTTCTGCTTCTTCTGCTTCACTCTCCTGACTTCTCCTTCTCCTTCACCTTCTTCTACTTCTTCTGATTCACCCTCCAGACTTCACCTTCTCCTTCTCCTTCTTCTGCTTCTTCTGCTTCACCCTCCAGACTTCACCTTCTCCTTCTCCTTCTTCTGCTTCTTCTGCTGCGCCCTCCAGACTTCACCTTCTCCTTCTCCTTCTTCTGCTTCTTCTGCTTCACCCTCCTGACTTCACCTTCTCCTTCTCCTTCTTCTACTTCTTCTGCTTCACCCCCCTGACTTCACCTGCTCCTTCTCCTTCTTCTGCTTCTTCTGGTTCACCCTCCTAACTTTACCTTCTCCTTCTCCTTCTTCTGCTTCTTCTGATTCACCCTCCTGACTTCACCTTCTCCTTCTCCTTCTTCTGCTTCTTCTAATTCACCCTCCAGACTTCACCTTCTCCTTGTCCTTCTTCTGCTTCTTCTGATTCACCCTCCAGACTTCACCTTCTCCTTCTCCTTCTTCTGCTTCTTCTGATTGACCCTCCAGACCTCACCTTCTCCTTCTCCTTCTTCTACTTCTTCTGATTCACCCTCCAGACTTCATCTTCTCCTTCTCCTTCTTCTGCTTCTTCTGATTCACCCTCCAGACTTCACCTTCTCCTTCTCCTTCTTCTGCTTCTTCTGATTCACCCTCCAGACTTCACCTTCTCCTTCTCCTTCTTCTACTTCTTCTGATTCACCCTCCTGACTTCACCTTCTCCTTCTCCTTCTTCTGCTTCTTCTGCTTCACCCTCCAGACTTCACCTTCTCCTGCTCCTTCTTCTGCTTCTTCTGCTTCACCCTCCAGACTTCACCTTCTCCTTCTCCTTCTTCTGCTTCTTCTGCTTCACCCTCCTGACTTCACCTTCTCCTTCTCCTTCTTCTACTTCTTCTGATTCACCCTCCAGACTTCACCTTCTCCTTCTCCTTCTTCTGCTTCTTCTGCTTCACCCTCCAGACTTCACCTTCTCCTTCTCCTTCTTCTGCTTCTTCTGCTTCGCCCTCCAGACTTCACCTTCTCCTTCTCCATCTTCTGCTTCTTCTGCTTCACTCTCCTGACTTCACCTTCTCCTTCTCCTTCTTCTACTTCTTCTGATTCACCCTCCAGACTTCACCTTCTCCTTCTCCTTCTTCTGCTTCTTCTGCTTCACCCTCCAGACTTCAGCTTCTCCTTCTCCTTCTTCTGCTTCTTCTGCTGCGCCCTCCAGACTTCACCTTCTCCTTCTCCTTCTTCTGCTTCTTCTGCTTCACCGTCCTGACTTCACCTTCTCCTTCTCCTTCTTCTACTTCTTCTGCTTCACCCCCCTGACTTCACCTGCTCCTTCTCCTTCTTCTGCTTCTTCTGATTCACCCTCCTAACTACACCTTCTCCTTCTCCTTCTTCTACTTCTTCTGATTCACCCTCCTGACTTCATCTTCTCCTTCTCCTTCTTCTGCTTCTTCTGATTCACCCTCCAGACTTCACCTTCTCCTTCTCCTTCTTCTGCTTCTTCTGATTCACCCTCCAGACTTCACCTTCTCCTTCTCCTTCTTCTGCTTCTTCTGATTCACCCTCCAGACTTCATCTTCTCCTTCTCCTTCTTCTGCTTCTTCTGATTCACCCTCCAGACTTCACCTTCTCCTTCTCCTTCTTCTGCTTCTTCTGATTCACCCTCCAGACTTCACCTTCTCCTTCTCCTTCTTCTACTTCTTCTGATTCACCCTCCAGACTTCACCTTCTCCTTCTCCTTCTTATACTTCTTCAGATTCACCCTCCAGTCTTCACCTTCTCCTTCTCCTTCTTCTGTTTCTTCTGCTTCACCCTCCAGACTTCACCTTCTTCTTCTCTTTCTTCTGCTTCATCTGATTCACCCTCCAGACTTCACCTTCTCCTTCTCCTTCTTCTGATTCTTCTGATTCACCCTCCAGACTTCACCTTCTCCTTCTCCTTCTTCTGCTTCTTCTGATTCACCCTCCTGACTTCACCTTCTCCTTCTCCTTCTTCTACTTCTTCTGATTCACCCTCCTGACTTCACCTTCTCCTTCTCCTTCTTCTACTTCTTCTGCTTCACCCTCCAGACTTCACCTTCTCCTTCTCCTTCTTCTACTTCTTCTGATTCACCCTCCAGACTTCACCTTCTCCTTCTCCTTTTTCTGCTTCTTCTGATTCACCCTCCAGACTTCACCTTCTCCTTCTCCTTATTCTGCTTCTTCTGATTCACCCTCCAGACTTCACCTTCTCCTTCTCCTTCTTCTGCTTCTTCTGATTCACCCTCCAGACTTCACCTTCTCCTTCTCCTTCTTCTGCTTCTTCTGATTCACCCTCCAGACTTCACCTTCTCCTTCTCCTTCTTCTGCTTCTTCTGATTCACCCTCCAGACTTCACCTTCTCCTTCTCCTTCTTCTACTCCTTCTGATTCACCCTCCAGACATCACCTTCTCCTTCTCCTTCTTCTGCTTCTTCTGATTCACCCTCCAGACTTCACCTTATCCTTCTCCTTATTCTGCTTCTTCTGATTCACCCTCCAGACTTCACCTTCTCCTTCTCCTTCTTCTGCTTCTTCTGATTCACCCAGCAGACTTCACCTTCTCCTTCTCCTACTTCTGCATCTTCTGATTCACCCTCCAGACTTCACCTTCTCCTTCTCCTTCTTCTGCTTCTTCTGATTCACCCTCCAGACTTCACCTTCTCCTTCTCCTTCTTCTACTTCTTCTGATTCACCCTCCAGACTTCACCTTCTCCTTCTCCTTCTTCTGCTTCTTCTGATTCACCCTCCAGACTTCACCTTCTCCTTCTCCTTCTTCTACTTCTTCTGCTTCACCCTCCAGACTACACCTTCTCCTTCTCCTTCTTCTACTTCTTCTGATTCACCCTCCAGACTTCACCTTCTCCTTCTCCTTATTCTGCTTCTTCTGATTCACCCTCCAGACTTCACCTTCTCCTTCTCCTTCTTCTACTTCTTCTGATTCACCCTCCAGACTTCACCTTCTCCTTCTCCTTCTTCTGCTTCTTCTGATTCACCCTCCAGACTTCACCTTCTCCTTCTCCTTCTTCTGCTTCTTCTGATTCACCCTCCAGACTTCACCTTCTCCTTCTCCTTCTTCTACTCCTTCTGATTCACCCTCCAGACTTCACCTTCTCCTTCTCCTTCTTCTGCTTCTTCTGATTCACCCTCCAGACTTCACCTTATCCTTGTCCTTATTCTGCTTCTTCTGATTCACCCTCCAGACTTCACCTTCTCCTTCTCCTTCTTCTGCTTCTTCTGATTCACCCAGCAGACTTCACCTTCTCCTTCTCCTACTTCTGCATCTTCTGATTCACCCTCCAGACTTCACCTTCTCCTTCTCCTTCTTCTGCTTCTTCTGATTCACCCTCCAGACTTCACCTTCTCCTTCTCCTTCTTCTACTTCTTCTGATTCACCCTCCAGACTTCACCTTCTCCTTCTCCTTCTTCTGCTTCTTCTGATTCACCCTCCAGACTTCACCTTCTCCTTCTCCTTCTTCTACTTCTTCTGCTTCACCCTCCAGACTACACCTTCTCCTTCTCCTTCTTCTACTTCTTCTGATTCACCCTCCAGACTTCACCTTCTCCTTCTCCTTATTCTGCTTCTTCTGATTCACCCTCCAGACTTCACCTTCTCCTTCTCCTTCTTCTACTTCTTCTGATTCACCCTCCAGACTTCACCTTCTCCTTCTCCTTCTTCTGTTTCTTCTGATTCACCCTCCAGACTTCACCTTCTCCTTCTCCTTCTTCTACTTCTTCTGATTCACCCTCCAGACTTCACCTTCTCCTTCTCCTTCTTCTACTTCTTCTGATTCACCCTCCAGACTTCACCTTCTCCTTCTCCTTCTTCTACTTCTTCTGCTTCTCCCTCCAGACTTCACCTTCTCCTTCTCCTTCTTCTGCTTCTTCTGATTCACCCTCCAGACTTCACCTTCTCCTTCTCTTTCTTCTGCTTCTTCTGATTCACCCTCCAGACTTCACCTTCTCCTTCTCCTTCTTCTGATTCTTCTGATTCACCCTCCAGACTTCACCTTCTCCTTCTCCTTCTTTTGCTTCTTCTGATTCACCCTCCTGACTTCACCTTCTCCTTCTCCTTCTTCTACTTCTTCTGATTCACCCTCCTGACTTCACCTTCTCCTTCTCCTTCTTCTACTTCTTCTGCTTCACCCTCCAGACTTCACCTTCTCCTTCTCCTTCTTCTACTTCTTCTGATTCACCCTCCAGACTTCACCTTCTCCTTCTCCTTCTTTTGCTTCTTCTGCTTCACACTCCAGACTTCACCTTCTCCTTCTCCTTCTTCTGCTTCTTCTGATTCACCCTCCTGACTTCACCTTCTCCTTCTCCTTATTCTGCTTCTTCTGTTTCCCCCTCCAGACTTCACCTTCTCCTTCTCCTTCTTCTGCTTCTTCTGATCCACCCTCCAGACTTCACCTTCTCCTTCTCCTTCTTCTGCTTCTTCTGATTCACCCTCCAGACTACACCTTCTCCTTCTCCTTCTTCTACTTCTTCTGATTCACCCTCCAGACTTCACCTTCTCCTTCTCCTTCTTCTGCTTCTTCTGATTCACCCTCCAGACTACACCTTCTCCTTCTCCTTCTTCTACTTCTTCTGATTCACCCTCCAGACTTCACCTTCTCCTTCTCCTTCTTCTGTTTCTTCTGATTCACCCTCCAGACTTCACCTTCTCCTTCTCCTTCTTCTACTTCTTCTGATTCACCCTCCAGACTTCACCTTCTCCTTCTCCTTCTTCTACTTCTTCTGATTCACCCTCCAGACTTCACCTTCTCCTTCTCCTTCTTCTCCTTCTTCTGCTTCTCCCTCCAGACTTCACCTTCTCCTTCTCCTTCTTCTGCTTCTTCTGATTCACCCTCCAGACTTCACCTTCTCCTTCTCCTTCTTCTACTTCTTCTGATTCACCCTCCAGACTTCACCTTCTACTTCTCCTTCTTCTACTTCTTCTGATTCACCCTCCAGACTTCACCTTCTCCTTCTCCTTCTTCTACTTCTTCCGATTCACCCTCCTGACTTCACCTTCTCCTTCTCCTACTTCTGCTTCTTCTGCTTCACCCTGCTGACTTCACCTTCTCCTTCTCCTTCTTCTACTTCTTCTGATTCACCCTCCAGACTTCACCTTCTCCTTCTCCTTCTTCTGCTTCCTCTGCTTCACCCTCCAGACTTCACCTTCTCCTTCTCCTTCTTCTGCTTCTTCTGCTTCGCCCTCCAGACATCACCTTCTCCTTCTCCTTCTTCTGCTTCTTCTGCTTCACCCTCCAGACTTCACCTTCTCCTTCTCCTTCTTCTGCTTCTTCTGCTTCACTCTCCTGACTTCACCTTCTCCTTCTCCTTCTTCTACTTATTCTGATTCACCCTCCAGACTTCACCTTCTCCTTCTCCTTCTTCTGCTTCTTCTGCTTCACCCTCCAGACTTCACCTTCTCCTTCTCCTTCTTCTGCTTCTTCTGCTGCGCCCTCCAGACTTCACCTTCTCCTTCTCCTTCTTCTGCTTCTTCTGCTTCACCCTCCTGACTTCACCTTCTCCTTCTCCTTCTTCTACTTCTTCTGTTTCACCCCCCTGACTTCACCTGCTCCTTCTCCTTCTTCTGCTTCTTCTGATTCACTCTCCTAACTTTACCTTCTCCTTCTCCTTCTTCTGCTTCTTCTGATTCACCCTCCTGACTTCACCTTCTCCTTCTCCTTCTTCTGCTTCTTCTAATTCACCCTCCAGACTTCACCTTCTCCTTCTCCTTCTTCTGCTTCTTCTGATTCACCCTCCAGACTTCACCTTCTCCTTCTCCTTCTTCTGCTTCTTCTGATTGACCCTCCAGACCTCACCTTCTCCTTCTCCTTCTTCTACTTCTTCTGATTCACCCTCCAGACTTCATCTTCTCCTTCTCCTTCTTCTGCTTCTTCTGATTCACCCTCCAGACTTCACCTTCTCCTTCTCCTTCTTCTGCTTCTTCTGATTCACCCTCCAGACTTCACCTTCTCCTTCTCCTTCTTCTACTTCTTCTGATTCACCCTCCTGACTTCACCTTCTCCTTCTTCTGCTTCTTCTGCTTCACCCTCCAGACTTCACCTTCTCCTGCTCCTTCTTCTGCTTCTTCTGCTTCACCCTCCAGACTTCACCTTCTCCTTCTCCTTCTTCTGCTTCTTCTGCTTCACCCTCCTGACTTCACCTTCTCCTTCTCCTTCTTCTACTTCTTCTGATTCACCCTCCAGACTTCACCTTCTCCTTCTCCTTCTTCTGCTTCTTCTGCTTCACCCTCCAGACTTCACCTTCTCCTTCTCCTTCTTCTGCTTCTTCTGCTTCGCCCTCCAGACTTCACCTTCTCCTTCTCCATCGTCTGCTTCTTCTGCTTCACTCTCCTGACTTCACCTTCTCCTTCTCCTTCTTCTACTTCTTCTGATTCACCCTCCAGACTTCACCTTCTCCTTCTCCTTCTTCTGCTTCTTCTGCTTCACCCTCCAGACTTCAGCTTCTCCTTCTCCTTCTTCTGCTTCTTCTGCTGCGCCCTCCAGACTTCACCTTCTCCTTCTCCTTCTTCTGCTTCTTCTGCTTCACCGTCCTGACTTCACCTTCTCCTTCTCCTTCTTCTACTTCTTCTGCTTCACCCCCCTGACTTCACCTGCTCCTTCTCCTTCTTCTGCTTCTTCTGATTCACCCTCCTAACTTCACCTTCTCCTTCTCCTTCTTCTGCTTCTTCTGATTCACCCTCCTGACTTCACCTTCTCCTTCTCCTTCTTCTGCTTCTTCTGATTCACCCTCCAGACTTCACCTTCTCCTTATCCTTCTTCTGCTTCTTCTGTTTCACCCTCCAGACTTCACCTTCTCCTTCTCCTTCTTCTGCTTCTTCTGATTCACCCTCCAGACTTCATCTTCTCCTTCTCCTTCTTCTGCTTCTTCTGATTCACCCTCCAGACTTCACCTTCTCCTTCTCCTTCTTCTGCTTCTTCTGATTCACCCTCCAGACTTCACCTTCTCCTTCTCCTTCTTCTACTTCTTCTGATTCACCCTCCAGACTTCATCTTCTTCTTCTCCTTCTTCTTCTTCTTCAGATTCACCCTCCAGTCTTCACCTTCTCCTTCTCCTTCTTCTGTTTCTTCTGCTTCACCCTCCAGACTTCACCTTCTCCTTCTCTTTCTTCTGCTTCTTCTGATTCACCCTCCAGACTTCACCCTCTCCTTCTCCTTCTTCTGATTCTTCTGATTCACCCTCCAGACTTAACCTTCTCCTTCTCCTTCTTCTGCTTCTTCTGATTCACCCTCCAGACTTCACCTTCTCCTTCTCCTTCTTCTGCTTCTTCTGATTCACCCTCCAGACTTCATCTTCTCCTTCTCCTTCTTCTGCTTCTTCTGATTCACCCTCCAAACTTCACCTTCTCCTTCTCCTTCTTCTGCTTCTTCTGATTCACCCTCCAGACTTCACCTTCTCCTTCTCCTTCTTCTACTTCTTCTGATTCACCCTCCAGACTTCACCTTCTCCTTCTCCTTCTTCTACTTCTTCAGATTCACCCTCCAGTCTTCACCTTCTCCTTCTCCTTCTTCTGTTTCTTCTGCTTCACCCTCCAGACTTCACCTTCTCCTTCTCTTTCTTCTGCTTCTTCTGATTCACCCTCCGGACTTCACCTTCTCCTTCTCCTTCTTCTGATTCCTCTGATTCACCCTCCAGACTTCACCTTCTCCTTCTCCTTCTTCTGCTTCTTCTGATTCACCCTCCTGACTTCACCTTCTCCTTCTCCTTCTTCTACTTCTTCTGATTCACCCTCCTGACTTCACCTTCTCCTTCTCCTTCTTCTACTTCTTCTGCTTCACCCTCCAGACTTCACCTTCTCCTTCTCCTTCTTCTACTTCTTCTGATTCACCCTCCAGACTTCACCTTCTCCTTCTCCTTCTTTTGCTTCTTCTGCTTCACACTCCAGACTTCACCTTCTCCTTCTCCTTCTTCTGCTTCTTCTGATTCACCCTCCTTACTTCACCTTCTCCTTATCCTTCTTCTGCTTCTTCTGATTCACCCTCCTGACTTCACCTTCTCCTTCTCCTTATTCTGCTTCTTCTGTTTCACCCTCCAGACTTCACCTTCTCCTTCTCCTTCTTCTGCTTCTTCTGATTCACCCTCCAGACTACACCTTCTCCTTCTCCTTCTTCTACTTCTTCTGATTCACCCTCCAGACTTCACCTTCTCCTTCTCCTTCTTCTGTTTCTTCTGATTCACCCTCCAGACTTCACCTTCTCCTTCTCCTTCTTCTACTTCTTCTGATTCACCCTCCAGACTTCACCTTCTCCTTCTCCTTCTTCTGCTTCTTCTGCTTCACTCTCCTGACTTCTCCTTCTCCTTCACCTTCTTCTACTTCTTCTGATTCACCCTCCAGACTTCACCTTCTCCTTCTCCTTCTTCTGCTTCTTCTGCTTCACCCTCCAGACTTCACCTTCTCCTTCTCCTTCTTCTGCTTCTTCTGCTGCGCCCTCCAGACTTCACCTTCTCCTTCTCCTTCTTCTGCTTCTTCTGCTTCACCCTCCTGACTTCACCTTCTCCTTCTCCTTCTTCTACTTCTTCTGCTTCACCCCCCTGACTTCACCTGCTCCTTCTCCTTCTTCTGCTTCTTCTGGTTCACCCTCCTAACTTTACCTTCTCCTTCTCCTTCTTCTGCTTCTTCTGATTCACCCTCCTGACTTCACCTTCTCCTTCTCCTTCTTCTGCTTCTTCTAATTCACCCTCCAGACTTCACCTTCTCCTTGTCCTTCTTCTGCTTCTTCTGATTCACCCTCCAGACTTCACCTTCTCCTTCTCCTTCTTCTGCTTCTTCTGATTGACCCTCCAGACCTCACCTTCTCCTTCTCCTTCTTCTACTTCTTCTGATTCACCCTCCAGACTTCATCTTCTCCTTCTCCTTCTTCTGCTTCTTCTGATTCACCCTCCAGACTTCACCTTCTCCTTCTCCTTCTTCTGCTTCTTCTGATTCACCCTCCAGACTTCACCTTCTCCTTCTCCTTCTTCTACTTCTTCTGATTCACCCTCCTGACTTCACCTTCTCCTTCTCCTTCTTCTGCTTCTTCTGCTTCACCCTCCAGACTTCACCTTCTCCTGCTCCTTCTTCTGCTTCTTCTGCTTCACCCTCCAGACTTCACCTTCTCCTTCTCCTTCTTCTGCTTCTTCTGATTCACCCTCCAGACTTCACCTTCTCCTTCTCCTTCTTCTACTTCTTCTGATTCACCCTCCAGACTTCACCTTCTCCTTCTCCTTCTTCTGCTTCTTCTGCTTCACCCTCCAGACTTCACCTTCTCCTTCTCCTTCTTCTGCTTCTTCTGCTTCGCCCTCCAGACTTCACCTTCTCCTTCTCCATCTTCTGCTTCTTCTGCTTCACTCTCCTGACTTCACCTTCTCCTTCTCCTTCTTCTACTTCTTCTGATTCACCCTCCAGACTTCACCTTCTCCTTCTCCTTCTTCTGCTTCTTCTGCTTCACCCTCCAGACTTCAGCTTCTCCTTCTCCTTCTTCTGCTTCTTCTGCTGCGCCCTCCAGACTTCACCTTCTCCTTCTCCTTCTTCTGCTTCTTCTGCTTCACCGTCCTGACTTCACCTTCTCCTTCTCCTTCTTCTACTTCTTCTGCTTCACCCCCCTGACTTCACCTGCTCCTTCTCCTTCTTCTGCTTCTTCTGATTCACCCTCCTAACTACACCTTCTCCTTCTCCTTCTTCTACTTCTTCTGATTCACCCTCCTGACTTCATCTTCTCCTTCTCCTTCTTCTGCTTCTTCTGATTCACCCTCCAGACTTCACCTTCTCCTTCTCCTTCTTCTGCTTCTTCTGATTCACCCTCCAGACTTCACCTTCTCCTTCTCCTTCTTCTGCTTCTTCTGATTCACCCTCCAGACTTCATCTTCTCCTTCTCCTTCTTCTGCTTCTTCTGATTCACCCTCCAGACTTCACCTTCTCCTTCTCCTTCTTCTGCTTCTTCTGATTCACCCTCCAGACTTCACCTTCTCCTTCTCCTTCTTCTACTTCTTCTGATTCACCCTCCAGACTTCACCTTCTCCTTCTCCTTCTTATACTTCTTCAGATTCACCCTCCAGTCTTCACCTTCTCCTTCTCCTTCTTCTGTTTCTTCTGCTTCACCCTCCAGACTTCACCTTCTTCTTCTCTTTCTTCTGCTTCTTCTGATTCACCCTCCAGACTTCACCTTCTCCTTCTCCTTCAACTGATTCTTCTGATTCACCCTCCAGACTTCACCTTCTCCTTCTCCTTCTTCTGCTTCTTCTGATTCACCCTCCTGACTTCACCTTCTCCTTCTCCTTCTTCTACTTCTTCTGATTCACCCTCCTGACTTCACCTTCTCCTTCTCCTTCTTCTACTTCTTCTGCTTCACCCTCCAGACTTCACCTTCTCCTTCTCCTTCTTCTACTTCTTCTGATTCACCCTCCAGACTTCACCTTCTCCTTCTCCTTTTTCTGCTTCTTCTGATTCACCCTCCAGACTTCACCTTCTCCTTCTCCTTATTCTGCTTCTTCTGATTCACCCTCCAGACTTCACCTTCTCCTTCTCCTTCTTCTGCTTCTTCTGATTCACCCTCCAGACTTCACCTTCTCCTTCTCCTTCTTCTGCTTCTTCTGATTCACCCTCCAGACTTCACCTTCTCCTTCTCCTTCTTCTGCTTCTTCTGATTCACCCTCCAGACTTCACCTTCTCCTTCTCCTTCTTCTACTCCTTCTGATTCACCCTCCAGACATCACCTTCTCCTTCTCCTTCTTCTGCTTCTTCTGATTCACCCTCCAGACTTCACCTTATCCTTCTCCTTATTCTGCTTCTTCTGATTCACCCTCCAGACTTCACCTTCTCCTTCTCCTTCTTCTGCTTCTTCTGATTCACCCAGCAGACTTCACCTTCTCCTTCTCCTACTTCTGCATCTTCTGATTCACCCTCCAGACTTCACCTTCTCCTTCTCCTTCTTCTGCTTCTTCTGATTCACCCTCCAGACTTCACCTTCTCCTTCTCCTTCTTCTACTTCTTCTGATTCACCCTCCAGACTTCACCTTCTCCTTCTCCTTCTTCTGCTTCTTCTGATTCACCCTCCAGACTTCACCTTCTCCTTCTCCTTCTTCTACTTCTTCTGCTTCACCCTCCAGACTACACCTTCTCCTTCTCCTTCTTCTACTTCTTCTGATTCACCCTCCAGACTTCACCTTCTCCTTCTCCTTATTCTGCTTCTTCTGATTCACCCTCCAGACTTCACCTTCTCCTTCTCCTTCTTCTACTTCTTCTGATTCACCCTCCAGACTTCACCTTCTCCTTCTCCTTCTTCTGCTTCTTCTGATTCACCCTCCAGACTTCACCTTCTCCTTCTCCTTCTTCTGCTTCTTCTGATTCACCCTCCAGACTTCACCTTCTCCTTCTCCTTCTTCTACTCCTTCTGATTCACCCTCCAGACTTCACCTTCTCCTTCTCCTTCTTCTGCTTCTTCTGATTCACCCTCCAGACTTCACCTTATCCTTCTCCTTATTCTGCTTCTTCTGATTCACCCTCCAGACTTCACCTTCTCCTTCTCCTTCTTCTGCTTCTTCTGATTCACCCAGCAGACTTCACCTTCTCCTTCTCCTACTTCTGCATCTTCTGATTCACCCTCCAGACTTCACCTTCTCCTTCTCCTTCTTCTGCTTCTTCTGATTCACCCTCCAGACTTCACCTTCTCCTTCTCCTTCTTCTACTTCTTCTGATTCACCCTCCAGACTTCACCTTCTCCTTCTCCTTCTTCTGCTTCTTCTGATTCACCCTCCAGACTTCACCTTCTCCTTCTCCTTCTTCTACTTCTTCTGCTTCACCCTCCAGACTACACCTTCTCCTTCTCCTTCTTCTACTTCTTCTGATTCACCCTCCAGACTTCACCTTCTCCTTCTCCTTATTCTGCTTCTTCTGATTCACCCTCCAGACTTCACCTTCTCCTTCTCCTTCTTCTACTTCTTCTGATTCACCCTCCAGACTTCACCTTCTCCTTCTCCTTCTTCTGTTTCTTCTGATTCACCCTCCAGACTTCACCTTCTCCTTCTCCTTCTTCTACTTCTTCTGATTCACCCTCCAGACTTCACCTTCTCCTTCTCCTTCTTCTACTTCTTCTGATTCACCCTCCAGACTTCACCTTCTCCTTCTCCTTCTTCTACTTCTTCTGCTTCTCCCTCCAGACTTCACCTTCTCCTTCTCCTTCTTCTGCTTCTTCTGATTCATCCTCCAGACTTCACCTTCTCCTTCTCTTTCTTCTGCTTCTTCTGATTCACCCTCCAGACTTCACCTTCTCCTTCTCCTTCTTCTGATTCTTCTGATTCACCCTCCAGACTTCACCTTCTCCTTCTCCTTCTTTTGCTTCTTCTGATTCACCCTCCTGACTTCACCTTCTCCTTCTCCTTCTTCTACTTCTTCTGATTCACCCTCCTGACTTCACCTTCTCCTTCTCCTTCTTCTACTTCTTCTGCTTCACCCTCCAGACTTCACCTTCTCCTTCTCCTTCTTCTACTTCTTCTGATTCACCCTCCAGACTTCACCTTCTCCTTCTCCTTCTTTTGCTTCTTCTGCTTCACACTCCAGACTTCACCTTCTCCTTCTCCTTCTTCTGCTTCTTCTGATTCACCCTCCTGACTTCACCTTCTCCTTCTCCTTATTCTGCTTCTTCTGTTTCCCCCTCCAGACTTCACCTTCTCCTTCTCCTTCTTCTGCTTCTTCTGATCCACCCTCCAGACTTCACCTTCTCCTTCTCCTTCTTCTGCTTCTTCTGATTCACCCTCCAGACTACACCTTCTCCTTCTCCTTCTTCTACTTCTTCTGATTCACCCTCCAGACTTCACCTTCTCCTTCTCCTTCTTCTGCTTCTTCTGATTCACCCTCCAGACTACACCTTCTCCTTCTCCTTCTTCTACTTCTTCTGATTCACCCTCCAGACTTCACCTTCTCCTTCTCCTTCTTCTGTTTCTTCTGATTCACCCTCCAGACTTCACCTTCTCCTTCTCCTTCTTCTACTTCTTCTGATTCACCCTCCAGACTTCACCTTCTCCTTCTCCTTCTTCTACTTCTTCTGATTCACCCTCCAGACTTCACCTTCTCCTTCTCCTTCTTCTCCTTCTTCTGCTTCTCCCTCCAGACTTCACCTTCTCCTTCTCCTTCTTCTGCTTCTTCTGATTCACCCTCCAGACTTCACCTTCTCCTTCTCCTTCTTCTACTTCTTCTGATTCACCCTCCTGACTTCACCTTCTCCTTCTCCTACTTCTGCTTCTTCTGCTTCACCCTGCTGACTTCACCTTCTCCTTCTCCTTCTTCTACTTCTTCTGCTTCACCCTGCTGACTTCACCTTCTCCTTCTCCTTCTTCTACTTCTTCTGATTCACCCTCCAGACTTCACCTTCTCCTTCTCCTTCTTCTGCTTCCTCTGCTTCACCCTCCAGACTTCACCTTCTCCTTCTCCTTCTTCTGCTTCTTCTGCTTCGCCCTCCAGACATCACCTTCTCCTTCTCCTTCTTCTGCTTCTTCTGCTTCACCCTCCAGACTTCACCTTCTCCTTCTCCTTCTTCTGCTTCTTCTGCTTCACTCTCCTGACTTCACCTTCTCCTTCTCCTTCTTCTACTTCTTCTGATTCACCCTCCAGACTTCACCTTCTCCTTCTCCTTCTTCTGCTTCTTCTGCTTCACCCTCCAGACTTCACCTTCTCCTTCTCCTTCTTCTGCTTCTTCTGCTGCGCCCTCCAGACTTCACCTTCTCCTTCTCCTTCTTCTGCTTCTTCTGCTTCACCCTCCTGACTTCACCTTCTCCTTCTCCTTCTTCTACTTCTTCTGTTTCACCCCCCTGACTTCACCTGCTCCTTCTCCTTCTTCTGCTTCTTCTGATTCACTCTCCTAACTTTACCTTCTCCTTCTCCTTCTTCTGCTTCTTCTGATTCACCCTCCTGACTTCACCTTCTCCTTCTCCTTCTTCTGCTTCTTCTAATTCACCCTCCAGACTTCACCTTCTCCTTCTCCTTCTTCTGCTTCTTCTGATTCACCCTCCAGACTTCACCTTCTCCTTCTCCTTCTTCTGCTTCTTCTGATTGACCCTCCAGACCTCACCTTCTCCTTCTCCTTCTTCTACTTCTTCTGATTCACCCTCCAGACTTCATCTTCTCCTTCTCCTTCTTCTGCTTCTTCTGATTCACCCTCCAGACTTCACCTTCTCCTTCTCCTTCTTCTGCTTCTTCTGATTCACCCTCCAGACTTCACCTTCTCCTTCTCCTTCTTCTACTTCTTCTGATTCACCCTCCTGACTTCACCTTCTCCTTCTTCTGCTTCTTCTGCTTCACCCTCCAGACTTCACCTTCTCCTGCTCCTTCTTCTGCTTCTTCTGCTTCACCCTCCAGACTTCACCTTCTCCTTCTCCTTCTTCTGCTTCTTCTGCTTCACCCTCCTGACTTCACCTTCTCCTTCTCCTTCTTCTACTTCTTCTGATTCACCCTCCAGACTTCACCTTCTCCTTCTCCTTCTTCTGCTTCTTCTGCTTCACCCTCCAGACTTCACCTTCTCCTTCTCCTTCTTCTGCTTCTTCTGCTTCGCCCTCCAGACTTCACCTTCTCCTTCTCCATCGTCTGCTTCTTCTGCTTCACTCTCCTGACTTCACCTTCTCCTTCTCCTTCTTCTACTTCTTCTGATTCACCCTCCAGACTTCACCTTCTCCTTCTCCTTCTTCTGCTTCTTCTGCTTCACCCTCCAGACTTCAGCTTCTCCTTCTCCTTCTTCTGCTTCTTCTGCTGCGCCCTCCAGACTTCACCTTCTCCTTCTCCTTCTTCTGCTTCTTCTGCTTCACCGTCCTGACTTCACCTTCTCCTTCTCCTTCTTCTACTTCTTCTGCTTCACCCCCCTGACTTCACCTGCTCCTTCTCCTTCTTCTGCTTCTTCTGATTCACCCTCCTAACTTCACCTTCTCCTTCTCCTTCTTCTGCTTCTTCTGATTCACCCTCCTGACTTCACCTTCTCCTTCTCCTTCTTCTGCTTCTTCTGATTCACCCTCCAGACTTCACCTTCTCCTTATCCTTCTTCTGCTTCTTCTGTTTCACCCTCCAGACTTCACCTTCTCCTTCTCCTTCTTCTGCTTCTTCTGATTCACCCTCCAGACTTCATCTTCTCCTTCTCCTTCTTCTGCTTCTTCTGATTCACCCTCCAGACTTCACCTTCTCCTTCTCCTTCTTCTGCTTCTTCTGATTCACCCTCCAGACTTCACCTTCTCCTTCTCCTTCTTCTACTTCTTCTGATTCACCCTCCAGACTTCATCTTCTTCTTCTCCTTCTTCTTCTTCTTCAGATTCACCCTCCAGTCTTCACCTTCTCCTTCTCCTTCTTCTGTTTCTTCTGCTTCACCCTCCAGACTTCACCTTCTCCTTCTCTTTCTTCTGCTTCTTCTGATTCACCCTCCAGACTTCACCCTCTCCTTCTCCTTCTTCTGATTCTTCTGATTCACCCTCCAGACTTAACCTTCTCCTTCTCCTTCTTCTGCTTCTTCTGATTCACCCTCCAGACTTCACCTTCTCCTTCTCCTTCTTCTGCTTCTTCTGATTCACCCTCCAGACTTCATCTTCTCCTTCTCCTTCTTCTGCTTCTTCTGATTCACCCTCCAAACTTCACCTTCTCCTTCTCCTTCTTCTGCTTCTTCTGATTCACCCTCCAGACTTCACCTTCTCCTTCTCCTTCTTCTACTTCTTCTGATTCACCCTCCAGACTTCACCTTCTCCTTCTCCTTCTTCTACTTCTTCAGATTCACCCTCCAGTCTTCACCTTCTCCTTCTCCTTCTTCTGTTTCTTCTGCTTCACCCTCCAGACTTCACCTTCTCCTTCTCTTTCTTCTGCTTCTTCTGATTCACCCTCCGGACTTCACCTTCTCCTTCTCCTTCTTCTGATTCCTCTGATTCACCCTCCAGACTTCACCTTCTCCTTCTCCTTCTTCTGCTTCTTCTGATTCACCCTCCTGACTTCACCTTCTCCTTCTCCTTCTTCTACTTCTTCTGATTCACCCTCCTGACTTCACCTTCTCCTTCTCCTTCTTCTACTTCTTCTGCTTCACCCTCCAGACTTCACCTTCTCCTTCTCCTTCTTCTACTTCTTCTGATTCACCCTCCAGACTTCACCTTCTCCTTCTCCTTCTTTTGCTTCTTCTGCTTCACACTCCAGACTTCACCTTCTCCTTCTCCTTCTTCTGCTTCTTCTGATTCACCCTCCTTACTTCACCTTCTCCTTATCCTTCTTCTGCTTCTTCTGATTCACCCTCCTGACTTCACCTTCTCCTTCTCCTTATTCTGCTTCTTCTGTTTCACCCTCCAGACTTCACCTTCTCCTTCTCCTTCTTCTGCTTCTTCTGAATCACCCTCCAGACTACACCTTCTCCTTCTCCTTCTTCTACTTCTTCTGATTCACCCTCCAGACTTCACCTTCTCCTTCTCCTTCTTCTGTTTCTTCTGATTCACCCTCCAGACTTCACCTTCTCCTTCTCCTTCTTCTACTTCTTCTGATTCACCCTCCAGACTTCACCTTCTCCTTCTCCTTCTTCTACTTCTTCTGATTCACCCTCCAGACTTCACCTTCTCCTTCTCCTTCTTCAACTTCTTCTGCTTCTCCCTCCAGACTTCACCTTCTCCTTCTCCTTCTTCTGCTTCTTCTGATTCACCCTCCAGACTTCACCTTCTCCTTCTCCTTCTTCTACTTCTTCTGATTCACCCTCCAGACTTCACCTTCTCCTTCTCCTTCTTCTACTTCTTCTGATTCACCCTCCAGACTTCACCTTCTCCTTCTCCTTCTTCTACTTCTTCCGATTCACCCTCCTGACTTCACCTTCTCCTTCTCCTTCTTCTGCTTCTTCTGCTTCACCCTCCTGACTTCACCTTGTCCTTCTCCTTCTTCTACTTCTTCTGATTCACCCTCCAGACTTCACCTTCTCCTTCTCCTTCTTCTGCTTCTTCTGCTTCACCCTCCAGACTTCACCTTCTCCTTCTCCTTCTTCTGCTTCTTCTGATTCGCCCTCCAGACATCACCTTCTCCTTCTCCTTCTTCTGCTTCTTCTGCTTCACCCTCCAGACTTCACCTTCTCCTTCTCCTTCTTCTGCTTCTTCTGCTTCACTCTCCTGACTTCACCTTCTCCTTCTCCTTCTTCTACTTCTTCTGATTCACCCTCCAGACTTCACCTTCTCCTTCTCCTTCTTCTGCTTCTTCTGCTTCACCCTCCAGACTTCACCTTCTCCTTCTCCTTCTTCTGCTTCTTCTGCTGCGCCCTCCAGACTTCACCTTCTACTTCTCCTTCTTCTACTTCTTCTGTTTCACCCCCTGACTTCACCTGCTCCTTCTCCTTCTTCTGCTTCTTCTGATTCACCCTCCAGACTTCAACTTCTCCTGCTCCTTCTTCTGCTTCTTCTGCTTCACCCTCCAGACTTCACCTTCTCCTTCTCCTTCTTCTGCTTCTTCTGCTTCACCCTCCTGACTTCACCTTCTCCTTCTCCTTCTTCTACTTCTTCTGATTCACCCTCCAGACTTCACCTTCTCCTTCTCCTTCTTCTGCTTCTTCTGCTTCACCCTCCAGACTTCACCTTCTCCTTCTCCTTCTTCTGCTTCTTCTGCTTCGCCCTCCTGACTTCACCTTCTCCTTCTCCATCTTCTGCTTCTTCTGCTTCACTCTCCTGACTTCACCTTCTCCTTCTTCTTCTTCTACTTCTTCTGATTCACCCTCCAGACTTCACCTTCTCCTTCTCCTTCTTCTGCTTCTTCTGCTTCACCCTCCAGACTTCAGCTTCTCCTTCTCCTTCTTCTGCTTCTTCTGCTGCGCCCTCCAGACTTCACCTTCTCCTTCTCCTTCTTCTGCTTCTTCTGCTTCACCGTCCTGACTTCACCTTCTCCTTCTCCTTCTTCTACTTCTTCTGCTTCACCCCCCTGACTTCACCTGCTCCTTCTCCTTCTTCTGCTTCTTCTGATTCACCCTCCTAACTTCACCTTCTCCTTCTCCTTCTTCTGCTTCTTCTGATTCACCCTCCTGACTTCACCTTCTCCTTCTGCTTCTTCTGCTTCTTCTGATTCACCCTCCAGACTTCACCTTCTCCTTCTCCTTCTTCTGCTTCTTCTGTTTCACCCTCCAGACTTCACCTTCTCCTTCTCCTTCTTCTGCTTCTTCTGATTCACCCTCCAGACTTCATCTTCTCCTTCTCCTTCTTCTGCTTCTTCTGATTCACCCTCCAGACTTCACCTTCTCCTTCTCCTTCTTCTGCTTCTTCTGATTCACCCTCCAGACTTCACCTTCTCCTTCTCCTTCTTCTACTTCTTCTGATTCACCCTCCAGACTTCACCTTCTCCTTCTCCTTCTTCTACTTCTTCAGATTCACCCTCCAGACTTCAACTTCTCCTTCTCTTTCTTCTGCTTCTTCTGATTCACCCTCCAGACTTCACCTTCTCCTTCTCCTTCTTCTGATTCTTCTGATTCACCCTCCAGACTTCACCTTCTCCTTCTCCTTCTTCTGCTTCTTCTGATTCACCCTCCAGACTTCACCTTCTCCTTCTTCTGCTTCTTCTGATTCAACCTCCAGACTTCATCTTCTCCTTCTCCTTCTTCTGCTTCTTCTGGTTCACCCTCCAGACTTCACCTTCTCCTTCTCCTTCTTCTGCTTCTTCTGATTCACCCTCCAGACTTCACCTTCTCCTTCTCCTTCTTCTACTTCTTCAGATTCACCCTCCAGACTTCACCTTCTCCTTCTCCTTCTTCTGCTTCTTCTGATTCACCCTCCAGACTTCACCTTCTCCTTCTCCTTCTTCTACTTCTTCTGATTCACCCTCCAGACTTCACCTTCTCCTTCTCCTTCTTCTGTTTATTTTGCTACACCCTCCAGACTTCACCTTCTCCTTCTCTTTCTTCTGCTTCTTCTGATTCACCCTCCAGACTTCACCTTCTCCTTCTCCTTCTTCTGATTCTTCTGATTCACCCTCCAGACTTCACCTTCTCCTTCTCCTTCTTCTACTTCTTCTGATTCACCCTCCAGTCTTCACCTTCTCCTTCTCCTTCTTCTGTTTCTTCTGCTTCACCCTCCAGACTTCACCTTCTCCTTCTCTTTCTTCTGCTTCTTCTGATTCACCCTCCAGACTTCACCTTCTCCTTCTCCTTCTTCTGATTCTTCTGATTCACCCTCCAGACTTCACCTTCTCCTTCTCCTTCTTCTGCTTCTTCTGATTCACCCTCCTGACTTCACCTTCTCCTTCTCCTTCTTCTACTTTTTCTGATTCACCCTCCTGACTTCACCTTCTCCTTCTCCTTCTTCTACTTCTTCTGCTTCACCCTCCAGACTTCACCTTCTCCTTCTCCTTCTTCTACTTCTTCTGATTCACCCTCCAGACTTCACCTTCTCCTTCTCCTTCTTTTGCTTCTTCTGCTTCACACTCCAGACTTCACCTTCTCCTTCTCCTTCTTCTGCTTCTTCTGATTCACCCTCCTTACTTCACCTTCTCCTTCTCCTTCTTCTGCTTCTTCTGATTCACCCTCCTGACTTCACCTTCTCCTTCTCCTTATTCTGCTTCTTCTGTTTCACCCTCCAGACTTCACCTTCTCCTTCTCCTTCTTCTGCTTCTTCTGATTCACCCTCCAGATTTCACCTTCTCGTTCTCCTTCTTCTGCTTGTTCTGATTCACCCTCCAGACTTCACCTTCTCCTTCTCCTTCTTCTACTTCTTCTGATTCACCCTCCAGACTTCACCTTCTCCTTCTCCTTCTTCTGCTTCTTCTGATTCACCCTCCAGACTTCACCTTCTCCTTCTCCTTCGTCTACTTCTTCTGATTCACCCTCCAGACTACACCTTCTCCTTCTCCTTCTTCTACTTCTTCTGATTCACCCTCCAGACTTCACCTTCTCCTTCTCCTTCTTCTGTTTCTTCTGATTCACCCTCCAGACTTCACCTTCTCCTTCTCCTTCTTCTACTTCTTCTGATTCACCCTCCAGACTTCACCTTCTCCTTCTCCTTCTTCTACTTCTTCTGATTCACCCTCCAGACTTCACCTTCTCCTTCTCCTTCTTCTACTTCTTCTGCTTCTCCCTCCAGACTTCACCTTCTCCTTCTCCTTCTTCTGCTTCTTCTGATTCACCCTCCAGACTTCACCTTCTCATTCTCCTTCTTCTACTTCTTCTGATTCACCCTCCAGACTTCACCTTCTCCTTCTCCTTCTTCTACTTCTTCTGATTCACCCTCCAGACTTCACCTTCCCCTTCTCCTTCTTCTGCTTCTTCCGATTCACCCTCCTGACTTCACCTTCTCCTTCTCCTTCTTCTGCTTCTTCTGCTTCACCCTCCTGACTTCACCTTCTCCTTCTCCTTCTTCTACTTCTTCTGATTCACCCTCCAGACTTCACCTTCTCCTTCTCCTTCTTCTGCTTCTTCTGCTTCACCCTCCAGACATCACCTTCTCCTTCTCCTTCTTCTGCTTCTTCTGCTTCGCCCTCCAGACATCACCTTCTCCTTCTCCTTCTTCTGCTTCTTCTGCTTCACCCTCCAGACTTCACCTTCTCCTTCTCCTTCTTCTGCTTCTTCTGCTTCACTCTCCTGACTTCTCCTTCTCCTTCACCTTCTTCTACTTCTTCTGATTCACCCTCCAGACTTCACCTTCTCCTTCTCCTTCTTCTGCTTCTTCTGCTTCACCCTCCAGACTTCACCTTCTCCTTCTCCTTCTTCTGCTTCTTCTGCTGCGCCCTCCAGACTTCACCTTCTCCTTCTCCTTCTTCTGCTTCTTCTGCTTCACCCTCCTGACTTCACCTTCTCCTTCTCCTTCTTCTACTTCTTCTGCTTCACCCCCCTGACTTCACCTGCTCCTTCTCCTTCTTCTGCTTCTTCTGGTTCACCCTCCTAACTTTACCTTCTCCTTCTTCTTCTTCTGCTTCTTCTGATTCACCCTCCTGACTTCACCTTCTCCTTCTTCTGCTTCTTCTAATTCACCCTCCAGACTTCACCTTCTCCTTGTCCTTCTTCTGCTTCTTCTGATTCACCCTCCAGACTTCACCTTCTCCTTCTCCTTCTTCTGCTTCTTCTGATTGACCCTCCAGACCTCACCTTCTCCTTCTCCTTCTTCTACTTCTTCTGATTCACCCTCCAGACTTCATCTTCTCCTTCTCCTTCTTCTGCTTCTTCTAATTCACCCTCCAGACTTCACCTTCTCCTTGTCCTTCTTCTACTTCTTCTGCTTCACCCTCCAGACTTCACCTTCTCCTTGTCCTTCTTCTACTTCTTCTGATTCACCCTCCAGACTTCACCTTCTCCTTCTCCTTCTTCTACTTCTTCTTATTCACCCTCCAGACTTCACCTTCTCCTTCTCCTTCTTCTACTTCTTCTGATTCACCCTCCAGACTTCACCTTCTCCTTCTCCTTCTTCTGCTTCTTCTGTTTCACCCTCCAGACTTCACCTTCTCCTTCTCCTTATTCTGCTTCTTCTGAATCACCCTCCAGACTTCACCTTCTCCTTCTTCTGCTTCTTCTGATTCACCCTCCAGACTTCACCTTCTCCTTCTCCTTCTTCTGCTTCTTCTGATTCACCCTCCAGACTTCACCTTCTCCTTCTCCTTCTTCTACTTCTTCTGATTCACCCTCCAGACTTCACCTTCTCCATCTCCTTCTTCTGCTTCTTCTGATTCACCCTCCAGACTTCACCTTCTCCTTCTCCTTCTTCTGCTTCTTCTGATTCACCCTCCAGACTTCACCTTCTCCTTCTCCTTCTTCTACTTCTTCTGATTCACCCTCCAGACTTCACCTTCTCCTTCTCCTTCTTCTGCTTCTTCTGATTCACCCTCCAGACTTCACCTTCTCCTTCTCCTTCGTCTACTTCTTCTGATTCACCCTCCAGTCTACACCTTCTCCTTCTCCTTCTTCTACTTCTTCTGATTCACCCTCCAGACTTCACCTTCTCCTTCTCCTTCTTCTGTTTCTTCTGATTCACCCTCCAGACTTCACCTTCTCCTTCTCCTTCTTCTACTTCTTCTGATTCACCCTCCAGACTTCACCTTCTCCTTCTCCTTCTTCTACTTCTTCTGATTCACCCTCCAGACTTCACCTTCTCCTTCTCCTTCTTCTACTTCTTCTGCTTCTCCCTCCAGACTTCACCTTCTCCTTCTCCTTCTTCTGCTTCTTCTGATTCACCCTCCAGACTTCACCTTCTCATTCTCCTTCTTCTACTTCTTCTGATTCACCCTCCAGACTTCACCTTCTCCTTCTCCTTCTTCTACTTCTTCTGATTCACCCTCCAGACTTCACCTTCTCCTTCTCCTTCTTCTGCTTCTTCCGATTCACCCTCCTGACTTCACCTTCTCCTTCTCCTTCCTCTGCTTCTTCTGCTTCACCCTCCTGACTTCACCTTCTCCTTCTCCTTCTTCTACTTCTTCTGATTCACCCTCCAGACTTCACCTTCTCCTTCTCCTTCTTCTGCTTCTTCTGCTTCACCCTCCAGACATCACCTTCTCCTTCTCCTTCTTCTGCTTCTTCTGCTTCGCCCTCCAGACATCACCTTCTCCTTCTCCTTCTTCTGCTTCTTCTGCTTCACCCTCCAGACTTCACCTTCTCCTTCTCCTTCTTCTGCTTCTTCTGCTTCACTCTCCTGACTTCTCCTTCTCCTTCACCTTCTTCTACTTCTTCTGATTCACCCTCCAGACTTCACCTTCTCCTTCTCCTTCTTCTGCTTCTTCTGCTTCACCCTCCAGACTTCACCTTCTCCTTCTCCTTCTTCTGCTTCTTCTGCTGCGCCCTCCAGACTTCACCTTCTCCTTCTCCTTCTTCTGCTTCTTCTGCTTCACCCTCCTGACTTCACCTTCTCCTTCTCCTTCTTCTACTTCTTCTGCTTCACCCCCCTGACTTCACCTGCTCCTTCTCCTTCTTCTGCTTCTTCTGGTTCACCCTCCTAACTTTACCTTCTCCTTCTCCTTCTTCTGCTTCTTCTGATTCACCCTCCTGACTTCACCTTCTCCTTCTCCTTCTTCTGCTTCTTCTAATTCACCCTCCAGACTTCACCTTCTCCTTGTCCTTCTTCTGCTTCTTCTGATTCACCCTCCAGACTTCACCTTCTCCTTCTCCTTCTTCTGCTTCTTCTGATTGACCCTCCAGACCTCACCTTCTCCTTCTCCTTCTTCTACTTCTTCTGATTCACCCTCCAGACTTCATCTTCTCCTTCTCCTTCTTCTGCTTCTTCCGATTCACCCTCCAGACTTCACCTTCTCCTTCTCCTTCTTCTGCTTCTTCTGATTCACCCTCCAGACTTCACCTTCTCCTTCTCCTTCTTCTACTTCTTCTGATTCACCCTCCTGACTTCACCTTCTCCTTCTCCTTCTTCTGCTTCTTCTGCTTCACCCTCCAGACTTCACCTTCTCCTGCTCCTTCTTCTGCTTCTTCTGCTTCACCCTCCAGACTTCACCTTCTCCTTCTCCTTCTTCTGCTTCTTCTGCTTCACCCTCCTGACTTCACCTTCTCCTTCTCCTTCTTCTGCTTCTTCTGATTCACCCTCCAGACTTCACCTTCTCCTTCTCCTTCTTCTGCTTCTTCTGCTTCACCCTCCAGACTTCACCTTCTCCTTCTCCTTCTTCTGCTTCTTCTGCTTCGCCCTCCAGACTTCACCTTCTCCTTCTCCATCTTCTGCTTCTTCTGCTTCACTCTCCTGACTTCACCTTCTCCTTCTCCTTCTTCTACTTCTTCTGATTCACCCTCCAGACTTCACCTTCTCCTTCTCCTTCTTCTGCTTCTTCTGCTTCACCCTCCAGACTTCAGCTTCTCCTTCTCCTTCTTCTGCTTCTTCTGCTGCGCCCTCCAGACTTCAACTTCTCCTTCTCCTTCTTCTGCTTCTTCTGCTTCACCGTCCTGACTTCACCTTCTCCTTCTCCTTCTTCTACTTCTTCTGCTTCACCCCCCTGACTTCACCTGCTCCTTCTCCTTCTTCTGCTTCTTCTGATTCACCCTCCTAACGACACCTTCTCCTTCTCCTTCTTATACTTCTTCTGATTCACCCTCCTGACTTCATCTTCTCCTTCTCCTTCTTCTGCTTCTTCTGATTCACCCTCCAGACTTCACCTTCTCCTTCTCCTTCTTCTGCTTCTTCTGATTCACCCTCCAGACTTCACCTTCTCCTTCTCCTTCTTCTGCTTCTTCTGATTCACCCTCCAGACTTCATCTTCTCCTTCTCCTTCTTCTGCTTCTTCTGATTCACCCTCCAGACTTCACCTTCTCCTTCTCCTTCTTCTGCTTCTTCTGATTCACCCTCCAGACTTCACCTTCTCCTTCTCCTTCTTCTACTTCTTCTGATTCACCCTCCAGACTTCACCTTCTCCTTCTCCTTCTTATACTTCTTCAGATTCACCCTCCAGTCTTCACCTTCTCCTTCTCCTTCTTCTGTTTCTTCTGCTTCACCCTCCAGACTTCACCTTCTTCTTCTCTTTCTTCTGCTTCTTCTGATTCACCCTACAGACTTCACCTTCTCCTTCTCCTTCTTCTGATTCTTCTGATTCACCCTCCAGACTTCACCTTCTCCTTCTCCTTCTTCTGCTTCTTCTGATTCACCCTCCTGACTTCACCTTCTCCTTCTCCTTCTTCTACTTCTTCTGATTCACCCTCCTGACTTCAGCTTCTCCTTCTCCTTCTTCTACTTCTTCTGCTTCACCCTCCAGACTTCACCTTCTCCTTCTCCTTCTTCTACTTCTTCTGATTCACCCTCCAGACTTCACCTTCTCCTTCTCCTTTTTCTGCTTCTTCTGATTCACCCTCCAGACTTCACCTTCTCCTTCTCCTTATTCTGCTTCTTCTGATTCACCCTCCAGACTTCACCTTCTCCTTCTCCTTCTTCTGCTTCTTCTGATTCACCCTCCAGACTTCACCTTCTCCTTCTCCTTCTTCTGCTTCTTCTGATTCACCCTCCAGACTTCACCTTCTCCTTCTCCTTCTTCTGCTTCTTCTGATTCACCCTCCAGTCTTCACCTTCTCCTTCTCCTTCTTCTACTCCTTCTGATTCACCCTCCAGACTTCACCTTCTCCTTCTCCTTCTTCTGCTTCTTCTGATTCACCCTCCAGACTTCAACTTATCCTTCTCCTTATTCTGCTTCTTCTGATTCACCCTCCAGACTTCACCTTCTCCTTCTCCTTCTTCTGCTTCTTCTGATTCACCCAGCAGACTTCACCTTCTCCTTCTCCTACTTCTGCATCTTCTGATTCACCCTCCAGACTTCACCTTCTCCTTCTCCTTCTTCTGCTTCTTCTGATTCACCCTCCAGACTTCACCTTCTCCTTCTCCTTCTTCTACTTCTTCTGATTCACCCTCCAGACTTCACCTTCTCCTTCTCCTTCTTCTGCTTCTTCTGATTCACCCTCCAGACTTCACCTTCTCCTTCTCCTTCTTCTACTTCTTCTGCTTCACCCTCCAGACTACACCTTCTCCTTCTCCTTCTTCTACTTCTTCTGATTCACCCTCCAGACTTCACCTTCTCCTTCTCCTTATTCTGCTTCTTCTGATTCACCCTCCAGACTTCAGCTTCTCCTTCTCCTTCTTCCACTTCTTCTGATTCAACCTCCAGACTTCACCTTCTCCTTCTCCTTCTTCTGTTTCTTCTGATTCACCCTCCAGACTTCACCTTCTCCTTCTCCTTCTTCTACTTCTTCTGATTCACCCTCCAGACTTCACCTTCTCCTTCTCCTTCTTCTACTTCTTCTGATTCACCCTCCAGACTTCACCTTCTCCTTCTCCTTCTTCTACTTCTTCTGCTTCTCCCTCCAGACTTCACCTTCTCCTTCTCCTTCTTCTGCTTCTTCTGATTCACCCTCCAGACTTCACCTTCTCCTTCTCTTTCTTCTGCTTCTTCTGATTCACCCTCCAGACTTCACCTTCTCCTTCTCCTTCTTCTGATTCTTCTGATTCACCCTCCAGACTTCACCTTCTCCTTCTCCTTCTTCTGCTTCTTCTGATTCACCCTCCTGACTTCACCTTCTCCTTCTCCTTCTTCTACTTCTTCTGATTCACCCTCCTGACTTCACCTTCTCCTTCTCCTTCTTCTACTTCTTCTGCTTCACCCTCCAGACTTCACCTTCTCCTTCTCCTTCTTCTACTTCTTCTGATTCACCCTCCAGACTTCACCTTCTCCTTCTCCTTCTTTTGCTTCTTCTGCTTCACACTCCAGACTTCACCTTCTCCTTCTCCTTCTTCTGCTTCTTCTGATTCACCCTCCTTACTTCACCTTCTCCTTCTCCTTCTTCTGCTTCTTCTGATTCACCCTCCTGACTTCACCTTCTCCTTCTCCTTATTCTGCTTCTTCTGTTTCCCCCTCCAGACTTCACCTTCTCCTTCTCCTTCTTCTGCTTCTTCTGATTCACCCTCCAGACTTCACCTTCTCCTTCTCCTTCTTCTGCTTCTTCTGATTCACCCTCCAGACTACACCTTCTCCTTCTCCTTCTTCTACTTCTTCTGATTCACCCTCCAGACTGCACCTTCTCCTTCTCCTTCTTCTGCTTCTTCTGATTCACCCTCCAGACTTCACCTTCTCCTTCTCCTTCGTCTACTTCTTCTGATTCACCCTCCAGACTACACCTTCTCCTTCTCCTTCTTCTACTTCTTCTGATTCACCCTCCAGACTTCACCTTCTCCTTCTCCTTCTTCTGTTTCTTCTGATTCACCCTCCAGACTTCACCTTCTCCTTCTCCTTCTTCTACTTCTTCTGATTCACCCTCCAGACTTCACCTTCTCCTTCTTCTACTTCTTCTGATTCACCCTCCAGACTTCACCTTCTCCTTCTCCTTCTTCTACTTCTTCTGCTTCTCCCTCCAGACTTCACCTTCTCCTTCTCCTTCTTCTGCTTCTTCTGATTCACCCTCCAGACTTCACCTTCTACTTCTCCTTCTTCTACTTCTTCTGATTCACCCTCCAGACATCACCTTCTACTTCTCCTTCTTCTACTTCTTCTGATTCACCCTCCAGACTTCACCTTCTCCTTCTCCTTCTTCTACTTCTTCCGATTCACCCTCCTGACTTCACCTTCTCCTTCTCCTACTTCTGCTTCTTCTGCTTCACCCTCCTGACTTCACCTTCTCCTTCTCCTTCATCTACTTCTTCTGATTCACCCTCCAGACTTCACCTTCTCCTTCTCCTTCTTCTGCTTCCTCTGCTTCACCCTCCAGACTTCACCTTCTCCTTCTCCTTCTTCTGCTTCTTCTGCTTCGCCCTCCAGACATCACCTTCTCCTTCTCCTTCTTCTGCTTCTTCTGCTTCACCCTCCAGACTTCACCTTCTCCTTCTCCTTCTTCTGCTTCTTCTGCTTCACTCTCCTGACTTCACCTTCTCCTTCTCCTTCTTCTACTTCTTCTGATTCACCCTCCAGACTTCACCTTCTCCTTCTCCTTCTTCTGCTTCTTCTGCTTCACCCTCCAGACTTCACCTTCTCCTTCTCCTTCTTCTGCTTCTTCTGCTGCGCCCTCCAGACTTCACCTTCTCCTTCTCCTTCTTCTGCTTCTTCTGCTTCACCCTCCTGACTTCACCCTCTCCTTCTCCTTCTTCTACTTCTTCTGTTTCACCCCCCTGACTTCACCTGCTCCTTCTCCTTCTTCTGCTTCTTCTGATTCACCCTCCTAACTTTACCTTCTCCTTCTCCTTCTTCTGCTTCTTCTGGTTCACCCTCCTGACTTCACCTTCTCCTTCTCCTTCTTCTGCTTCTTCTAATTCACCCTCCAGACTTCACCTTCTCCTTCTCCTTCTTCTGCTTCTTCTGATTCACCCTCCAGACTTCACCTTCTCCTTCTCCTTCTTCTGCTTCTTCTGATTGACCCTCCAGACCTCACCTTCTCCTTCTCCTTCTTCTACTTCTTCTGATTCACCCTCCAGACTTCATCTTCTCCTTCTCCTTCTTCTGCTTCTTCTGATTCACCCTCCAGACTTCACCTTCTCCTTCTCCTTCTTCTGCTTCTTCTGATTCACCCTCCAGACTTCACCTTCTCCTTCTCCTTCTTCTACTTCTTCTGATTCACCCTCCTGACTTCACCTTCTCCTTCTTCTGCTTCTTCTGCTTCACCCTCCAGACTTCACCTTCTCCTGCTCCTTCTTCTGCTTCTTCTGCTTCACCCTCCAGACTTCACCTTCTCCTTCTCCTTCTTCTGCTTCTTCTGCTTCACCCTCCTGACTTCACCTTCTCCTTCTCCTTCTTCTACTTCTTCTGATTCACCCTCCAGACTTCACCTTCTCCTTCTCCTTCTTCTGCTTCTTCTGCTTCACCCTCCAGACTTCACCTTCTCCTTCTCCTTCTTCTGCTTCTTCTGCTTCGCCCTCCAGACTTCACCTTCTCCTTCTCCATCGTCTGCTTCTTCTGCTTCACTCTCCTGACTTCACCTTCTCCTTCTCCTTCTTCTACTTCTTTTGATTCACCCTCCAGACTTAACCTTCTCCTTCTCCTTCTTCTGCTTCTTCTGCTTCACCCTCCAGACTTCAGCTTCTCCTTCTCCTTCTTCTGCTTCTTCTGCTGCGCCCTCCAGACTTCACCTTCTCCTTCTCCTTCTTCTGCTTCTTCTGCTTCACCGTCCTGACTTCACCTTCTCCTTCTCCTTCTTCTACTTCTTCTGCTTCACCCCCCTGACTTCACCTTCTCCTTCTCCTTCTTCTGCTTCTTCTGATTCACCCTCCTGACTTCACCTTCTCCTTCTCCTTCTTCTGCTTCTTCTGATTCACCCTCCAGACTTCACCTTCTCCTTATCCTTCTTCTGCTTCTTCTGTTTCACCCTCCAGACTTCACCTTCTCCTTCTCCTTCTTCTGCTTCTTCTGATTCACCCTCCTGACTTCACCTTCTCCTTCTCCTTCTTCTACCTCTTCTGATTCACCCTCCTGACTTCACCTTCTCCTTCTCCTTCTTCTACTTCTTCTGCTTCACCCTCCAGCCTCCAGACTTCACCTTCTCCTTCTCCGTCTTCTACCTCTTCTGATTCACCCTCCAGACTTCAACTTCTCCTTCTTCTGCTTCTTCTGATTCACCCTCCAGACTTCACCTTCTCCTTCTCCTTCTTCTGCTTCTTCTGATTCACCCTCCAGACTTCACCTTCTCCTTCTCCTTCTTCTGCTTCTTCTGATTCACCCTCCAGACTTCACCTTCTCCTTCCCCTTCTTCTGCTTCTTCTGATTCACCCTCCAGACTTCACCTTCTCCTTCTCCTACTTCTGCTTCTTCTGATTCACCCTCCAGACTTCACCATCTCCTTCTCCGTCTTCTGCTTCTTCTGATTCACCCTCCAGACTTCTCCTTCTCCTACTCCTTCTTCTACTTCTTCTGATTCACCCTCCAGACTTCATCTTCTCCTTCTCCTTCTTCTGCTTCTTCTGATTCACCCTCCAGACTTTACCTTCTCCTTCTCCTTCTTCTACTTCTTCTGATTCACCCTCCAGACTTCACCTTCTCCTTCTCCTTCTTCTACTTCTTCTGATTCACCCTCCAGACTTCACCTTCTCCTATCCTTCTTCTGCTTCTTCTGATTCACCCTCCAGACTTCACCTTCTCCTTCTCCTTCTTCTGCTTCTTCTGATTCACCCTCCAGACTTCACCTTTTAATTCTCCTTCTTCTGCTTCTTCTGATTCACCCTTCAGACTTCACCATATCCTTCTCCTTCTTCTGCTTCTTCTGATTCACCCTCCAGACCTCACCTTCTCCTTCTCCTTCTTCTACTTCTTCTGATTCACCCTCCAGACTTCATCTTCTCCTCCTCCTTCTTCTGCTTCTTCTGATTCACCCTCCAGACTTCACCTTCTCCTTCTCCTTTTTCTGCTTCTTCTGATTCACCCTCCAGACTTCGCCTTCTCCTTCTCCTTCTTCTACTTCTTCTGATTCACCCTCCAGACTTCACCTTCTCCTTCTCCTTCTTCTACCTTTTCTGATTCACCCTCCAGTCTTCACCTCCTCCTTCTCCTTCTTCTGCTTCTTCTGATTCACCCTCCAGACTTCACCTTCTCCTTCTCCTTCTTCTGCTTCTTCTGATTCACCCTCCTGACTTCACCTTCTCATTCTCCTTCTTCTGCTTCTTCTGATTCACCCTCCAGACTTCACCATCTCCTTCTCCTTCTTCTACTTCTTCTGATTCACCCTCCAGACTTCACCTTCTCGTCCTCCTTCTTCTGCTTCTTCTGATTCACCCTCCAGACTTCACCTTCTCCTTCTCCTTCGTCTACTTCTTCTGATTCACCCTCCAGACTACACCTTCTCCTTCTCCTTCTTCTACTTCTTCTGATTCACCCTCCAGACTTCACCTTCTCCTTCTCCTTCTTCTACTTCTTCTGATTCACCCTCCAGTCTTCAACTTCTCCTTCTCCTTCTTCTGCTTCTTCTGATTCACCCTCCAGACTTCACCTTCTCCTTCTCCTTCTTCTGCTTCTTCTGATTCACCCTCCTGACTTCACCTTCTCCTTCTCCTTCTTCTGCTTCTTCTGATTCACCCTCCAGAGTTCACCTTCTCCTTCTCCTTCTTCTACTTCTTCTGATTCACCCTCTAGACTTCACCTTCTCCTTCTCCTTCTTCTGCTTCTTCTGATTCACCCTCCAGACTTCACCTTCTCCTTCTCCTTCTTCTGCTTCTTCTGATTCACCCTCCAGACTTCACCTTCTCCTTCCCCTTCTTCTGCTTCTTCTGATTCACCCTCCAGACTTCACCTTCTCCTTCTCCTACTTCTGCTTCTTCTGATTCACCCTCCAGACTTCACCATCTCCTTCTCCTTCTTCTGCTTCTTCTGATTCACCCTCCAGACTTCTCCTTCTCCTACTCCTTCTTCTACTTCTTCTGATTCACCCTCCAGACTTCATCTTCTCCTTCTCCTTCTTCTGCTTCTTCTGATTCACCCTCCAGACTTTACCTTCTCCTTCTCCTTCTTCTACTTCTTCTGATTCACCCTCCAGACTTCACCTTCTCCTTCTCCTTCTTCTACTTCTTCTGATTCACCCTCCAGACTTCACCTTCTCCTATCCTTCTTCTGCTTCTTCTGATTCACCCTCCAGACTTCACCTTCTCCTTCTCCTTCTTCTGCTTCTTCTGATTCACCCTCCAGACTTCACCTTTTAATTCTCCTTCTTCTGCTTCTTCTGATTCACCCTTCAGACTTCACCATATCCTTCTCCTTCTTCTGCTTCTTCTGATTCACCCTCCAGACCTCACCTTCTCCTTCTCCTTCTTCTACTTCTTCTGATTCACCCTCCAGACTTCATCTTCTCCTCCTCCTTCTTCTGCTTCTTCTGATTCACCCTCCAGACTTCACCTTCTCCTTCTCCTTTTTCTGCTTCTTCTGATTCACCCTCCAGACTTCGCCTTCTCCTTCTCCTTCTTCTACTTCTTCTGATTCACCCTCCAGACTTCACCTTCTCCTTCTCCTTCTTCTACTTTTTCTGATTCACCCTCCAGTCTTCACCTCCTCCTTCTCCTTCTTCTGCTTCTTCTGATTCACCCTCCAGACTTCACCTTCTCCTTCTCCTTCTTCTGCTTCTTCTGATTCACCCTCCTGACTTCACCTTCTCATTCTCCTTCTTCTGCTTCTTCTGATTCACCCTCCAGACTTCACCATCTCCTTCTCCTTCTTCTACTTCTTCTGATTCACCCTCCAGACTTCACCTTCTCGTTCTCCTTCTTCTGCTTCTTCTGATTCACCCTCCAGACTTCACCTTCTCCTTCTCCTTCGTCTACTTCTTCTGATTCACCCTCCAGACTACACCTTCTCCTTCTCCTTCTTCTACTTCTTCTGATTCACCCTCCAGACTTCACCTTCTCCTTCTCCTTCTTCTACTTCTTCTGATTCACCCTCCAGTCTTCAACTTCTCCTTCTCCTTCTTCTGCTTCTTCTGATTCACCCTCCAGACTTCACCTTCTCCTTCTCCTTCTCCTGCTTCTTCTGATTCACCCTCCTGACTTCACCTTCTCCTTCTCCTTCTTCTGCTTCTTCTGATTCACCCTCCAGAGTTCACCTTCTCCTTCTCCTTCTTCTACTTCTTCTGATTCACCCTCTAGACTTCACCTTCTCCTTCTCCTTCTTCTGCTTCTTCTGATTCACCCTCCAGACTTCACCTTCTCCTTCTCCTTCGTCTACTTCTTCCGATTCACCTTCCAGACTACACCTTCTCCTTCTCCTTCTTCTACTTCTTCTGATTCACACTCCAGACTTCACCTTCTCCTTCTCCTTCTTCTGCTTCTTCTGATTCACCCTCCAGACTTCACCTTCTCCTTCTCCTTCTTCTACTTCTTCTGATTCACCCTCCAGACTTCACCTTCTCCTTCTCCTTCTTCTACTTCTTCTGATTCACCCTCCAGACTTCACCTTCTCCTTCTCCTTCTTCTACTTCTTCTGCTTCTCCCTCCAGACTTCACCTTCTCTTCTCCTTCTTCTGCTTCTTCTGATTCACCCACCAGACTTCGCCTTCTCCTTCTCCTTCTTCTACTTCTTCTGATTCACCCTCCAGACTTCGCCTTCTCCTTCTCCTTCTTCTACTTCTTCTGATTCACCCTCCAGACTTCACCATCTCCTTCTCCTTCTTCTACTTATTTTGATTCACCCTCCTGACTTCACCTTCTCCTTCTCCTTCTTCTGCTTCTTCTGCTTCACCTTCCAGACTTCACCTTCTCCTTCTCCTTCTTCTGCTTCTTCTGCTTCACCCTCCAGACTTCACCTTCTCCTTCTCCTTCTTCTGCTTCTTCTGCTTCACCCTCCTGACTTCACCTTCTCCTACTCCTTCTTCTACTTCTTCTGATTCACCCTCCAGACTTCACCTTCTCCTTCTCCTTCTTCTGCTTCTTCTGCTTCACCCTCCAGACTTCACCTTCTCCTTCTCCTTCTTCTGCTTCGCCCTCCAGACTTCACATTCTCCTTCTCCTTCTTCTGCTTCTTCTGCTTCACCCTCCAGACTTCACCTTCTCCTTCTCCTTCTTCTGCTTCTTCTGCTTCACCCTCCTGACTTCACCTTCTCCTTCTCCTTCTTCTACTTCTTCTGATTCACCCTCCAGACTTCACCTTCTCCTTCTCCTTCTTTTGCTTCTTCTGCTTCACCCTCCAGACTTCACCTTCTCCTTCTCCTTCTTCTGCTTCTTCTGCTGCGCCCTCCAGACTTCACCTTCTCCTTCTCCTTCTTCTGCTTCTTCTGATTCACCCTCCTGACTTCACCTTCTCCTTCTCCTTCTTCTACCTCTTCTGATTCACCCTCCTGACTTCACCTTCTCCTTCTCCTTCTTCTACTTCTTCTGCTTCACCCTCCAGCCTCCAGACTTCACCTTCTCCTTCTCCGTCTTCTACCTCTTCTGATTCACCCTCCAGACTTCAACTTCTCCTTCTTCTGCTTCTTCTGATTCACCCTCCAGACTTCACCTTCTCCTTCTCCTCCTTCTGCTTCTTCTGATTCACCCTCCAGACTTCACCTTCTCCTTCTCCTTCTTCTGCTTCTTCTGATTCACCCTCCAGACTTCACCTTCTCCTTCCCCTTCTTCTGCTTCTTCTGATTCACCCTCCAGACTTCACCTTCTCCTTCTCCTACTTCTGCTTCTTCTGATTCACCCTCCAGACTTCACCATCTCCTTCTCCTTCTTCTGCTTCTTCTGATTCACCCTCCAGACTTCTCCTTCTCCTACTCCTTCTTCTACTTCTTCTGAATCACCCTCCAGACTTCATCTTCTCCTTCTCCTTCTTCTGCTTCTTCTGATTCACCCTCCAGACTTCACCTTCTCCTTCTCCTTCTTCTGCTTCTTCTGATTCACCCTCCAGACTTCACCTTCTCCTTCTCCTTCTTCTACTTCTTCTGATTCACCCTCCAGACTTCACCTTCTCCTTCTCCTTCTTCTACTTCTTCTGATTCACCCTCCAGACTTCACCTTCTCCTTATCCTTCTTCTGCTTCTTCTGATTCACCCTCCAGACTTCACCTTCTCCTTCTCCTTCTTCTGCTTCTTCTGATTCACCCTCCAGACTTCACCTTTTAATTCTCCTTCTTCTGCTTCTTCTGATTCACCCTTCAGACTTCACCATATCCTTCTCCTTCTTCTGCTTCTTCTGATTCACCCTCCAGACCTCACCTTCTCCTTCTCCTTCTTCTACTTCTTCTGATTCACCCTCCAGACTTCATCTTCTCCTCCTCCTTCTTCTGCTTCTTCTGATTCACCCTCCAGACTTCACCTTCTCCTTCTCCTTTTTCTGCTTCTTCTGATTCACCCTCCAGACTTCGCCTTCTCCTTCTCCTTCTTCTACTTCTTCTGATTCACCCTCCAGACTTCACCTTCTCCTTCTCCTTCTTCTACTTTTTCTGATTCACCCTCCAGTCTTCACCTCCTCCTTCTCCTTCTTCTGCTTCTTCTGATTCACCCTCCAGACTTCACCTTCTCCTTCTCCTTCTTCTGCTTCTTCTGATTCACCCTCCTGACTTCACCTTCTCATTCTCCTTCTTCTGCTTCTTCTGATTCACCCTCCAGACTTCACCTTCTCCTTCTCCTTCTTCTACTTCTTCTGATTCACCCTCCAGACTTCACCTTCTCGTTCTCCTTCTTCTGCTTCTTCTGATTCACCCTCCAGACTTCACCTTCTCCTTCTCCTTCGTCTACTTCTTCTGATTCACCCTCCAGACTACACCTTCTCCTTCTCCTTCTTCTACTTCTTCTGATTCACCCTCCAGACTTCACCTTCTCCTTCTCCTTCTTCTACTTCTTCTGATTCACCCTCCAGTCTTCAACTTCTCCTTCTCCTTCTTCTGCTTCTTCTGATTCACCCTCCAGACTTCACCTTCTCCTTCTCCTTCTTCTGCTTCTTCTGATTCACCCTCCTGACTTCACCTTCTCCTTCTCCTTCTTCTGCTTCTTCTGATTCACCCTCCAGAGTTCACCTTCTCCTTCTCCTTCTTCTACTTCTTCTGATTCACCCTCTAGACTTCACCTTCTCCTTCTCCTTCTTCTGCTTCTTCTGATTCACCCTCCAGACTTCACCTTCTCCTTCTCCTTCGTCTACTTCTTCTGATTCACCTTCCAGACTACACCTTCTCCTTCTCCTTCTTCTACTTCTTCTGATTCACACTCCAGACTTCACCTTCTCCTTCTCCTTCTTCTGCTTCTTCTGATTCACCCTCCAGACTTCACCTTCTCCTTCTCCTTCTTCTACTTCTTCTGATTCACCCTCCAGACTTCACCTTCTCCTTCTCCTTCTTCTACTTCTTGTGATTCACCCTCCAGACTTCACCTTCTCCTTCTCCTTCTTCTACTTCTTCTGCTTCTCCCTCCAGACTTCACCTTCTCTTCTCCTTCTTCTGCTTCTTCTGATTCACCCACCAGACTTCGCCTTCTCCTTCTCCTTCTTCTACTTCTTCTGATTCACCCTCCAGACTTCACCTTCTCCTTCTCCTTCTTCTACTTCTTCTGATTCACCCTCCAGACTTCACCATCTCCTTCTCCTTCTTCTACTTATTTTGATTCACCCTCCTGACTTCACCTTCTCCTTCTCCTTCTTCTGCTTCTTCTGCTTCACCTTCCAGACTTCACCTTCTCCTTCTCCTTCTTCTGCTTCTTCTGCTTCACCCTCCAGACTTCACCTTCTCCTTCTCCTTCTTCTGCTTCTTCTGCTTCACCCTCCTGACTTCACCTTCTCCTACTCCTTCTTCTGCTTCTTCTGATTCACCCTCCAGACTTCACCTTCTCCTTCTCCTTCTTCTGCTTCTTCTGCTTCACCCTCCAGACTTCACCTTCTCCTTCTCCTTCTTCTGCTTCGCCCTCCAGACTTCACATTCTCCTTCTCCTTCTTCTGCTTCTTCTGCTTCACCCTCCAGACTTCACCTTCTCCTTCTCCTTCTTCTGCTTCTTCTGCTTCACCCTCCTGACTTCACCTTCTCCTTCTCCTTCTTCTACTTCTTCTGATTCACCCTCCAGACTTCACCTTCTCCTTCTCCTTCTTCTGCTTCTTCTGCTTCACCCTCCAGACTTCACCTTCTCCTTCTCCTTCTTCTGCTTCTTCTGCTGCGCCCTCCAGACTTCACCTTCTCCTTCTCCTTCTTCTGCTTCTTCTGCTTCACCCTCCTGACTTCACCTTCTCCTTCTCCTTCTTCTACTTCTTCTGCTTCACCCCCGTGACTTCACCTTCTCCTTTTCCTTCTTCTGCTTCTTCTGATTCACCCTCCTAACTTCACCTTCTCCTTCTCCTTCTTCTGCTTCTTCTGATTCACCCTCCTGACTTCACCTTCTCCTTCTCCTTCTTCTGCTTCTTCTGATTCACCCTCCAGACTTCACCTTCCCCTTCTCCTTCTTCTGCTTCTTCTGATTCACCTTCCAGACTTCACCTTCTCCTTCTCCTTCTTCTGCTTCTTCTGATTCACCCTCCAGACCTCACCTTCTCCTTCTCCTTCTTCTACTTCTTCTGATTCACCCTTCAGACTTCATCTTCTCCTTCGCCTTCTTCTGCTTCTTCTGATTCACCCTCCAGACCTCACCTTCTCCTTCTCCTTCTTCTACTTCTTCTGATTCACCCTCCAGACTTCACCTTCTCCTTCTCCTTCTTCTACTTCTTCTGATTCACCCTCCAGACTTCACCTTCTCCTTCTCCTTCTTCTACTTCTTCTGCTTCTCCCTCCAGACTTCACCTTCTCTTCTCCTTCTTCTGCTTCTTCTGATTCACCCACCAGACTTCGCCTTCTCCTTCTCCTTCTTCTACTTCTTCTGATTCACCCTCCAGACTTCGCCTTCTCCTTCTCCTTCTTCTACTTCTTCTGATTCACCCTCCAGACTTCACCATCTCCTTCTCCTTCTTCTACTTATTTTGATTCACCCTCCTGACTTCACCTTCTCCTTCTCCTTCTTCTGCTTCTTCTGCTTCACCTTCCAGACTTCACCGTCTCCTTCTCCTTCTTCTGCTTCTTCTGCTTCACCCTCCAGACTTCACCTTCTCCTTCTCCTTCTTCTGCTTCTTCTGCTTCACCCTCCTGACTTCACCTTCTCCTACTCCTTCTTCTACTTCTTCTGATTCACCCTCCAGACTTCACCTTCTCCTTCTCCTTCTTCTGCTTCTTCTGCTTCACCCTCCAGACTTCACCTTCTCCTTCTCCTTCTTCTGCTTCGCCCTCCAGACTTCACATTCTCCTTCTCCTTCTTCTGCTTCTTCTGCTTCACCCTCCAGACTTCACCTTCTCCTTCTCCTTCTTCTGCTTCTTCTGCTTCACCCTCCTGACTTCACCTTCTCCTTCTCCTTCTTCTACTTCTTCTGATTCACCCTCCAGACTTCACCTTCTCCTTCTCCTTCTTTTGCTTCTTCTGCTTCACCCTCCAGACTTCACCTTCTCCTTCTCCTTCTTCTGCTTCTTCTGCTGCGCCCTCCAGACTTCACCTTCTCCTTCTCCTTCTTCTGCTTCTTCTGATTCACCCTCCTGACTTCACCTTCTCCTTCTCCTTCTTCTACCTCTTCTGATTCACCCTCCTGACTTCACCTTCTCCTTCTCCTTCTTCTACTTCTTCTGCTTCACCCTCCAGCCTCCAGACTTCACCTTCTCCTTCTCCGTCTTCTACCTCTTCTGATTCACCCTCCAGACTTCAACTTCTCCTTCTTCTGCTTCTTCTGATTCACCCTCCAGACTTCACCTTCTCCTTCTCCTCCTTCTGCTTCTTCTGATTCACCCTCCAGACTTCACCTTCTCCTTCTCCTTCTTCTGCTTCTTCTGATTCACCCTCCAGACTTCACCTTCTCCTTCCCCTTCTTCTGCTTCTTCTGATTCACCCTCCAGACTTCACCTTCTCCTTCTCCTACTTCTGCTTCTTCTGATTCACCCTCCAGACTTCACCATCTCCTTCTCCTTCTTCTGCTTCTTCTGATTCACCCTCCAGACTTCTCCTTCTCCTACTCCTTCTTCTACTTCTTCTGAATCACCCTCCAGACTTCATCTTCTCCTTCTCCTTCTTCTGCTTCTTCTGATTCACCCTCCAGACTTCACCTTCTCCTTCTCCTTCTTCTGCTTCTTCTGATTCACCCTCCAGACTTCACCTTCTCCTTCTCCTTCTTCTACTTCTTCTGATTCACCCTCCAGACTTCACCTTCTCCTTCTCCTTCTTCTACTTCTTCTGATTCACCCTCCAGACTTCACCTTCTCCTTATCCTTCTTCTGCTTCTTCTGATTCACCCTCCAGACTTCACCTTCTCCTTCTCCTTCTTCTGCTTCTTCTGATTCACCCTCCAGACTTCACCTTTTAATTCTCCTTCTTCTGCTTCTTCTGATTCACCCTTCAGACTTCACCATATCCTTCTCCTTCTTCTGCTTCTTCTGATTCACCCTCCAGACCTCACCTTCTCCTTCTCCTTCTTCTACTTCTTCTGATTCACCCTCCAGACTTCATCTTCTCCTCCTCCTTCTTCTGCTTCTTCTGATTCACCCTCCAGACTTCACCTTCTCCTTCTCCTTTTTCTGCTTCTTCTGATTCACCCTCCAGACTTCGCCTTCTCCTTCTCCTTCTTCTACTTCTTCTGATTCACCCTCCAGACTTCACCTTCTCCTTCTCCTTCTTCTACTTTTTCTGATTCACCCTCCAGTCTTCACCTCCTCCTTCTCCTTCTTCTGCTTCTTCTGATTCACCCTCCAGACTTCACCTTCTCCTTCTCCTTCTTCTGCTTCTTCTGATTCACCCTCCTGACTTCACCTTCTCATTCTCCTTCTTCTGCTTCTTCTGATTCACCCTCCAGACTTCACCTTCTCCTTCTCCTTCTTCTACTTCTTCTGATTCACCCTCCAGACTTCACCTTCTCGTTCTCCTTCTTCTGCTTCTTCTGATTCACCCTCCAGACTTCACCTTCTCCTTCTCCTTCGTCTACTTCTTCTGATTCACCCTCCAGACTACACCTTCTCCTTCTCCTTCTTCTACTTCTTCTGATTCACCCTCCAGACTTCACCTTCTCCTTCTCCTTCTTCTACTTCTTCTGATTCACCCTCCAGTCTTCAACTTCTCCTTCTCCTTCTTCTGCTTCTTCTGATTCACCCTCCAGACTTCACCTTCTCCTTCTCCTTCTTCTGCTTCTTCTGATTCACCCTCCTGACTTCACCTTCTCCTTCTCCTTCTTCTGCTTCTTCTGATTCACCCTCCAGAGTTCACCTTCTCCTTCTCCTTCTTCTACTTCTTCTGATTCACCCTCTAGACTTCACCTTCTCCTTCTCCTTCTTCTGCTTCTTCTGATTCACCCTCCAGACTTCACCTTCTCCTTCTCCTTCGTCTACTTCTTCTGATTCACCTTCCAGACTACACCTTCTCCTTCTCCTTCTTCTACTTCTTCTGATTCACACTCCAGACTTCACCTTCTCCTTCTCCTTCTTCTGCTTCTTCTGATTCACCCTCCAGACTTCACCTTCTCCTTCTCCTTCTTCTACTTCTTCTGATTCACCCTCCAGACTTCACCTTCTCCTTCTCCTTCTTCTACTTCTTGTGATTCACCCTCCAGACTTCACCTTCTCCTTCTCCTTCTTCTACTTCTTCTGCTTCTCCCTCCAGACTTCACCTTCTCTTCTCCTTCTTCTGCTTCTTCTGATTCACCCACCAGACTTCGCCTTCTCCTTCTCCTTCTTCTACTTCTTCTGATTCACCCTCCAGACTTCACCTTCTCCTTCTCCTTCTTCTACTTCTTCTGATTCACCCTCCAGACTTCACCATCTCCTTCTCCTTCTTCTACTTATTTTGATTCACCCTCCTGACTTCACCTTCTCCTTCTCCTTCTTCTGCTTCTTCTGCTTCACCTTCCAGACTTCACCTTCTCCTTCTCCTTCTTCTGCTTCTTCTGCTTCACCCTCCAGACTTCACCTTCTCCTTCTCCTTCTTCTGCTTCTTCTGCTTCACCCTCCTGACTTCACCTTCTCCTACTCCTTCTTCTGCTTCTTCTGATTCACCCTCCAGACTTCACCTTCTCCTTCTCCTTCTTCTGCTTCTTCTGCTTCACCCTCCAGACTTCACCTTCTCCTTCTCCTTCTTCTGCTTCGCCCTCCAGACTTCACATTCTCCTTCTCCTTCTTCTGCTTCTTCTGCTTCACCCTCCAGACTTCACCTTCTCCTTCTCCTTCTTCTGCTTCTTCTGCTTCACCCTCCTGACTTCACCTTCTCCTTCTCCTTCTTCTACTTCTTCTGATTCACCCTCCAGACTTCACCTTCTCCTTCTCCTTCTTCTGCTTCTTCTGCTTCACCCTCCAGACTTCACCTTCTCCTTCTCCTTCTTCTGCTTCTTCTGCTGCGCCCTCCAGACTTCACCTTCTCCTTCTCCTTCTTCTGCTTCTTCTGCTTCACCCTCCTGACTTCACCTTCTCCTTCTCCTTCTTCTACTTCTTCTGCTTCACCCCCGTGACTTCACCTTCTCCTTTTCCTTCTTCTGCTTCTTCTGATTCACCCTCCTAACTTCACCTTCTCCTTCTCCTTCTTCTGCTTCTTCTGATTCACCCTCCTGACTTCACCTTCTCCTTCTCCTTCTTCTGCTTCTTCTGATTCACCCTCCAGACTTCACCTTCCCCTTCTCCTTCTTCTGCTTCTTCTGATTCACCTTCCAGACTTCACCTTCTCCTTCTCCTTCTTCTGCTTCTTCTGATTCACCCTCCAGACCTCACCTTCTCCTTCTCCTTCTTCTACTTCTTCTGATTCACCCTTCAGACTTCATCTTCTCCTTCGCCTTCTTCTGCTTCTTCTGATTCACCCTCCAGACCTCACCTTCTCCTTCTCCTTCTTCTGCTTCTTCTGATTCACCATCCAGACTTCACCTTCTCCTTCTCCTTCTTCTACTTCTTCTGATTCATCCTCCAGACTTCACCTTCTCCTTCTCCTTCTTCTACTTCTTCTGATTCACCCTCCAGTCTTCACCTTCTGCTTCTCCTTCTTCTGCTTCTTCTGCTTCACCCTCCAGACTTCACCCTCTCCTTCTCTTTCTTCTGCTTCTTCTGATTCACCCTCCAGACTTCACCTTCTCCTTCTCCTTCTTCTGATTCTTCTGATTCACCCTCCAGACTTCACCTTCTCCTTCTCCTTCTTCTGCTTCTTCTGATTCACCCTCCTGACTTCACCTTCTTCTTCTCCTTCTTCTACTTCTTCTGATTCACCCTCCTGACTTCACCTTCTCCTTCTCCTTCTTCTACTTCTTCTGCTTCACCCTCCAGACTTCACCTTCTCCTTCTCCTTCTTCTACTTCTTCTGATTCACCCTCCAGACTTCACCTTCTCCTTCTCCTTCTTCTGCTTCTTCTGATTCACCCTCCAGACTTCACCTTCTCCTTCTCCTTATAATGCTTCTTCTGATTCACCCTCCAGACTTCACCTTCTCCTCCTCCTTCTTCTGCTTCTTCTGATTCACCCTCCAGACTTCACCTTCTCCTTCTCCTTCTTCTGCATCTTCTGATTCACCCTCCAGACTTCACCTTCTCCTCCTCCTTCTTCTACTTCTTCTGATTCACCCTCCAGACTTCATCTTCTCCTTCTCCTTCTTCTGCTTCTTCCGATTCACCCTCCAGACTTCACCTTCTCCTTCTCCTTCTTCTGCTTCTTCTGATTCACCCTCCAGACTTCACCTTCTCCTTCTCCTTCTTCTACTTCTTCTGATTCACCCTCCAGACTTCACCTTCTCCTGCTCCTTCTTCTACTTCTTCTGATTCACCCTCCAGACTTCACCTTCTCCTTCTCTTTCTTCTGCTTCTTCTGATTCACCCTCCAGACTTCACCTTCTCCTTCTCCTTCTTCTGCTTCTTCTGATTCACCCTCCTGACTTCACCTTCTCCTTCTCCTTCTTCTACTTCTTCTGATTCACCCTCCTGACTTCACCTTCTCCTTCTCCTTCTTCTACTTCTTCTGCTTTACCCTCCAGACTTCACCTTCTCCTTCTCCTTATTCTACTTCTTCTGATTCACCCTCCAGACTTGACCTTCTCCTTCTCCTTCTTCTACTTCTTCTGATTCACCCTCCAGACTTCACCTTCTCCTTCTCCTTCTTCTGCTTCTTCTGCTTCACCGTCCTGACTTCACCTTCTCCTTCTCCTTCTTCTACTTCTTCTGCTTCATCCCCCTGACATCACCTGCTCCTTCTCCTTCTTCTGCTTCTTCTGATTCACCCTCCTAACTTCACCTTCTCCTTCTCCTTCTTCTGCTTCTTCTGATTCACACTCCTGACTTCACCTTCTCCTTCTTCTGCTTCTTCTGATTCACCCTCCAGACTTCACCTTCTCCTTCTCCTTCTTCTGCTTCTTCTGATTCACCCTCCAGACTTCACCTTCTCCTTCTCCTTCTTCTGCTTCTTCTGATTCACCCTCCAGACCTCACCTTCTCCTTCTCCTTCTTCTACTTCTTCTGATTCACCCTCCAGACTTCATCTTCTCCTTCTCCTTCTTCTGCTTCTTCTGATTCACCCTCCAGACTTCACCTTCTCCTTCTCCTTCTTCTGCTTCTTCTGATTCACCCTCCAGACTTCACCTTCTCCTTCTCCTTCTTCTACTTCTTCTGATTCACCCTCCAGACTTCACCTTCTCCTTCTCCTTCTTCTACTTCTTCTGATTCACCCTCCAGTCTTCACCTTCTCCTTCTCCTTCTTCTGTTTCTTCTGCTTCACCCTCCAGACTTCACCTTCTCCTTCTCTTTCTTATGCTTCTTCTGATTCACCCTCCAGACTTCACCTTCTCCTTCTCCTTCTTCTGATTCTTCTGATTCACCCTCCAGACTTCACCTTCTCCTTCTCCTTCTTCTGCTTCTTCTGATTCACCCTCCTGACTTCACCTTCTCCTTCTCCTTCTTCTACTTCTTCTGATTCACCCTCCTGACTTCACCTTCTCCTTCTCCTTCTTCTACTTCTTCTGCTTCACCCTTCAGACTTCACCTTCTCCTTCTCCTTCTTCTACTTCTTCTGATTCACCCTTCAGACTTCACCTTCTCCTTCTCCTTTTTCTGCTTCTTCTGATTCATCCTCCAGACTTCACCTTCTCCTTCTCCTTCTTCTGCTTCTTCTGATTCACCCTCCAGACTTCACCTTCTCCTTCTCCTTCTTCTGCTTCTTCTGATTCACCCTCCAGACTTCACCTTCTCCTTCTCCTTCTTCTGCTTCTTCTGATTCACCCTCCAGACTTCACCTTCTCCTTCTCCTTCTTCTGCTTTTTCTGATTCACGCTCCAGACTTCACCTTCTCCTTCTCCTTCTTCTACTTCTTCTGATTCACCCTCCAGACTTCACCTTCTCCTTCTCTTTCTTCTGCTTCTTCTGATTCACCCTCCAGACTTCACCTTCTCCTTCTCCTTCTTCTGATTATTCTGATTCACCCTCCAGACTTCACCTTCTCCTTCTCCTTCTTCTACTTCTTCTGATTCACCCTCCAGACTTCACCTTCTCCTTCTCTTTCTTCTGCTTCTTCTGATTCACCCTCCAGACTTCACCTTCTCCTTCTCCTTCTTCTACTTCTTCTGCTTCACCCTCCAGACTTCACCTTCTCCTTCTCCTTCTTCTACTTCTTCTGATTCACCCTCCAGACTGCACCTTCTCCTTCTCCTTCTTCTGCTTCTTCTGATTCACCCTCCAGACTTCACCTTCTCCTTCTCCTTCTTCTGCTTCTTCTGATTCACCCTCCAGACTTCACCTTCTCCTTCTCCTTCTTCTACTCCTTCTGATTCACCCTCCAGACTTCACCTTCTCCTTCTTCTGCTTCTTCTGATTCACCCTCCAGACTTCACCTTCTCCTTCTCCTTATTCTGCTTCTTCTGATTCACCCTCCAGACTTCACCTTCTCCTTCTCCTTCTTCTGCTTCTTCTGATTCACCCTGCAGACTTCACCTTCTCCTTCTCCTTCTTCTGCTTCTTCTGATTCACCCTCCAGACTTCACCTTCTCCTTCTCCTTCTTCTACTTCTTCTGATTCACCCTCCAGACTTCACCTTCTCCTTCTCCTTCTTCTGCTTCTTCTGATTCACCCTCCAGACTTCACCTTCTCCTTCTCCTTCGTCTACTTCTTCTGATTCACCCTCCAGACTACACCTTCTCCTTCTCCTTCTTATACTTCTTCTGATTCACCCTCCAGACTTCACCTTCTCCTTCTCCTTCTTCTACTTCTTCTGCTTCTCCCTCCAGACTTCACCTTCTCCTTCTCCTTCTTCTGCTTCTTCTGATTCACCCTCCAGACTTCACCTTCTCCTTCTCCTTCTTCTACTTCTTCTGATTCACCCTCCAGACTTCAGCTTCTCCTTCTCCTTCTTCTACTTCTTCTGATTCACCCTCCAGACTTCACCTTCTCCTTCTCCTTCTTCTCCTTCTTCTGATTCACCCTCCTGACTTCACGTTCTCCTTCTCCTTCTTCTGCTTCTTCTCCTTCATCCTCCAGACTTCACCTTCTCCTTCTCCTTCTTCTGCTTCTTCTGCTTCACCCTCCAGACTTTACCTTCTCCTTCTCCTTCTTCTGCTTCTTCTGCTTCACCCTCCTGACTTCACCTTCTCCTTCTCCTTCTTCTACTTCTTCTGATTCACCCTCCAGACTTCACCTTCTCCTTCTCCTTCTTCTGCTTCTTCTGCTTCACCCTCCAGACTTCACCTTCTCCTTCCCCTTCTTCTGCTTCTTCTGCTTCGCCCTCCAGACTTCACCTTCTCCTTCTCCTTCTTCTGCTTCTTCTGCTTCACCCTCCAGACTTCACCTTCTCCTTCTCCTTCTTCTGCTTCTTCTGCTTCACTCTCCTGACTTCACCTTCTCCTTCTCCTCCTTCTACTTCTTCTGATTCACCCTCCAGACTTCACCTTCTACTTCTCCTTCTTCTGCTTCTTCTGCTTCACCCTCCAGACTTCACCTTCTCCTTCTCCTTCTTCTGCTTCTTCTGCTGCGCCCTCCAGACTTCACCTTCTCCTTCTCCTTCTTCTGCTTCTTCTGCTTCACCCTCCTGACTTCACCTTCTCCTTCTCCTTCTTCTACTTCTTCTGCTTCACCCCCCTGACTTCACCTGCTCCTTCTCCTTCTTCTGCTTCTTCTGATTCACCCTCCTAACTTTACCTTCTCCTTCTCCTTCTTCTGCTTCTTCTGATTCACCCTCCTGACTTCACCTTCTCCTTCTCCTTCTTCTGCTTCTTCTAATTCACCCTCCAGACTTCACCTTCTCCTTCTCCTTCTTCTGCTTCTTCTGATTCACCCTCCAGACTTCACCTTCTCCTTCTCCTTCTTCTGCTTCTTCTGATTCACCCTCCTAACTTCACCTTCTCCTTCTCCTTCTTCTGCTTCTTCTGATTCACCCTCCTGACTTCACCTTCTCCTTCTCCTTCTTCTCCTTCTTCTGATTCACCCTCCAGACTTCACCTTCTCCTGCTCCTTCTTCTGCTTCTTCTGATTCACCCTCCAGACTTCACCTTCTCCTTCTCCTTCTTCTGCTTCTTCTGATTCACCCTCCAGACCTCATCTTCTCCTTCTTCTACTTCTTATGATTCACCCTCCAGACTTCATCTTTTCCTTCTCCTTCTTCTACTTCTTCTGATTCATCCTCCAGACTTCACCTTCTCCTTCTCCTTCTTCTACTTCTTCTGATTCACCCTCCAGTCTTCACCTTTTCCTTCTCCTTCTTCTGTTTCTTCTGCTTCACCCTCCAGACTTAACTTTCTCCTTCTCTTTCTTCTGCTTCTTCTGATTCACCCTCCAGACTTCACCTTCTCCTTCTCCTTATAGTGCTTCTTCTGATTCACCCTCCAGACTTCACCTTCTCCTCCTCCTTCTTCTGCTTCTTCTGATTCACCCTCCAGACTTCACCTTCTCCTTCTCCTTCTTCTGCTTCTTCTGATTCACCCTCCAGACTTCACCTTCTCCTTCTCCTTCTTCTGCTTCTTCTGATTCACCCTCCAGACCTCACCTTCTCGTTCTCCTTCTTCCACTTCTTCTGATACACCCTCCAGACTTCATCTTCTCCTTCTCCTTCTTCTACTTCTTCTGATTCATCCTCCAGACTTCACCTTCTCCTTCTCCTTCTTCTACTTCTTCTGATTCACCCTCCAGTCTTCACCTTCTCCTTCTCCTTCTTCAGTTTCTTCTGCTTCACCCTCCAGACTTCACTTTCTCCTTCTCTTTCTTCTGCTTCTTCTGATTCACCCTCCAGACTTCACCTTCTCCTTCTCCTTATAATGCTTCTTCTGATTCACCCTCCAGACATCACCTCCTCCTCCTCCTTCTTCTGCTTCTTCTGATTCACCCTCCAGACTTCACCTTCTCCTTCTCCTTCTTCTGCATCTTCTGATTCCCTCCAGACTTCACCTTCTCCTTCTCCTTCTTCTACTTCTTCTGATTCACCCTCCAGACTTCATCTTCTCCTTCTCCTTCTTCTGCTTCTTCCGATTCACCCTCCAGACTTCACCTTCTCCTTCTCCTTCTTCTGCTTCTTCTGATTCACCCTCCAGACTTCACCTTCTCCTTCTCCTTCTTCTACTTCTTCTGATTCACCCTCCAGACTTCACCTTCTCCTTCTCCTTCTTCTACTTCTTCTGATTCACCCTCCAGACTTCACCTTCTCCTTCTACTTCTTCTGCTTCTTCTGATTCACCCTCCAGACTTCACCTTCTCCTTCTCCTTCTTCTGCTTCTTCTGATTCACCCTCCAGACTTCACCTTCTCCTTCTCCTTCTTCTGCTTCTTCTGATTCACCCTTCAGACTTCACCTTCTCCTTCTCCTTCTTCTGCTTCTTCTGATTCACCCTCCAGACCTCACCTTCTCCTTCTCCTTCATCTACTTCTTCTGATTCACCCTCCAGACTTCATCTTCTCCTTCTCCTTCTTCTGCTTCTTCTGATTCACCCTCCAGACTTCACCTTCTCCTTCTCCTTCTTCTGCTTCTTCTGATTCACCCTCCAGACTTCACTCTTCTCCTTCTCCTTCTTCTACTTCTTCTGCTTCACCCCCCTGACTTCACCTTCTCCTTCTCCTTCTTCTGCTTCTTCTGATTCACCCTCCTAACTTCACCTTCTCCTTCTCCTTCTTCTGCTTCTTCTGATTCACCCTCCTGACTTCACCTTCTCCTTCTCCTTCTTCTGCTTCTTCTGATTCACCCTCCAGACTTCACCTTCTCCTTCTCCTTCTACTCATTCTTCTGATTCACCCTCCAGACTTCACCTTCTCCTACTCCTTCTTCTACTTCTTCTGATTCACCCTCCAGACTTCAGCTTCTCCTTCTCCTTCTTCTCCTTCTTCTGATTCACCCTCCAGTCTTCACCTTCTCCTTCTCCTTCTTCTGCTTCTTCTGCTTCACCCTCCAGACTTCACCTTCTCCTTCTCTTTCTTCAGCTTCTTCTGATTCACCCTCCAGACTTCACATTCTCCTTCTCCTTCTTCTGATTCTTCTGAATCACTCTCCAGACTTCACCTTCTCCTTCTCCTTCTTCTGCTTCTTCTGATTCACCCTCCTGACTTCACCTTCTCCTTCTCCTTCTTCTACCTCTTCTGATTCACCCTCCTGACTTCACCTTCTCCTTCTTCTACTTCTTCTGCTTCACCCTCCAGCCTCCAGACTTCACCTTCTCCTTCTCCGTCTTCTACTTCTTCTGATTCACCCTCCAGACTTCACCTTCTCCTTCTTCTGCTTCTTCTGATTCACCCTCCAGACTTCACCTTCTCCTTCTCCTTCTTCTGCTTCTTCTGATTCACCCTCCAGACTTCACCTTCTCCTTCTCCTTCTTCTGCTTCTTCTGATACACCCTCCAGACTTCACCTTCTCCTTCTCCTACTTCTGCTTCTTCTGATTCACCCTCCAGACTTCACCATCTCCTTCTCCTTCTTCTGCTTCTTCTGATTCACCCTCCAGACTTCTCCTTCTCCTACTCCTTCTTCTACTTCTTCTGATTCACCCTCCAGACTTCATCTTCTCCTTCTCCTTCTTCTGCTTCTTCTGATTCACCCTCCAGACTTCACCTTCTCCTTCTCCTTCTTCTGCTTCTTCTGATTCACCCTCCAGACTTCACCTTCTCCTTCTCCTTCTTCTACTTCTTCTGATTCACCCTCCAGACTTCACCTTCTCCTTCTCCTTCTTCTACTTCTTCTGATTCACCCTCCAGACTTCACCTTCTCCTTCTCCTTCTTCTGCTTCTTCTGATTCACCCTCCAGACTTCACCTTCTCCTTCTCCTTCTTCTGCTTCTTCTGATTCACCCTCCAGACTTCACCTTTTACTTCTCCTTCTTCTGCTTCTTCTGATTCACCCTTCAGACTTCACCATATCCTTCTCCTTCTTCTGCTTCTTCTGATTCACCCTCCAGACCTCACCTTCTCCTTCTCCTTCTTCTACTTCTTCTGATACACCCTCCAGACTTCATCTTCTCCTCCTCCTTCTTCTGCTTCTTCTGATTCACCCTCCAGACTTCACCTTCTCCTTCTCCTTTTTCTGCTTCTTCTGATTCACCCTCCAGACTTCGCCTTCTCCTTCTCCTTCTTCTACTTCTTCTGATTCACCCTCCAGACTTCACCTTCTCCTTCTCCTTCTTCTACTTTTTCTGATTCACCCTCCAGTCTTCACCTCCTCCTTCTCCTTCTTCTGCTTCTTCTGCTTCACCCTCCAGACTTCACCTTCTCCTTCTCCTTCTTCTGCTTCTTCTGATTCACCCTCCTGACTTCACCTTCTCATTCTCCTTCTTCTGCTTCTTCTGATTCACCCTCCAGACTTCACCTTCTCCTTCTCCTTCTTCTACTTCTTCTGATTCACCCTCCAGACTTCACCTTCTCGTTCTCCTTCTTCTGCTTCTTCTGATTCACCCTCCAGACTTCACCTTCTCCTTCTCCTTCGTCTACTTCTTCTGATTCACCCTCCAGACTACACCTTCTCCTTCTCCTTCTTCTACTTCTTCTGATTCACCCTCCAGACTTCACCTTCTCCTTCTCCTTCTTCTACTTCTTCTGATTCACCCTCCAGTCTTCAACTTCTCCTTCTCCTTCGTCTACTTCTTCAGATTCACCCTCCAGACTACACCATCTCCTTCTCCTTCTTCTACTTCTTCTGATTCACCCTCCAGACTTCACCTTCTCCTTCTCCTTCTTCTGCTTCTTCTGATTCACCCTCCAGACTTCACCTTCTCCTTCTCCTTCTTCTACTTCTACTGATTCACTCTCCAGACTTCACCTTCTCCTTCTCCTTCTTCTGCTTCTTCTGATTCACCCTCCAGACTTCACCTTCTCCTTCTCCTTCGTCTACTTCTTCTGATTCACCTTCCAGACTACACCTTCTCCTTCTCCTTCTTCTACTTCTTCTGATTCACCCTCCAGACTTTACCTTCTCCTTCTTCTTCTTCTGCTTCTTCTGATTCACCCTCCAGACTTCACCTTCTCCTTCTCCTTCTTCTACTTCTTCTGATTCACCCTCCAGACTTCACCTTCTCCTTCTCCTTCTTCTACTTCTTCTGATTCACCCTCCAGACTTCACCTTCTCCTTCTCCTTCTTCTACTTCTTCTGCTTCTCCCTCCAGACTTCACCTTCTCTTCTCCTTCTTCTGCTTCTTCTGATTCACCCTCCAGACTTCACCTTCTCCTTCTCCTTCTTCTACTTCTTCTGATTCACCCTCCAGACTTCACCTTCTCCTTCTCCTTCTTCTACTTCTTCTGATTCACCCTCCAGACTTCACCTTCTCCTTCTTCTGCTTCTTCTGATTCACCCTCCAGACTTCACCTTCTCCTTCTCCTTCTTCTGCTTCTTCTGATTCACCCTCCAGACTTCACCTTCTCCTTCTCCTTCTTCTGCTTCTTCTGATACACCCTCCAGACTTCACCTTCTCCTTCTCCTACTTCTGCTTCTTCTGATTCACCCTCCAGACTTCACCATCTCCTTCTCCTTCTTCTGCTTCTTCTGATTCACCCTCCAGACTTCTCCTTCTCCTACTCCTTCTTCTACTTCTTCTGATTCACCCTCCAGACTTCATCTTCTCCTTCTCCTTCTTCTGCTTCTTCTGATTCACCCTCCAGACTTCTCCTTCTCCTTCTCCTTCTTCTGCTTCTTCTGATTCACCCTCCAGACTTCACCTTCTCCTTCTCCTTCTTCTACTTCTTCTGATTCACCCTCCAGACTTCACCTTCTCCTTCTCCTTCTTCTACTTCTTCTGATTCACCCTCCAGACTTCACCTTCTCCTTCTCCTTCTTCTGCTTCTTCTGATTCACCCTCCAGACTTCACCTTCTCCTTCTCCTTCTTCTGCTTCTTCTGATTCACCCTCCAGACTTCACCTTTTACTTCTCCTTCTTCTGCTTCTTCTGATTCCCCCTTCAGACTTCACCATATCCTTCTCCTTCTTCTGCTTCTTCTGATTCACCCTCCAGACCTCACCTTCTCCTTCTCCTTCTTCTACTTCTTCTGATACACCCTCCAGACTTCATCTTCTCCTCCTCCTTCTTCTGCTTCTTCTGATTCACCCTCCAGACTTCACCTTCTCCTTCTCCTTTTTCTGCTTCTTCTGATTCACCCTCCAGACTTCGCCTTCTCCTTCTCCTTCTTCTACTTCTTCTGATTCACCCTCCAGACTTCACCTTTCTCCTTCTCCTTCTTCTACTTTTCTGATTCACCCTCCAGTCTTCACCTCCTCCTTCTCCTTCTTCTGCTTCTTCTGCTTCACCCTCCAGACTTCACCTTCTCCTTCTCCTTCTTCTGCTTCTTCTGATTCACCCTCCTGACTTCACCTTCTCATTCTCCTTCTTCTGCTTCTTCTGATTCACCCTCCAGACTTCACCTTCTCCTTCTCCTTCTTCTACTTCTTCTGATTCACCCTCCAGACTTCACCTTCTCGTTCTCCTTCTTCTGCTTCTTCTGATTCACCCTCCAGACTTCACCTTCTCCTTCTCCTTCGTCTACTTCTTCTGATTCACCCTCCAGACTACACCTTCTCCTTCTCCTTCTTCTACTTCTTCTGATTCACCCTCCAGACTTCACCTTCTCCTTCTCCTTCTTCTACTTCTTCTGATTCACCCTCCAGTCTTCAACTTCTCCTTCTCCTTCGTCTACTTCTTCAGATTCACCCTCCAGACTACACCATCTCCTTCTCCTTCTTCTACTTCTTCTGATTCACCCTCCAGACTTCACCTTCTCCTTCTCCTTCTTCTGCTTCTTCTGATTCACCCTCCAGACTTCACCTTCTCCTTCTCCTTCTTCTACTTCTACTGATTCACTCTCCAGACTTCACCTTCTCCTTCTCCTTCTTCTGCTTCTTCTGATTCACCCTCCAGACTTCACCTTCTCCTTCTCCTTCGTCTACTTCTTCTGATTCACCTTCCAGACTACACCTTCTCCTTCTCCTTCTTCTACTTCTTCTGATTCACCCTCCAGACTTTACCTTCTCCTTCTTCTTCTTCTGCTTCTTCTGATTCACCCTCCAGACTTCACCTTCTCCTTCTCCTTCTTCTACTTCTTCTGATTCACCCTCCAGACTTCACCTTCTCCTTCTCCTTCTTCTACTTCTTCTGATTCACCCTCCAGACTTCACCTTCTCCTTCTCCTTCTTCTACTTCTTCTGCTTCTCCCTCCAGACTTCACCTTCTCTTCTCCTTCTTCTGCTTCTTCTGATTCACCCTCCAGACTTCACCTTCTCCTTCTCCTTCTTCTACTTCTTCTGATTCACCCTCCAGACTTCACCTTCTCCTTCTCCTTCTTCTACTTCTTCTGATTCACCCTCCAGACTTCACCATCTCCTTCTCCTTCTTCTACTTCTTTTGATTCACCCTCCTGACTTCACCTTCTCCTTCTCCTTCTTCTGCTTCTTCTGCTTCACCCTCCAGACTTCACCTTCTCCTTCTCCTTCTTCTGCTTCTTCTGCTTCACCCTCCAGACTTCACCTTCTCCTTCTCCTTCTTCTGCTTCTTCTGCTTCACCCTCCTGACTTCACCTTCTCCTACTCCTTCTTCTACTTCTTCTGATTCACCCTCCAGACTTCACCTTCTCCTTCTCCTTCTTCTGCTTCTTCTGCTTCACCCTCCAGACTTCACCTCCTCCTTCTCCTTCTTCTGCTTCGCCCTCCAGACTTCACATTCTCCTTCTCCTTCTTCTGCTTCTTCTGCTTCACCCTCCAGACTTCACCTTCTCCTTCTCCTTCTTCTGCTTCTTCTGCTTCCCCCTCCTGACTTCACCTTCTCCTTCTCCTTCTTCTACTTCTTCTGATTCACCCTCCAGACTTCACCTTCTCCTTCTCCTCCTTCTGCTTCTTCTGCTTCACCCTCCAGACTTCACCTTCTCCTTCTCCTTCTTCTGCTTCTTCTGCTGCGCCCTCCAGACTTCACCTTCTCCTTCTCCTTCTTCTGCTTCTTCTGCTTCACCCTCCTGACTTCACCTTCTCCTTCTCCTTCTTCTACTTCTTCTGCTTCACCCCCGTGACTTCACCTTCTCCTTCTCCTTATTCTGCTTCTTCTGATTCACCCTCCTAACTTCACCTTCTCCTTCTCCTTCTTCTGCTTCTTCTGATTCACCCTCCTGACTTCACCTTCTCCTTCTCCTTCTTCTGCTTCTTCTGATTCACCCTCCAGACTTCACCTTCTCCTTCTCCTTCTTCTGCTTCTTCTGATTCACCTTCCAGACTTCACGTTCTCCTTCTCCTTCTTCTGCTTCTTCTGATTCACCCTCCAGACCTCACCTTCTCCTTCTCCTTCTTCTACTTCTTCTGATTCACCCTTCAGACTTCATCTTCTCCTTCGCCTTCTTCTGCTTCTTCTGATTCACCCTCCAGACCTCACCTTCTCCTTCTCCTTCTTCTGCTTCTTCTGATTCACCCTCCAGACTTCACCTTCTCCTTCTCCTTCTTCTACTTCTTCTGATTCATCCTCCAGACTTCACCTTCTCCTTCTCCTTCTTCTACTTCTTCTGATTCACCCTCCAGTCTTCCCCTTCTGCTTCTCCTTCTTCTGCTTCTTCTGCTTCACCCTCCAGACTTCACCCCCTCCTTCTCTTTCTTCTGCTTCTTCTGATTCACCCTCCAGACTTCACCTTCTCCTTCTCCTTCTTCTGATTCTTCTGATTCACCCTCCAGACTTCACCTTCTCCTTCTCCTTCTTCTGCTTCTTCTGATTCACCCTCCTGACTTCACCTTCTCCTTCTCCTTCTTCTACTTCTTCTGATTCACCCTTCAGACTTCACCTTCTCCTTCTCCTTCTTCTGCTTCTTCTGATTCACCCTCCAGACCTCACCTTCTCCTTCTCCTTCATCTACTTCTTCTGATTCACCCTCCAGACTTCATCTTCTCCTTCTCCTTCTTCTGCTTCTTCTGATTCACCCTCCAGACTTCACCTTCTCCTTCTCCTTCTTCTGCTTCTTCTGATTCACCCTCCAGACTTCACTCTTCTCCTTCTCCTTCTTCTACTTCTTCTGCTTCACCCCCCTGACTTCACCTTCTCCTTCTCCTTCTTCTGCTTCTTCTGATTCACCCTCCTAACTTCACCTTCTCCTTCTCCTTCTTCTGCTTCTTCTGATTCACCCTCCTGACTTCACCTTCTCCTTCTCCTTCTTCTGCTTCTTCTGATTCACCCTCCAGACTTCACCTTCTCCTTCTCCTTCTACTCATTCTTCTGATTCACCCTCCAGACTTCACCTTCTCCTACTCCTTCTTCTACTTCTTCTGATTCACCCTCCAGACTTCAGCTTCTCCTTCTCCTTCTTCTCCTTCTTCTGATTCACCCTCCAGTCTTCACCTTCTCCTTCTCCTTCTTCTGCTTCTTCTGCTTCACCCTCCAGACTTCACCTTCTCCTTCTCTTTCTTCAGCTTCTTCTGATTCACCCTCCAGACTTCACATTCTCCTTCTCCTTCTTCTGATTCTTCTGAATCACTCTCCAGACTTCACCTTCTCCTTCTCCTTCTTCTGCTTCTTCTGATTCACCCTCCTGACTTCACCTTCTCCTTCTCCTTCTTCTACCTCTACTGATTCACCCTCCTGACTTCACCTTCTCCTTCTTCTACTTCTTCTGCTTCACCCTCCAGCCTCCAGACTTCACCTTCTCCTTCTCCGTCTTCTACTTCTTCTGATTCACCCTCCAGACTTCACCTTCTCCTTCTTCTGCTTCTTCTGATTCACCCTCCAGACTTCACCTTCTCCTTCTCCTTCTTCTGCTTCTTCTGATTCACCCTCCAGACTTCACCTTCTCCTTCTCCTTCTTCTGCTTCTTCTGATACACCCTCCAGACTTCACCTTCTCCTTCTCCTACTTCTGCTTCTTCTGATTCACCCTCCAGACTTCACCATCTCCTTCTCCTTCTTCTGCTTCTTCTGATTCACCCTCCAGACTTCTCCTTCTCCTACTCCTTCTTCTACTTCTTCTGATTCACCCTCCAGACTTCATCTTCTCCTTCTCCTTCTTCTGCTTCTTCTGATTCACCCTCCAGACTTCACCTTCTCCTTCTCCTTCTTCTGCTTCTTCTGATTCACCCTCCAGACTTCACCTTCTCCTTCTCCTTCTTCTACTTCTTCTGATTCACCCTCCAGACTTCACCTTCTCCTTCTCCTTCTTCTACTTCTTCTGATTCACCCTCCAGACTTCACCTTCTCCTTCTCCTTCTTCTGCTTCTTCTGATTCACCCTCCAGACTTCACCTTCTCCTTCTCCTTCTTCTGCTTCTTCTGATTCACCCTCCAGACTTCACCTTTTACTTCTCCTTCTTCTGCTTCTTCTGATTCACCCTTCAGACTTCACCATATCCTTCTCCTTCTTCTGCTTCTTCTGATTCACCCTCCAGACCTCACCTTCTCCTTCTCCTTCTTCTACTTCTTCTGATACACCCTCCAGACTTCATCTTCTCCTCCTCCTTCTTCTGCTTCTTCTGATTCACCCTCCAGACTTCACCTTCTCCTTCTCCTTTTTCTGCTTCTTCTGATTCACCCTCCAGACTTCGCCTTCTCCTTCTCCTTCTTCTACTTCTTCTGATTCACCCTCCAGACTTCACCTTCTCCTTCTCCTTCTTCTACTTTTTCTGATTCACCCTCCAGTCTTCACCTCCTCCTTCTCCTTCTTCTGCTTCTTCTGCTTCACCCTCCAGACTTCACCTTCTCCTTCTCCTTCTTCTGCTTCTTCTGATTCACCCTCCTGACTTCACCTTCTCATTCTCCTTCTTCTGCTTCTTCTGATTCACCCTCCAGACTTCACCTTCTCCTTCTCCTTCTTCTACTTCTTCTGATTCACCCTCCAGACTTCACCTTCTCGTTCTCCTTCTTCTGCTTCTTCTGATTCACCCTCCAGACTTCACCTTCTCCTTCTCCTTCGTCTACTTCTTCTGATTCACCCTCCAGACTACACCTTCTCCTTCTCCTTCTTCTACTTCTTCTGATTCACCCTCCAGACTTCACCTTCTCCTTCTCCTTCTTCTACTTCTTCTGATTCACCCTCCAGTCTTCAACTTCTCCTTCTCCTTCGTCTACTTCTTCAGATTCACCCTCCAGACTACACCATCTCCTTCTCCTTCTTCTACTTCTTCTGATTCACCCTCCAGACTTCACCTTCTCCTTCTCCTTCTTCTGCTTCTTCTGATTCACCCTCCAGACTTCACCTTCTCCTTCTCCTTCTTCTACTTCTACTGATTCACTCTCCAGACTTCACCTTCTCCTTCTCCTTCTTCTGCTTCTTCTGATTCACCCTCCAGACTTCACCTTCTCCTTCTCCTTCGTCTACTTCTTCTGATTCACCTTCCAGACTACACCTTCTCCTTCTCCTTCTTCTACTTCTTCTGATTCACCCTCCAGACTTTACCTTCTCCTTCTTCTTCTTCTGCTTCTTCTGATTCACCCTCCAGACTTCACCTTCTCCTTCTCCTTCTTCTACTTCTTCTGATTCACCCTCCAGACTTCACCTTCTCCTTCTCCTTCTTCTACTTCTTCTGATTCACCCTCCAGACTTCACCTTCTCCTTCTCCTTCTTCTACTTCTTCTGCTTCTCCCTCCAGACTTCACCTTCTCTTCTCCTTCTTCTGCTTCTTCTGATTCACCCTCCAGACTTCACCTTCTCCTTCTCCTTCTTCTACTTCTTCTGATTCACCCTCCAGACTTCACCTTCTCCTTCTCCTTCTTCTACTTCTTCTGATTCACCCTCCAGACTTCACCTTCTCCTTCTTCTGCTTCTTCTGATTCACCCTCCAGACTTCACCTTCTCCTTCTCCTTCTTCTGCTTCTTCTGATTCACCCTCCAGACTTCACCTTCTCCTTCTCCTTCTTCTGCTTCTTCTGATACACCCTCCAGACTTCACCTTCTCCTTCTCCTACTTCTGCTTCTTCTGATTCACCCTCCAGACTTCACCATCTCCTTCTCCTTCTTCTGCTTCTTCTGATTCACCCTCCAGACTTCTCCTTCTCCTACTCCTTCTTCTACTTCTTCTGATTCACCCTCCAGACTTCATCTTCTCCTTCTCCTTCTTCTGCTTCTTCTGATTCACCCTCCAGACTTCTCCTTCTCCTTCTCCTTCTTCTGCTTCTTCTGATTCACCCTCCAGACTTCACCTTCTCCTTCTCCTTCTTCTACTTCTTCTGATTCACCCTCCAGACTTCACCTTCTCCTTCTCCTTCTTCTACTTCTTCTGATTCACCCTCCAGACTTCACCTTCTCCTTCTCCTTCTTCTGCTTCTTCTGATTCACCCTCCAGACTTCACTTTCTCCTTCTCCTTCTTCTGCTTCTTCTGATTCACCCTCCAGACTTCACCTTTTACTTCTCCTTCTTCTGCTTCTTCTGATTCACCCTTCAGACTTCACCATATCCTTCTCCTTCTTCTGCTTCTTCTGATTCACCCTCCAGACCTCACCTTCTCCTTCTCCTTCTTCTACTTCTTCTGATACACCCTCCAGACTTCATCTTCTCCTCCTCCTTCTTCTGCTTCTTCTGATTCACCCTCCAGACTTCACCTTCTCCTTCTCCTTTTTCTGCTTCTTCTGATTCACCCTCCAGACTTCGCCTTCTCCTTCTCCTTCTTCTACTTCTTCTGATTCACCCTCCAGACTTCACCTTCTCCTTCTCCTTCTTCTACTTTTTCTGATTCACCCTCCAGTCTTCACCTCCTCCTTCTCCTTCTTCTGCTTCTTCTGCTTCACCCTCCAGACTTCACCTTCTCCTTCTCCTTCTTCTGCTTCTTCTGATTCACCCTCCTGACTTCACCTTCTCATTCTCCTTCTTCTGCTTCTTCTGATTCACCCTCCAGACTTCACCTTCTCCTTCTCCTTCTTCTACTTCTTCTGATTCACCCTCCAGACTTCACCTTCTCGTTCTCCTTCTTCTGCTTCTTCTGATTCACCCTCCAGACTTCACCTTCTCCTTCTCCTTCGTCTACTTCTTCTGATTCACCCTCCAGACTACACCTTCTCCTTCTCCTTCTTCTACTTCTTCTGATTCACCCTCCAGACTTCACCTTCTCCTTCTCCTTCTTCTACTTCTTCTGATTCACCCTCCAGTCTTCAACTTCTCCTTCTCCTTCGTCTACTTCTTCAGATTCACCCTCCAGGACTACACCATCTCCTTCTCCTTCTTCTACTTCTTCTGATTCACCCTCCAGACTTCACCTTCTCCTTCTCCTTCTTCTGCTTCTTCTGATTCACCCTCCAGACTTCACCTTCTCCTTCTCCTTCTTCTACTTCTACTGATTCACTCTCCAGACTTCACCTTCTCCTTCTCCTTCTTCTGCTTCTTCTGATTCACCTCCAGACTTCACCTTCTCCTTCTCCTTCGTCTACTTCTTCTGATTCACCTTCCAGACTACACCTTCTCCTTCTCCTTCTTCTACTTCTTCTGATTCACCCTCCAGACTTTACCTTCTCCTTCTTCTTCTTCTGCTTCTTCTGATTCACCCTCCAGACTTCACCTTCTCCTTCTCCTTCTTCTACTTCTTCTGATTCACCCTCCAGACTTCACCTTCTCCTTCTCCTTCTTCTACTTCTTCTGATTCACCCTCCAGACTTCACCTTCTCCTTCTCCTTCTTCTACTTCTTCTGCTTCTCCCTCCAGACTTCACCTTCTCTTCTCCTTCTTCTGCTTCTTCTGATTCACCCTCCAGACTTCACCTTCTCCTTCTCCTTCTTCTACTTCTTCTGATTCACCCTCCAGACTTCACCTTCTCCTTCTCCTTCTTCTACTTCTTCTGATTCACCCTCCAGACTTCACCATCTCCTTCTCCTTCTTCTACTTCTTTTGATTCACCCTCCTGACTTCACCTTCTCCTTCTCCTTCTTCTGCTTCTTCTGCTTCACCCTCCAGACTTCACCTTCTCCTTCTCCTTCTTCTGCTTCTTCTGCTTCACCTCCAGACTTCACCTTCTCCTTCTCCTTCTTCTGCTTCTTCTGCTTCACCCTCCTGACTTCACCTTCTCCTACTCCTTCTTCTACTTCTTCTGATTCACCCTCCAGACTTCACCTTCTCCTTCTCCTTCTGCTTCTTCTGCTTCACCTCCAGACTTCACCTCCTCCTCTCGCTTCTTCTGCTCGCCCTCCAGACTCACATTCTCCTCTCCTTCTTCTGCTTCTTCTGCTTCACCCTCCAGACTTCACCTTCTCCTTCTCCTTCTTCTGCTCTTCTGCTTCCCCCTCCTGACTTCACCTTCTCCTTCTCCTTCTTCTACTTCTTCTGATTCACCCTCCAGACTTCACCTTCTCCTTCTCCTCTTCTGCTTCTTCTGCTTCACCCTCCAGACTTCACCTTCTCCTTCTCTTCTTCTGCTTCTTCTGCTGCGCCCTCCAGACTTCACCTTCTCCTTCTCCTTCTTCTGCTTCTTCTGCTTCACCTCCTGACTTCACCTTCTCCTTCTCCTTCTTCTACTTCTTCTGCTTCACCCCCGTGACTTCACCTTCTCCTTCTCCTTATTCTGCTTCTTCTGATTCACCCTCCTAACTTCACCTTCTCCTTCTCCTTCTTCTGCTTCTTCTGATTCACCCTCCTGACTTCACCTTCTCCTTCTCCTTCTTCTGCTTCTTCTGATTCACCCTCCAGACTTCACCTTCTCCTTCTCCTTCTTCTGCTTCTTCTGATTCACCTTCCAGACTTCACGTTCTCCTTCTCCTTCTTCTGCTTCTTCTGATTCACCCTCCAGACCTCACCTTCTCCTTCTCCTTCTTCTACTTTTCTGATTCACCCTTCAGACTTCATCTTCTCCTTCGCCTTCTTCTGCTTCTTCTGATTCACCCTCCAGACCTCACCTTCTCCTTCTCCTTCTTCTGCTTCTTCTGATTCACCCTCCAGACTTCACCTTCTCCTTCTCCTTCTTCTACTTCTTCTGATTCATCCTCCAGACTTCACCTTCTCCTTCTCCTTCTTCTACTTCTTCTGATTCACCCTCCAGTCTTCCCTTCTGCTTCTCCTTCTTCTTCTTCTGCTTCACCCTCCAGACTTCACCCTCTCCTTCTCTTTCTTCTGCTTCTTCTGATTCACCCTCCAGATCACCTTCTGCTTCTCCTTCTTCTGATTCTTCTGATTCACCCTCCAGACTTCACCTTCTCCTTCTCCTTCTTCTGCTTCTTCTGATTCACCCTCCTGACTTCACCTTCTCCTTCTCCTTCTTCTACTTCTTCTGATTCACCCTCTGACTTCACCTTCTCCTTCTCCTTTTTCTACTTCTTCTGCTTCACCCTCCAGACTTCACCTTCTCCTTCTCCTTCTTCTACTTCTTCTGATTCACCCTCCAGACTTCACCTTCTCCTTCTCCTTCTTCTTCTTCTTCTGTCTGATTCACCCTCCAGACTTCACCTTCTCCTTCTCCTTATAATGCTTCTTCTGATTCACCCTCCAGACTTCACCTTCTCCTCCTCCTTCTTCTGCTCTTCTGATTCACCCTCCAGACTTCACCTTCTCCTTCTCCTTCTTCTGCATCTGTCTGATTCACCCTCCAGACTTCACCTTCTCCTCTCCTTCTTCTACTTCTTCTGATTCACCCTCCAGACTTCATCTTCTCCTTCTCCTTCTTCTGCTTCTTCCGATTCACCCTCCAGACTTCACCTTCTCCTTCTCCTTCTCTGCTTCTTCTGATTCACCCTCCAGACTTCACCTTCTCCTTCTCCTTCTTCTACTTCTTCTGATTCACCCTCCAGACTTCACCTTCTCCTTCTCCTTCTTCTACTTCTTCTGATTCACCCTCCAGACTTCACCTTCTCCTTCTCTTCTTCTGCTTCTTCTGATTCACCCTCCAGACTTCACCTTCTCCTTCTCCTTCTTCTACTTCTTCTGCTTCACCATCCAGACTTCACCTTCTCCTTCTCCTTCTTCGACTTCTTCTGATTCACCCTCCAGACTTCACTTCTCCTTCTCCTTCTTCTGCTTCTTCTGATTCACCCTCCAGACTTCACCTTCTCCTTCTCCTTATTCTGCTTCTTCTGATTCACCCTCCAGACTTCACCATCTCCTTCTCCTTCTTCTGCTTCTTCTGATTCACCCTCCAGACTTCACCTTCTCCTTCTCCTTCTTCTGCTTCTTCTGATTCACCCTCCAGACTTCACCTTCTCCTTCTCCTTCTTCTGCTTCTTCTGATTCACCCTCCAGACTTCTCCTCTCCTTCTCTCTTCTCTCTCTTCTGATTCACCCTCCAGACTTCACCTTCTCCTTCTCCTTCTTTCGCTTCTTCTGATTCACCCTCCAGACTTCACCTTCTCCTCTCCTTTCTTCTCTTCTGATTCACCCTCAGATCTTCACCTCTCCTTCTCCTTCTTCTGCTTCTTCTGATTCACCCTCCAGACTTCACCTTCTCCTTCTCCTTCTTCTGCTTCTTCTGATTCACCCTCCAGACTTCACCTTCTCCTTCTCCTTCTTCTACTTCTTCTGATTCACCTCCAGACTTCACCTTCTCCTTCTCCTTCTTCTGCTTCTTCTGATTCACCCTCCAGACTTCACCTTCTCCTTCTCCTTCTTCTACTTCTTCTGATTCACCCTCCAGACTACACCTTCTCCTCTCCTTCTCTTCTTCTCTTCTGATTCCCCTCCAACTTCACCTCTCCTTCTCCTTCTTCTGCTTCTTCTGATTCACCCTCCAGACTTCACCTTCTCCTTCTCCTTCTTCTAGCTTCTTCTGATTCACCCTCCAACTTCACCGACTCCTTCTCCTTCTTCTACTTCTTCTGATTCACCTCCAGCTTCACCTTCTCCTTCTCCTTCTTCTACTCTCTTCTGCTTCTCCCTTCCAGACTTCACCGTCTCCTTCTCCTTCTTCTGCTTCTTCTGATTCACCCTCCAGACTTCACCTTCTCCTTCTCCTTCTTCTACTTCTTCTGATCACCCTCCAGACTCAGCTTCTCCTTCTCCTTCTTCTACTTCTTCTGATTCACCCTCCAGACTTCACCTTCTCCTTCTCCTTCTTCTACTTCTTCTGATTCACCCTCCTACTTCACGTTCTTCTTTCTCCTTCTTCTGCTTCTTCTGCTTCACCCTCCAGACTTCACCTCTCCTTCTCCTTCTTCTGCTTCTTCTGCTTCACCCTCCAGACTTTACCCTTCTCCTTCTCCTTCCTTCTGCGTCTTCTGCTTCAG